>NC_087491.1:9725227-10028257 GCF_036417665.1 Passer domesticus
CCCCCTCTCTTGCTCCTGACAGTGCTCCCAGCAGCTTTTGCACTGACAAAGGCTCCCAGATGGGCTCAGGGCTTGGGCAGGTCCCAGCTCTCCTCTGGACCCTTGTGAGAAGGGCTCTCAAGTGCCCTTGGCCCCTTCCCTGCCTTTGCTTTGCTCCACTCCACACAAGAACTTCTCCTGCCCTCCTAAGAAACCAGAGCACCTTTTCTGGGGGAGAGGTGCAGCTGCCAAAGCACAAACCCAGGGGCTCTCACATCACCCCACACCCTGGCAAAGGGTCCCAGCTGCCACCTGGAGCAGCACAAGCTCTGCTGGGTTCCACCCTGAGCACAAATGCACATCCCACAGCTGAGGAGGTAATTTTAAATGGAATATGAGGAGAGGGAGCCCAGCCAGCCCATCCACCAATGCCACAAAGCAAGCTGGCATCCTATTCTTTCCAACAGCATCTCCCAAATGATCCCAGAGAGCCCTGTGCTGCCCCCAGCTCTGAGCCAGGATTCAGACCCTTGGAAATGCCCATCTCTCCCCTCTGGCTGCTGGCCCCAGCAGCACATCTGTGTTCCTGCCTTTGTTTGCCTGGGGCCACATCTGTCCCCGGAGCTGCTCCTGCACTGCACGGTGCCATCAGGCTGTAACTGATCCCTCACTGCAGGAAAAACTTCAAATAAATACAATTACAAATGAAGAAATAACGCCGTGCGACCTGTTAAGGGAACAGCTGGGGTGCTCCATGCCTGTTGTCACTGGGGTTTTAACTTCAGAGCATCTCCCCACCCGGACACAGATGAGTCACTGGTGAATCTGCATTTGGGGTGTAAAATATGGAGCTCTCCACTGCTCCATGTGCCATCCCCCTTCCCAAACCCCCTCTAAAGCTGCGTGACACTCAGACAACGACAATAAGCTTTGATGGGGAAAAACTATGCAGAAAAAGGGCCAGAACTGTATTAAACTATATTAAAAAGGCAGCATGGAGAGCAGTTCAAACAGCTCCCTGTAAAGCAGCTCAGCTCTCTGGGGCTCTGTTTAACAGACATCCTTTTATTGGAAAAACTCGCTGAAGATGGTTGTTTAGCACTTCCAATAAAAGATAGGTGGATGGGGATGGAGGTTTGGGTTTTTTTCCATTAAGATTACAGAAGGGTTTGGGGCTGAAAGAAAGGGAAAATCTCCAGATCCAGGATTCTGTTTCTGCCCCATGAATGCACCAAATCTGAACTGATCACAGGCTGGGGGGGTTCTCTGACTTGGAGGGTCCACTGGTGGTTTTAGCTGAGGAATAAGCACTTGGATGATGGAAATAAAGAAGGAAATGCCAAAAAAGATAAAGGGTGATGAAAAGAGAGGCTCTGCAGCCAGCCCAGCATCTCCCCTGCCCCACACACCCCTCTGGCACAGCTGGACACAGCTGGGGTGAAGAACACAACATCTTTCATCCCAAAAACCCTCAAACTGGAATGCAAGAGTTTGGCAGAAGCCTCCAGCTGCACCATTTTGCAGAAATTCTATTTTTTGAGCTCCACAGGCATTGCAGCAAGCAAGGAAGGAAAATCTTCCCTGGCAGAGCAGGGGGGCTCCTGAGCTCTCACCAAGTGGTGGCTGATGCTCCTCATCACACGAGAGCTGCCAGTAAAAATCCTCCCCTGGTCCTTCCTGCTAAACCTTGGGTCTGCTCCAATTTTCTCACCGTGGCACGTTATTAATGCTCATTAGCATCAAGATTTTGGAGTGCAAGCAAGGCTGGGTTTGCTTTCCACCCAATTGTGCTTCCCTCAAATCTCAAATCCCAGCACAGCAAAGACAGGGGGCAAATGCCAGGAAAGCAGTGAGAAAAATATCTAAAGGATTATGGAATAATTTTGGAAAGACAACAAGATTGCCCAGGCCCTGAGTAAGGCAACACCAAAAACGCCACAGTTTTTTCATCAGAACATTAAAAAATGGTGCAAAATTGCCTTTGGTATCAGAGAAAGATGACCAGGGAGGCGATCAGGCTTTAACCAGCTGATGTTTGCTCCACACACCCCTGTCTCCAGGGCAGACCTCAGACCTGTTGCATTATCTAAGCTCAAACATGGCAAAAACAGGCTCGAGGTTTTAACACCAACCCCTGGCTCTTCCTGCTTTGAGTATGAAGAGAATGGGAATTGAGACACGTAAAAAATAGCACTGTTAAAAATAACATTAAAAATGCTCCTATTTGGGCC
This sequence comes from Passer domesticus, assembly GCF_036417665.1. Taxonomy (NCBI): domain Eukaryota; kingdom Metazoa; phylum Chordata; class Aves; order Passeriformes; family Passeridae; genus Passer; species Passer domesticus. The sequence goes on from NC_087491.1 coordinate 9,727,438, forward strand.
CTCAGGCCTGCAGAGAAAGATGTTTCATTATCCAAGCCTAAGAAATTAATTATGCTTTAATCATTTTTTTTCACTAAAAAAGGCAAGTCTTTTTGGCTTGCTTTGCTCTTGAAGAGGAACCCTGAGCCAAGCTCCACTCCTCCTTGTTCATCTCATCCAGGATCCAGCCCAGGGCTCACTGGAGCATCTGGGACCATCCCCTGGAGCAGCCCCCCAAGCTCTGCACCCCTCCATGTCCCAATTAATAAACAACACCACTAATGAACACAGCACAGGACTCCCTGTGTGCAGACAGCAGCTCCAAGCATCCCCTCTCCCCCTCCAAAACAGGAGAGATCCTCGCTCCAGGCACAAAAATCAACTTATTGTCACTTTTAAGGGGATCAGACAAGTTTGGCATCACAGGAACGAGTCCAGCATCACAGCAAGAAGCTGCACCCCCTTCCCTGGGCTCCCCCAGGTGTCAGTGGGAGCCCCCCTGGCCCCGGGGTGGCTTCCAGAGCCCAGGATCCACTGCCTGGCACTCCAGCCTGGTTTCCATAGAAACAGGTGGATAGCACACAGGAGCTAAATCTTATTTACTGAGTTAAAGAAAAGGGCTGCACAAGCTGTAATTTAGTCCTGGGGTAAATATGACATTATGAGAAATACAAAGATTTCCACCATGGCAAAGAACGTGGCTTTTGACTGCTGTTTTTTTTCCCTTTAACATCAATTATTATAATAAGATTAAGATAAATCAGTGCACACCTCCTTTAAAAAGTTCCACTGCCCAAATTTCCTAATAGATACTTACCCATAATTTTTTTTAATTAAATGCTAAGATTATTTCCTCTTCCCCAACCAGAAATAATCCCACTAACAAAGGAGGAAATCTACATTTAGTAACAGGTTCTACCTTGGCCATAACCATCATTTAAAGCAAGCATCATGACCTCAAGTCCTACAGGATGCTCTGAAACTGCAAGCTCTCACTTTTTTCCCAACAGATATATTTAGACCAGACCAGAATTTCAGTAACAAACCACTTATGGACACCTGAGGGAAATGCTGCTTGTAAACATTTAATTTTGGGTGCATTCCTTGCTCTCTGCTAAGGAGGAGAATTCCTTATGTGGCCCCCAAAAAACACCCACACAAAATCTGTCAGTGCTTTGAATATTAAGATTTATAGCTTGGAGATATCCCTCAAATCACTCTGCCTTGCCCTGCACATTGACAGGCTTGGAATATGTATTATTTGGGATGAATAATACATGATGGAACTGTAAATCCAGTCCCAGCTGAGCACGTGCTCCAGCAAGGAGCCAGGAAGGTTTCTGGGACCACACTGAGCTGGCTGCAGGGAGCATTTATCTCTTTGCTAATGAAGGGAGTTGCTGCTCCAGCCTGGAAAAGGGGCTGGGAAATCCTAATTAATGACTGGTATTCAAAGCCCACGCATGTCACTCTCTGTGACAGCCCCAGCCTCATCCCATCTGAGACCCTGGGGCTCACTCCAGCCCTGGCTGCTGGGAACAGGCTCAGTCTGAAATAAATGAAGCACTGGCACACATTTCCTTACTGGGGGGGACAGGAGGGTGAAGTGCATCAGTAAGGAGAGGCCACGGAATAAAGGGCACCTGCAAAATGTGGGGAAGGATTGTGTTTAATCCCCTTTAATGGGCTCAGCCACCCTGTAAAAAGTCCCAATTTTGGAGGAAGGTTTTGCCCCCAGCCCAGCCCTGTCGCAGGATGTGCCACATTTCCCATGTCACATCATCCCTCCCATCCCATCCAGCACCCAGAGCAGCTCCTTCCCAGGGGCTGCACAGCCTCACAGCCCAGGCTGGCCATTCCAAAGTGTCCTTTTCAAAATGACCATGGAAGGGGCTTTTCCAGGCAGCCTGACAGCAGCATCTGATGTTTTCTCATTAGCTGAGCTGGGATGACATTGCTCATGGCTCTGCCAGGGTAATAAAGGAACCAGCCAGCAAACAAAGCAAAAATCAATATGGATGAGTGTAATATTTTTCATAATGTCTTTATTGTGCACAGACTTCCTCACACAGCTATTCATAGACACACTTTCTCCTCTTTTTCCCAGGGAATGAAGTGATGGGAAATGTTCTTATTCCACACCAGAAAACTCAACACTGATTCATCACCCCCGAAGAGTTCATAAATTAAACCCAAATATGAGCAGATTAAATCCAACACCCAGCCCAACTGCTGGAGCTGATTTTTCACACCCATCCTGAAGGCCCAGGTGCTGCTGGTGACACTGGGGACACCCAGGTGGCACCGTGTCCCCCCCCAGGGCAGGAGCAGGAAATGCTGAGCCCCTGGATGCTGCTGGAAGCAGCAGAGGAAGAGAAACCCCACTCCAACAGGAAATTCTGCAAGCAAACACAGCAGAAGCACATCCTTTCCAGAGGCAGCCTCTCCATGGCAGCCCTGACCCCAAAGGACCTGAAGGGAGGGGGGAATTGGGAGCTCTGGGGGTGAAACACAGCCTGGAAACACAAGGAAAACAACAATTACAGCACAAACTGGTGCCCCCAACAAGGAGCAGCCTACCCCAAAAGACAAAAAACTTCTTGCAACTCCCACCAGAGGCTCTGATGGATCAGCCAGAACCTCCCTGCAGCCTGGCTTTGCTGCCTGTGCTGGTTTTGCATTAATTTTTTGTAAAATTAATGGTTAAAAATGAAATTATTTTTGGTGAAATGTGTTTGTGCACACACACATCCTGTGGCCAGGGCTTTTCATCCGCTGCCAGGGAGATAAAGGGAATTCCTGCCAGCTTTGGGGGGCAGTGCCTGGTGCAGGACAGCAGGAACAGGGCCACAGGAGCCACCCTGCTGCCACCAGCCCTGGGGACACAGCTCTGGGGACAACCTCCAACCATCCCACTCCTCCCTGAGATGGGCTATGGGGAAAAGATCTGAGCCATGGCTGATTGCTGGGTGAGGGATGGAAGGAGAAATCAGAGAAAAGAGATGAGGCAGGGCGGGAGGCAGGGGCTCCAAGGGACACAGCAGTGACAGCAAGGACAGCACAGCTGGAGCTGCTGGCTCTTTAGTGTGGCTATTCCAACTTCTGGGATGGTTCCATGACCAAACCCCCGTGCAAGAAGCAGAAATCACCAAATTCCCTGTGGATGGAGGGTGGGGGAGGTTTGGGAAGGGTCTGGCAGCGCTCAGGCTCTGCTCCTGCACCAGCACCAACCCCTGGGGCTCATCCCAGGGAAACACCACCCCACAGAGCTCCCTGCACAAGGAACAGCTGGGAGATGGTGGGAATTTGGTCTGGGAACAGCATCTGATGGAGGCAGGCCTGGGGGAGTGAAGGGGGCACAAAAAGAGGACAAAGCAGGCAGGGATGGGAAAAGGCTGGAGAGGCTGGGGGTGTTTAAGCCCAGAAAGGTTCTCTCCAGGATTTACCCCAAAGTAGCTAATCTGCTCTAACAGGAGTAAAACAAAGAGTGATGTCACCAGCTCCATCTGCTTCAAATTTGCACTAAGCTTTCAATCTCCCTAATTAAAATACAAAGAAAAAAAAAGGAGTGATAAAAAAAAAACCCCACCAGCATTTGCTAAATGAACCCAAAGCAAAGCAAACATCTCCACACACCCACAAAATGCTCAAAACATTGGCAGTGGGAAGCTGAAAGGAGCTACCAAAGGCTGTAAAAAGCAGCAGAGATGCACAGGAAGGGGCACGGTGACAACCTGCAGGTTTGGGAGGTGACCAGCCAGCCCTGGGTGCCAGAGCAGAGACCAGGCTCAGCACAGCCCCAGCTGCTCTGGGGGCTGACCTCTCTGCTGCTGGTGGCCTCTCATGGCTGTGCAAATGGAAAATCCCATGAGGGCGATGTCACATCACCCTGTCACCTCCTGTGAGGTTTGCTGTCAGGTCAGAAATAGTTTTTTTTCCCAGTGAACTCTTGAGCAGAAAGGAGGCTGGCTGGCAGTCAGGTCATCATCTGCTGGCAGGAAAAGCTTGGGGAGCTTGGGATTCCCCCAGGAACACCCCTGGAACCAGGAGAACCCAGCAGCACCTGCTGAGGAGCCACCACGGTGTCTGCCCACAGAGTCTGCTCCAATTTCACAGCAGGCCAAACCCATCCTGGCAAACCCCAGCTCCAAGGTGGATTTCCCATTCCCACACCTCCCTGCAGCCCCTCAGCTGCACCCCAGGAGTTCTCCCCTGCATGAGCTGCTCACACACTGAGGCTCACACACCCCTCCCAGTGCTGAGGCTGCAAATCCAAACTAGCCCAAATTTGCCAAAGCATCAGAGCTTTCACAGCCTGAGGCAAGGCCTCCTGGAGATCTGCTGGCTCAGAACTGCTGGAGCATCAATATTCTCCAAAAACCTCAGTATGGGGCTTGTTTCCTTAAATCACAAACAATCCCAGGCCCTTACCTTCCTAAAAATTTAGACCTATACAATTTTTAAATTGATTTATTAAGGATACATTTGAATTTCAGCAGCTGGTTTTCTCCCCAGATGAAAGCCACTTTCCCAAGTTTATCCCACAAAACCTCTGGGCATCAGCAATATTGGGATCCAGGGCTGCTGCTTCACTGCTTTAATATCCCAGCTCCCACAGCTCCTTGGGATCTGATTTATAACTATAGCAGAAAACCTTATTGGAATCAAAACTAATTTATAGACTCAGGAGGGAGAAAAAAAAAATTGACATCTTCTAGATCACACACCGTCGCTGTAAATCAATTTCCATTTTGTGCCCCTGGTGCAAGCTGCTTCCAGCCTGGGTGAATAAATGCCAGGAGTAATGAGTTTGGAAACAACCAGTAACAAAGAAATGACAGGCACTGAAAAATCCTTCTCCTGCCAGGAAACCCCAAGTGCAGATTAAAGCAATTACCAAAACCCAAGTGATGAGGCAGAGGAGATGGGGAATTTGAACAAGGAGCTGATTTTCTGTCTTTTTTTTTTTTTTTCTATTTTACCTTCCTCCTCCAAACAAAGATGCTCAGTCCTCCCCACAGGAGCTCCTCATGGTTGGAGGGGGATGAGCTGAGCAGCAATTTGGGATGTGGGGGATGAATGTCCCAGAGATCTGAGGCAGGGAAAGCTCCTGGAAAGCAGGAGAGGGAAGGCTGGACATGGAAAGGAGCAGCAGCTGCAAAGAGCCACCCCTGAGGCAGCCAGCACCCACAAACCCATCCCAGGCTCAGGCAGCAAACTGCAATTTCCTGCAGGATCTCTCTTCCCTCTGCCTGTTTCTGCCCTGTCTTGCTGCAGTTTGAAGATTCTCCTCATCAAGGGTGTCTCACCTCCCTGAAGGTTTGGGCTTTGGGGGTGGAAAATGTCACTTCACAGCCAAATCCAGCTGGAGAAACACCACAGCGGGGCACTGAATGCACCACAGCCACCTCCTCACACAGCACCAAAAAAAAATCTCATTTTTCAATACAAAAAAGTGGATGAAAAATGGGTAAGAAATTTCGTGGTGCTCAGTATCAACAGGAGCGCAGCCAGCTGAGAAACACAACTTGCAAAAACCTGAAAAACCTTGCACAACTTGCCCAAAAACCTGAATATCATCCAAGTGTGACCTCCTGGGTGCAAGCTGCCCTGCAGAAGGCCTGGCTGTCACCAAGAAGATGCTTCCAGTGCCATCTGCTCTTCTCTGGAAGCCTCAGCTCCACGGGCAGAGAGAAAACCTTTTGTTCATCAAAAATGTGCTCCTCAAGGCATCTCCTGGTGCTTGGGCTGCTCCTGGTTGTGCCAAGCCTCCCTCACAGAGATTTCCACTCCCAAAGAGGTTTGGGATGGTCGGGATGAAGAGAGAGGGATGTAAAATCATCCACTTTTATATTACCACAGATTAAATCCAAACACAAAGCCTGGCTGTGTCAAAGCTCAGGAACAGCCAGCCGTTGTTTCACTCCAAAAAAAACGGAGTGAAATAATTGAAAACAGAGATAATAATTGAATAAACCCCCAAGAAGGTGCAGTCATGGATGAAAGCAGTGCCCAGGTGAGACTTCACACACGGGGGGATCAAAGCCCTCCGTGGCTGGGGACACAGGCACTTCCAGAGGCACACATCCCACCTGGGCATTATTTGGGGCTGTTTCTGTCAAATTTCCAAAGAATTTGGCAGCTGCAGCCACGGATCCCAACAGCCTCTGATAAGGAGTGATGCTCTGACCACTGGAATCGCTTGATGTATGGGACTAATTTGAATTTCTGTATCAGAAATGCAAATTCAGCCCTGGGGCCATTCTCCTGGATGTGGCTGCTGGCACACACGTGCTCCAGAGGTGAGTTCTATAGAAAATAAGAGCGAAACTAATTACTGCTCCCTGAGCACTGCAGCTTTTGTCGCAGCTCAGAAGGGAAAGAAACAAAAGGCTGGTGTGAAAAACCACCAGGGTGACTGGTATTTGTCTTCCATGAAGAAAAGCCTGGCTGAGACAGATCTCCTGCATTCAGGGGAGTGAAAGGCACTGCCAGGTCCCATCTGTCCTTGTCTGGTGTCCAGGGAGGGGGGGATGCTGGATGGGAGGAGGTGGGTGCCAGGGCTGGGCTCCCAAAGCACCCAGTGATTCTCACACCTCAGCTCCATCCAGGCTGGGAATTCATAAATCAGGATTCTCCAAAGCACCCAGTTATGGTTGTGTTTGAGGGTTTCAGGACGAGGGAAGAGATGAGAAATTTAACTTTATGTTTCAGAAGTTTGATATATTATATTATATTATATTATATTATATTATATTATATTATATTATATTATATTATATTATATTATATTATATTATATTATATTATATTATATTATATTATATTATATTATATATTATATTATATTATATTATATTACTAGAGCTATACTAAAAAGACTAAATCCATCAGAAAACTAGAAAAGAAAAGAATCATAACAAAAGCTCATGACTCTCAGAGAGTCCGACACAGCTGGATCTTTGATTGGTTATTAATTAAAAACAACTCACATAGATCAACCAAAGGTGCACTTGTTACTGAACAATGTCCAAACCACATTCTACAGCTATCAAATAATTATTGCTTACATTTCTTTTCTCAAGCTTCTCAGGTAAAATAAAAGAAAAATCCGAGCAAAGGATGTTCATAAAAATATAATAACATTCAGTGATTCCTCACACAGCAGTTCCCTCCAGGGCTGGGTGCTCTGGGGTTTGTAAAACACTGATGTGTGAAGAATTTGGAGAATTTCTGGGAATGAGCCAGGTTTGTTAAACAAGGTGCTAAGTTATCACCAGCACTGGTCCCTGCTCTCTGCTCCAGCACACCCAGGAGCCACCCCTGATTACTCCATGTTCTGAAAATCAACATTTTTAGCAACAGAAGGAGGGTAAAACACTCAGAGCTGATGAAAAACCCCAGAGAGCCTCCCAGCAGAGAAATCCAATGGGGCAGAGCACAGGAATGACCTCGGGATGTGTTTTCCCAGAGGATGAACTGCATCCCTGGCTCTGGATCCATCAGCTCCATCATCTCCCACTGGCAGTGATGGGGATGGAGCCCCCTGAGCTCTCCCCACTGAGCCCCTCCTGGAAAAGCACCACCAGCAGCTGCAGCAGCCAAAGTCAGAGCTGTGGGGACAAAGCTGAGCTGCAAAAAGAATAAAAAGTTTGCAGGTAAAAGCTGAAGAGGGGTGGTTCAGCTCCCCTGCTCCAGAGAGATGTCCCTTGTAGAAATGTGGTTTTTATTGATGGGAGTGACAAAACTATCCCTTGGCTCCTTAAAAATAAAAAAGCCCAGAAGTTTCTCTCCTCAATTAGACAAAAAGACACCTCATAAGACCTAGAAAACTTCACCTCAAACTTAATGATAGCCAATGGAGAGGAGCCAAAAAATCCAACCTAAACAATTCACTAGGAAAAGAAGAGAACAAAGGAAGTAATCACTTTCGTGGGGTGTTTTACCAGGAGCAAGAACCTCTTGCTCCTGGCTTGGTTTTTCCCTGTAAAGAGCTTTGTTATTTTACCTTTTATTAAAACTTTTCTGTTTCCAACACTACCACAGAAGCCACCCTGCTGAATTTATGCTTCTAAAGTAGCTGAGCTATCTTAAGTGTAATACAGATCTCCAAGAGCTTGTAAGACCTAGCTCAATAAAACCACATATCAGTCCCTAATTAGCAAGAATTTCAGCTTGGCTTCTAAAGGAGCATCACCAAAGGCACCAGAGCCATGTCACCTCTCCATCACAGCCCTGGCACACAGTGACAGCAATTCTGGGTGTCCTGCTCACAGAGGGACCACGAGGATGGAAACTTTACAAACCCAGCACTTTATACCTCCAGCTGGCTGCAAGGGGAAGCTGCAGAACAATGATTCCAGTTCCTGGCACGGTTTGTTTCTGCAGGAAAAAGCTTTTGGAGGAAGAGCAGGGCAGGCACCCACACACCCCCAGGCACGTGGCTGCTGCACAAAACCAGCCCCAGCTTTGGCACAGCCCAAATTTAAGGCTCCTGAAAGCTTGCCAGGAGTGGGGAGACCTCCAGCACAGCCCCAGGGCCGGGCAGGGCTCAGGGATCCTGCAATGCTCCAGGGCTTTCCCATCCTGGGGGATTCCGTGAGGGGCTGGGAGCTCCAGCCTGAACCCTGGGTCTCCAGCTTGGGCAGGAACATCCCTGAGGCAGGAGAGGAGGCAGCAGCTCTGTCAGCCCCAAAACAGGGAGGAGAGGGGGGTGGTACCCAGCTCCCATCGAGCTGTGCACTGATGGATGGACAGACAGGCTCCTGGAAGTGCAGACAGGCTCCTGGAGTGCATTTATTGCCAGAAAAAAAACCCACCCAGAGCCCATCTGTGGAGCACAGCAGCAGGAGGAAAACCACTGAGCAAAAGGGAAAGGAAGTGGGAAGGGAATGGAAAGTGTCTTTCGGTCTGGTGAACAAAAGAAAAGCCCCAAATGATTCAAAATAAATTCAAAACAACCAGAGAGTCCAGTCTGCGATCAGAGCCAGGGTGAGTCCTGCTCAAGGGACAGAAGCAGCTTGGTCTGGGCTCTGCAAACACCCTGCAGTGCTCCTGTGGCTTGCTCACAGGACCAAACTTCAGCCCCTTCCCTCCTGCCTGAGCCCCCAAGATCTGCCCTCTGACTTGCATCACCACCTTCTCTCAAGTCTAAATACTGATAAAACATGAATATTTATTGTTATGTATTTTATATATTTAATTTAATGTGTTATATATATTTTAATGTGATTTTTATATATTTTAACGCAATTTTTAATATGTTTTAATGTAATTTTAATGTATTTTTTATTAAAAGCTACTGTGCCCAACAGTGGCTTGTGTGACTGAAGGAGAAACCCACTCTGTGCAAAGCCTGGCAGAAGTGCAAGGGAAGCATTTTTCCCCATGATTGACAAGATAAAGCCTCCCCCTGATTGACAGGACAAAAGACTTTTGTTTTCAGTTGATAGGCAATGCAGTAATTTTCTTTAAACGGCGTCTTTTCTCCCCAGGTCCTTCTGGAAAAAGCACAAACCACAGGCTGAACCCCATATTGAGCTGTATTGATCCCCTGCCCTGGGGAGGAGGCTGAAAGCCAATGACTACCACATCTTCCATGGTCCAGAGCCTGGAGAACCCAAGGAAATCGATTATTTGAGAGCCAAGGCTGCTCCTGTAGCAGACACAATCCCTGTGCAAACAGGAACACCTCACCCCATCACCCTCGGGGTGAGCAGAGCCTTCCCAGAAAGCAAATCCTGCCTGTTCTCCTCTTTTTCCTACCCTCACCAGCTCCCCTTGTCCAGCAAAAAAACAAAAATCAGTTCATGCCTGGTGACAAATTCATGCTGGTGGATGTGCTGCACACCCCAAACTCCACAGACTGCAGAAGCTCTAACCCTGCCAACCTGCATGGAGATGAAATTCCATGCAAAAAACTCATCCCAAGGTTTAACTCTTCCCCTCAGGAATAACCCTTCCAGCTGTGACTGCAAAGGACTGCTGAAAATGGGTGTCAGCCCCTCCATGTGACCTTCAGGGCTGATAAAAAGTGGGTGTCACCTCATTTACGTGACCTCCCCAGACATCCCCGTGGCTGAATTATTCATTTTGGGATGCCAGGAAGGAGAGTGGGACACGAGCAAGGTTTGCTCCTGCTGTATCTCTGTACAGTTCCCAGCTCTCAGAATAAAAATCTCACCAGGTTAAATATAATTTTAAATCAAGACAAAGCACACTGTGTAAAAATTAAAAAAAAATCTCAAATAATCTGCTTTTTAAACAAAGCTATCAGCTGTGTTTAAGCCAAAATTAGGAGATTTTTTAGATGAAGAGTTTGGAGAATTAAATAAAATGATAAATTCCCTTGCCCTGCTGTGACAGAAAAGAAGATGCTTTGCTGTGCTGTGAGTGCATGAGGAACAGACCCTGGCTACTCACAGATCCATGGGTTATATCAATATTTATAATATAAATAAAACACTGAGTCATTTACCCCAGGGAAAATGACTAAGAATACATAACAATACACAAAGTCATTCACCCCGGAGAAATCCCACCACGTTCACCTGGAGGGACAAATGTGAGTGAGAACATGGGACAAACAAACCCAGCTCTCAGAAACCAAACCTGCCCAGTAGAACAAATAAAAATCTGCAGGTTTATCACCAAAATCACAGGATTAAAGCTCATTTTCCTGAGTCACCACCCAGCCTGACCCTGCCAAGCAGCAGAAAACACCCAGAGGTAGAAACTGCACCAGCAGCTCTCTGTATTATTATTTTTCTCCTGAAAAAATAATAATAATCCATAACCAAAGGAACAGAAACATTATGATTTGCCTGTGAATAATGACTTGGGACAGGGGGAAAAGAGACACCCAGGCCTGGTTAATGACACAGCTCACATCTGTCTCCATCACTCTGCATTTCCCTGAGAAGTTCATGCATATTTTAAAAGGCCAAGAGCTCCATTACTCCTCACTCCTTACAACATCACAAGCTTGGGGTCCATCAGGGAGAGAAAGGCAAAGAAAGCAGCACAGGGGGAGAAATGTCTCAGATTTAATCCTGGTCCTGTCTGTGAAGGGGCTTTGGGGATGGGAGGGGATGGGATGGGATGGGATGGGATGGGATGGGATGGGATGGGATGGGATGGGATGGGATGGGATGGGATGGGATGGGATGGGATGGGATGGGATGGTAAAAACCTGATGTTCATTCTGTTTGTACAATTAAAATTAAAAATACTGGGGGTGGGAATATAGAATTACTGAAATGCCCCAGAGGTTACCAAGGTGGGAGCACAGAACCCCAAAGCCTCATGATTTGCATCTAATGAGAAATTTGTGAAGGAAAAGCTCTGATCCTGCTAGCCTGGCTCCATCCTCCCCTCTGCAAACCACCCCAAGCTCTTCCCAAAGTTCTCACCCCTCATCCCTCCCCATATCCTTGATTACCACCTAATTTATGCAGGAACCAAAAAGCTCCCCAGCACAGAGACTAAAACATTAAAGCTATAAATATCTGGGTGTTTATATAAATCATCACATCAATATTTTGGCCACAAATTGAATTGATTTTTTCCCCTGCTTAGGCAATATTGATGGGGTGATGTTTTTGTGCATTACAGGAATATTTTTTTTTCCTCTCACAAGGAAATGGATGAACAAATTCAGCCTCAGCCACACCATGAAAAGAAAGAGCTCTTCCAAAGGCTGAAAGAGGGTAATTTCAGCACAGAATCATGGAATGGTTTGGGCTGGAAGGGATCTTAAAGCCCAACTCATTCCAATCCCCTGGGCAGGGACAGTTTTTGGTATTCCAGGTTGCTCCAAGGCCACTTCTCAGGGCTCAGGTGATGCAAAGGACTCACAGATAAGCAGTACCAAAGTCATCAACTGCAGTTTGTGCTGGGAATCTTGTGTGTAAGGCTTGGTTTTGGGGATTTCTGCTGGATGGGTGGATAAAAAGGCAAGGCTTGAGGACAGCTTGAGGCCTGTGATGCTGAAAACCAGAAAAATTAATGGCACTGTCCTGCAGGCTGGGGAGAGCCCCCATGGAGCTCCATCCTCCCAGGTGGACACGAGGTGACAAAGACAGCACTGCCAAGGAGTCCACCACAGCCAAATTCAGGCCAAAAACCAGGAATTAAGGCAGAGCATAACCCCAGCTCCAGAGGGACAAGCCCAGCCCCTGTTTCATTCCCACAGGGAGGCCCAGACATTGAATTTCTCCGTGTCAGCTCTTTTTTAACCAGGGAAAAGCCAGCTGGAGCAGGAGGGGACAAGAAAAACACTGGTTCTCCATTAATTTTAAAGCTGTTCAAGAACTTATTGCTCCACACTGGTGCATCCACACGCAGCATGTGCAGCTCTTTTCTCTCTGCCACGCTCCAGCAGCTCCTGTGTCTTCAGGGGCTGGGGTCCCACCACTGCTAACAGGGATTTCATTCACCCTCACTAATATTTTATCCATGGTATTAGGTCATGTTTCCCTTTCCACTCTGAAAGGCATCCCCAGCTTCTTGGCAGCAGTGAAATTAATAGAGAAATCATTAGAAAGCAGAAGGCCGAGGCCGTGCAAATCGCACGGCGCACGAGATTATTTCCAAACAATCAAATTAATTGGTGTCATCAGCCACGAGCAGCGAGGCCCAGAGAGCTGGCATTAAAATACATGGAAGATTATTGACAGCCCCGTGCCTCCTCATACATAAAACATGGCGTGGCATCGTTTTATTGGATTATTTGATTATTTCCTATGCATGAAGGCTCTGCCCTGCACGGGGGGTCGGAGCAGACACAGCTGGGATGGTGATCCCACAGCCAGGAATTGTCTGGAATATCAGGAATTGGTCCTGAGGCTTTTGAGGCAGAATTAACCAGGCTGATTTTTAGTGAAAGTGGCTTCTTTTGGACACCTGGGATGCAGGGATTTGCCTGCTGCAGGCACTTCTAGGGAGTAAATCTTACTCAGTACTGGCACAACTCATGTTCAGCTAAACCTGAACCAAATAACTCCCAACCCTCCAAATTTCAGGTTTCCATCTCCCTGGGCTCTCCCATCCCACCTTGGTGACCGATGGAAACCACACCAACAGAAGCAGAGGATTTTGAGCTTAAAATTGGAAGATTTTGGCCCTGGCTACACTGTCTTCCCCTTAATATTCAAAAATTGCTGAAATTTTTGTAAACCCCACTCACCTGAGAGAGGGATCATCTGAGCAAAGCAGAGTGAACAGACAGTGGTTAAAAAAAGAAATAAAAATAATTAATCCCAAGTCTTGAGAAGGCATGTGTGAATGTGTTTTGTTTTGGAAGAAAAAGAATAAATAGTAGCCTCCAGTCAGGATAATATTTATCCACATGCTTCACTTTGAAGTCGAGCCCTTGTTGACTTCACATGGTGTGTGCACACACTAAGTCTCCTCCAGAAGAGGCTTTCCTGAAAGCCCAGCCTTGAGCAAGGGGAAGAAAAGAATCTCTTCAAAACCAGGTACTAATGGAGAAAAATAAACCTCATCACCAGGGGAATTACCACTGTCCCTCCCAAATCCAAAAGGGGATTTAAACAGCTTTATCACTTCACCTTCTGCAGATCTGTGCAGCTCACAGGACTGAATAGCGTGGCAGGAAAAACAAACTGAGAAGAGCAGCCCAGTTAATCTCCAAGATAAATCCCCATTCTCTTGGTTGCTGCCATAAAGAGGAATTTCTCTGTGCTGCTTTGCTCCCTGCCCTCACCTGCAGAACACCTGGGGAGCTCCAGGCAGGGGGACAGGAGCAGGGACAGGGACAGGCAGCAAAACCCTGGAAAAAAAACACCAAATCCAACAGCCCTGAAAACCTTCTCAGTCCCACAGAGCAGGGAGTTTGTCTCTTGTCTCCAACTTATTTCTCTTTTCTGAAGCAATTCCATGTACTTCCCTTCAGTATTCCTCAAGCAGAAAGCACCAGGGATGGGTGGCAGATTCAGCCCCAACCTGAGCACCCCAAATCCAAATTTCACTATACCTTTATGCACTTTCCACATAGCAAGGGGTAGGAAATCAAACAGGAAATCAAACAGCCCTGTCTTCCCCCAAAAAGAAGCACCACAAGGGCCAGAGCATTCCTTGCCCCCTCAAATGTTTTGGGTTTTTTTACCCCAAAATTCCAAGCTAATCACACATCACAGAAAATCATCAGTATCAAAAACCCTCCTTCACTTCACCCTCTGCAAACAACAGGAAGGAAAATGTTTCCCTCTCCATTTCTTGCAGCTCTTATCTCTCTCCACGGGCCCTCCAACTCATTTCCTAAATCCTAAAGCAGGATTCTAAATTCCAGCCTGGCACCCTTAATGAACACAACTGGGTAATGTCTCTTCTCTGACCTTCCTTTCAGGTGGGTCACTCGTATTTATGGTCATGCTTCATTTTTCCTTAAGTGTGCCCTTGTTACCTCATTTACTCATTTATGTTTCAGCAGAGAACAGGGTAAAAAATGGATTTAATGGACCTAGAAATAGAAGGGAGGAAAACCACAAAAGAGACACAAGAATCTAAAGATCTGCTTGTTCACCAGTCAGCTCTCACCACCAGGAACTTAATTTTCATCGATTCTTCCCTCTTTACAAGCCTTCAGCAAGGCAGAGCTGCAAAAGCATCTGGGAAGAGTGAAGTGCCTGAAGTCAAACGGGTTTGGGGCCATTTTACACCCTTTTAGACCTGTTAGAAGTGTCTGCTGCAGCTCATGCTGAGACTGCACAGAATGAACAGCTCCCAGCACAGAACTCTGCTTCCCAAAAGCTTTCTCCAGCATCACCTGGGCTGCATCCCATTTTAGCTGCTTCCAGGTTTCCCAGCACTGCCCTTTCCCTCATTTTGAAGGTCCCTGGCACTGTGAGAACACAAATCCCAAAGCTGAGCAGCCCTGCCCTGGTCAGTCCCCCCTTCCCTCCATCTGAAACCTTCCCTTGCTTTTTTAAACTCTCCTCTCAGCAAGGTGAAAAGGGATGAGCTGGCAGAGCAGGGGGGTGAGGTGGGCCAGGTTCAGGCTCTGCTGCTCCTCTGAAGGATAACTGCCCTTCTGTGAGCCATTGAGGGAGGAGAGGAACATGAAAATCACACATCCATGGAATCCCTGAGCTTGGAAAAGACCCCCAAGTTCACCCAGCCCGAGCATTCACTCAGCCCTGCCAAGCCCACCTCTGAAAGAAGGAGGCAGGGGGTGTGCCCAGAGCTCCTGCAAGGGACACTGGAACCTCCTGATGTCCCCAGAGCAGCTGGGCAGGTGGGAGAGGTGCCCCCAGTGGGAGATGGAGGCACAGAGGATAGGGATGTCACCCCACAACTGTCCCCTCCCTCCACCAGCCCCTGTCCCACACACAGCAGAGCCATGGGGATGAGTTTGGGCTCTCTGTCAGGGCAGCTGATCCAGAAAAATCAACTGGGACCCAGCCAAGAGCTCGTGCAGCCCACAATCCACCCTTCCAGGAGGGTTCACCCCAAAGGAGGGGATTTCAGGGCAGCCAAAGGCACTGAGCTGCACACAGAGAGAAAATCCCCCTCCACCCCAGCCCTGCTCCCCCTCCAGCTGCCAGGCTGCAGGCTCAGGGCTGAGGGGAGCCCAGGCAGGAGCAATCTGGCATTTTCCTGCACAACTCTCCTCACTGGATCCACCACAAGTGCTCTGGAATCAGGATCTGGTCCAAAGCTGCCCAGTCTCCAGCATTATGGACACAACCTCCTTCCTGGTATTTTTCTTGAATCCTCAGTCCTGCAAACCTTGCAATTACTCATTAACTGAGTTTTCAGGGTCATTTTTTCAGATTTTTATGCCCTTGGAAATGCAGAAAAAGCCTGAAGTATTGCACAAGTGCTCCTTTCTCACTTGGGGAAAAAAAAAAAAAAAAAAAAAAAAAAACCCACCAAAAACCAAAAGCTCCAGAAACAGCCTTGCAGTAGTGCTGGTTTTAAATAATTCATTTGAAAGCACCTAAAGCACAGCCCCTGAATTCTCGGCAAGTCCATGCTCCAGCCAGGGAGCAGAAGGTCCAGAAGAGCCAGGAACTCCTTCCGTAAGGGACAGCCATGGTGAGAAGGGAAAGGACACAGCCACAAAGAAACAGCACAAAAACCCTGCTCCCTGCAGGGTTCAGGGCTGGGCATCCCCAAAACCCTCAGCCCCACAACTTTCCTGCAAACCCCATTGCTGAGCTCCTCCTCAGAGCTCTGCACCCACAGCTGTCCCAGCCTGTCCCTGTTTAGCCCCCAAAAAAATCACATCTGGCAGCTCCCCAGGAGAAACAGCCCTGTGAAAACACAGCCCTGCAGGATGCCAGCAAACAAGTGTTAACCCTTTTCCCTCCCCCAAATCCCTCCTTTTCTTCTCCCTTTTCCCCCTCCAGTTGGTTTTTAGGATCCCCAGCCAGAGGAACAAGCTCCAGGTCCCACTTTGGCTGGGGTGGGGAAGTTTGGTCCCAGGACGGGCTCGACATTTCACCAATGCACAAATGGAATTTGCCACGAGGCATTTTAAGAGTCAATTCTTCACACTCCAGTAATTAGAACAATATTATGGGGAGAAAAAAAAAAGAAAAAAAAAAAAGGTGAGGGGGAGGGCAGGCAGCAGAGCTCCCATGGGGACTTGGCTGGATGAGGAAAAGGGCTGAGCAAACACCCAGAGTCAAGTGAGGCCCCAAGGCAAGAGTCCTCCACAGGATCCCTGCAGGCTGGACTTCAACCAAAACCTTCTCCACTTCCCAGCTCTCCATTTTTCTATGCAGGAGTGGTTTTAAATGAGATTTCTAATTCCCAGATCAAGTACGGGGCTGGTGAGCCAGACCCAGCTCCTTCAGCCCCTCACCAAGGTCAGTGGGGTTTTTCTCCTTCCAGGCAAGCCCATTCAGTTCAAGGTCCTGCTTCAGACACTCCCCGTGAGTAATAAATCTCTATTCTTTATGAAGAATAAATCTCTATTCTTTCATGAACTAAAAATCTCTGTTATTTTATGAAAAATAAATCTCTATTCTTTTAATGAAGAAACAGATTGAAGCCTAATCCCATTGAGCACTCAGCCCCAAAAATCAGATTCTCACAGAAGAGCTGTCATCTACACCTACAAAAATCAGAACACCCCAAACTGCTGCATCACCTGAATACACATAAAATCATCTCTGTTATAACAGGATGGAGCATCCCAGCTGAGAAAGGAAACAGAACCAGACAAACCCAGATGCTGGTGGATCCATCCCTAACACCTCCCTGCCACTGGAGCATCCTTTCCTGGAGTTTCCAGTGCAAAACCCACACAGACAGCTTCACTGGGGCATTTCCAGCGCCCAGAAAATTCATTTTTTAAAAGAAAAACTCCTTGGCTGTGCAAGTCTGGCTTGTGTGAGGCCAGCCTGGGAGCAGGGGGGTTCAGGACACTGCACAATGGTTACTCAGAACTGCTGAAATATCTCTATTATAATCTATTATAATTAAATATCTCCATTATAACTGCTGAAATATCTCTGTTATAACAGGATGGAGCATCCCAGCTGAAAAAGGAAACAGAACCAGACAAACCCAGATGCTGGTGGATCCATCTCTAACACCTCCTGGCACTGGAGCATCCTTTCCTGGAGTTCCCAGTGCAGAACCCACACAGCCAGCTCCCGTGGGCCCAGAAAATTCATTTTTTTAAAGAAAAACTCCTTGGCTGTGCAAGTCTGAATTGTGTGAGGCCAGCCTGGGAGCAGGGGGTTCAGGACACTGCACAATGGTTACTCAGAGCTGCTGAAAGTGGCACTCAGTCCCTTCAGCTCCCATCTGCAGCGAGCTGTGATCTCAGCCCCGCTGCTGGAGCACAGAGGTCCCTTTGATAAATCTCTCTGTACAGGGACTGCAGCACTATTTCCGCATGAAAGAAATAAATTCAATTTTTTTCCAATCATCTTCGCAGCCCAGTGGCTTGGAAGAGTGAGTTCCCCTCTGCTGCACTGCATCAGGCTCAGGTACAGGGCAGCTCTGGCTCACGCCCTGGCTCTCCAAGCTTTTATTTTTTTATTTCAGCACAACCTCCAGCTGTTCTGTCTTTGAGCAGAGTTTGTGACAGGGGATCACACCCAGAGCCTGCACTCAAAATCCTCTGTGCACTCTGAAATGTCTGGGTAAATTCTCTATAAGGGGAACAAGCTTTCCTCCTTTTTTTTTTTTTTCCTTTTTTTTTTCTTGAGAAAACTCCACAAAGCTCCACTTGTGCATCCCTTCTCTGCAGAGATGGGCACATTTTAAATCAGATGTACAAAACCAAGAGGTTCACCTGCAGGGGAACCTGTGTGGGGTGACATCCACCAAGGGATGACATCCCAAGGGAGGCAGAGCACAAGCAGCTCTGGAGCTGAGCCCCTGCTCCCACGAGAGGTGGGACAGCACAGGACTGCCAGGCCTGGCACTGCTCCTCACCATGGCCTGGCATCAAAATTATGCCTAAAAATGAAAATTATGGCCAAACTATGGCCCAAAAATGAAAATTATGCCTAAAAATTAAAATTATGCCCAAAATTATGCCCAGAAATGGAAAATTATGCCCAAAATTATGCCAAAAACCCGAAAATTATGCCCAAAAAACCGAAAATTATGCCCAAGAAATGAAGCCTTTCCCCAGGATTAGGATGGAAAACTCTGGTGGCTCCATGTTACTTCCAGCCTGTTTGCACATTGCTGCTTCCTGAGGTATTTTTAACCAATTTTTCCCTAAAAATCTTTAATTCCAGGCTGTGAATCCCCCCGTGTGCCAGGCAGGGAGGTGCAATCCCCAGCTCAGCTCCCCCACACAAACCTCCCTCACTCCAAGCAGTGACTGCAAACATCAGCCAAGCCCACGCTGGCTCAGAAATTCCAAAAATTACAACCAAGAGAGGCCTGGAAGAAATAAAAATAACTGAGAAACACCACAAAGTGCAATGCCCATCACTGGCTTCACCTGTGGCTGCTGTCCTGCCACCATGATTAGGCTGTAAACCCTAATTAGCAAGAGAATAATGTGGAAGAGGGGGACCCTGCCTCACACACCATTAACACTGAGGGTGTAAATGAATTTTCTGCAGCATCACCATCTCATTAACTCATCTCATCTCCAAGCTGGTTTGGAACCAGGCAAGGAAAAGCTGGAAAACAAGGGGAAAATTGATATTTGAGATACCCTTGGAGGTGTCTTGCTCACTCCAGGGATGTTTAGAGAGAAGCTTTTCAAAACCTGCTCCTGAGCAGCCCTGGGATGCTGTGTGATCACCTGGGTGGGAGGGACACCCCAACACCTGCAGCTCCAGGATATTCCTGGATTTTTCCACCCTTTCCACCCCTCCTGTGAGTGCACCCCAATGTCCACACCCATCCTGCAGCGGGCAGCTGGAGCAATCACAAATCCTACAGGGAGTTCTTGAAGAAATATTTAATTTCTGAAGGAAAAAAGAGGGAGAAAAAAACAATAATCCCGTATCTGGAAACCCTCCAAGAACAAACAAGCAGCCCGTTCTGACAGCCAGTGGAACAAAATAATCCAAGATGGGTTTTTCTTTCCCCCATGAAGAAGTGTGGGAAGGAGCTGAGGAGCTCCTGGTTTCCAAAGCTGTCCCTGCCTGGCACAATCTCAACACCCTCAAGCCTCTCCAAGCACAGGAGAAACAGCAAACCTCACTCTGCTGACACAGGATTCATCACTTTTGTGTCTGTGCTGTTTATTTACTGCAAACCATGAACATTTCCCTTCCAGAGAGTGATTTTTCAGTGTAAAATATGGATCCAGAGCACCCAAACCCTGGGACATCCTGGGGACACCCAGACTCCTCCTGCTTGTGTTCAGCTGTGATATTTCAATGTATGGACTTGTACAAACTCATCTCTGCCCCAAGAAAATTCACAATTTCCTGCAGAAGCTTCTTCCCCCTCTTTTATTTTTTGTTTCATAGGTAAGATGCTGTGCTCTGAGCACTGGGGATTGTGCAGTGCCAGAACTTTCAGCCTGGTGGTTTCACTTTTTACTAAACCCCGTTTACACCCACATTTCTAGAAATGTTAATTATTATTTGCATTATTTGGCCTTGGCACAGTCTCATCATCAGACGCTGAGGGTTTTAATGAAGACACAGAAGAGATCGTTAAAGAATAAAGAATTCCTTTTATTCCAAGAGTCCCTGAAGTGATACCAGCCAGGATGGATTTCCTTCCTTTCCCAGAGCACATGAAGCTCAAGTGATGAGAGACACACTCACAGCACCCAGGCACACAAAGCCTGGCTTTGCCTGCTGGCATCTTGCACCCACAGTGATGTTCACTGCACCAAACCTCAAAAATCCCATGACATCACCAAGGAGGCTCAAATGAAACCTCACAACAGCCAGAAATTGTTGGATCACCCAAAAAAAAAAAAAAAATAAATAAAAAGCCTGGCATCTCCTCACTTTTTGGAGATTTAACACTCACAGGGCTTTTTTTTTCCAAAGTTAAAAAAATATCCTTCTCTCCCCGATCTTGTCTAAAATTAACAAAAGAACTCAGACAAATCAAGAAGGTACAAGGAAATCAATTTCATGCACATTAAGGAGATGCATTCACCCACATCCTGATCAATGCTTTGGATTCCAAAGCACTTCCATCACTGCTCCTGACTGCAGAATTCTCCCATCAGGGCTGTGATAATTACAGAGATCCTGCCCACACTTGTTTGACCTGAAACACAACACCCCTTAGTGTGACCCCTTGGAAAAATACTGGGGAAAGCAGCCAAGAAAGGGGGGAAAACAAAAACCAACAAAAACCAACCAACCAAAACAAACAAACAAAAAATGCAAAAAACAAAAACCAAAAAAACCCCCAAACCAAACCCAAAAAAAACCCCAAAAAACATAAGAAGAAAAAGCAAACAAACAAAAAAAAAAGAAGACAAAAACCCCAGAACAAAACAAAACCCAAAAAACCCCAAATAAACCCCCAAAAAACCTTCCCAGAATGAACATTTCTGGCTCTTTCAGTTGCACATCTATGAACAGCCTGGACTTTTGAGCAGGGGAGAAAGGAATGGGGAAAAGCAGAGAATTTGGCACAATTAAAAGCTGCTCCTGCAGGAAATACCAGAGGGCCACCAGCTGCTGGACTGTGGCATTTCCTTGGCCCTGGAGGTGACACCAGGGCCACAGGTTGGTGGCATGCCCCAGAGGTTCTGCTCTGAGGCTGCAGTGAAAGATTAACTGGGTTTTATCAGCATTTTGTTGCCTGAGCTCGATTTGAGGCTGTCGTGCTGTTTCTAAAACCCTGAACACCCAAAAATACCCCAAAATACCCCAAAACACCCCAGCACAGCCCTTTCAGCACCGACCCCAAATCCCAACCTTCAGCTCCCAAGGCCAAATGAACCCCCAGGCTGGCAAAGGGAGGGAAGAACAAACCCCAGCTGTGCTGCTCCACTCTGCTTTTGCCACTTGGAGCATCGATCCCAGTGCCCAAATCTCCAGCAAGGTCATTAAAACAGAAAAAAAAAAAATCACCCACAGCTCCTGCAGTGGAGTTAATCATCAACTGAGGAGGCACAGGCACCCAGGGCTGCCTTCCCCACGTTCTCCTACACTTCCCAAAGCTGGGAATTCTCCCTCAGGCAGGAACTGCAGTCCCAAAGGTTCTGGGAAAAGCACTGGTGTGGGCACAGGGTGAAAAATTCTTTTTGAGATTAAAGTCATCAACCACTGAGCAGGCAAGGGGTTAAGTGGATTTCGTCCATGCAATGACACAAAAATCTCGTGGCAGGCCAGTTACTGTACTGCTCCCTTGGGAATTAAAAAAAAATAAATAAATACATAAAACATACACACCCTTCTTTTGGAGAATTCTGCTCGTTTCCCTCCCCACCCACCCTGGTGACACAGCGATGTGAGATGCTCCCAGCTGCCACAGGATCCCCCTGGGCACACAGCCAATGCCACAGAGCCATCTGAGGAGCTGGCACTGCCACCACAACACGGGAAGCCCCATCCAGGCCTCTGGGGATTTGTAAAAATCATGGGCAGGGCTGGGATGGGACACCCAGCTTGGCTGGCAAGCTCTGCTCTGCTCCCAGACACTCCTGCTTCATGCAGAGAGAAAACACACTGCTTTTAATATGTTCTTGGCTGCAGGAGGTCAGAAAAAAACCCTGAAAGTCAAAATGAGAGAAGAGGAGCTGCTCCCAGCAGCAGCAGGTCACAGCTGGCACTGGGTTTATAGCAGCCCTATATCTGGAATTTCTGCAGTTTCTGCCTTTCTATATTAATTCATATAAATCCCTCTTTTTATCTGCCCAAACTGTGTTAAAAAGGCACCTTTAAAAATACTGCTGCAGGGTTAGAGGCTCCTGTGTGGGGTTAGAGATGCTGGAGGGAGGGGAATTCTCAGCAGAGAAACAGAAACACCAACCAGCAACTCTCAGTTATGAATCCCTTAAATAATTCTGACAGCACTCCCCGCCCTCCTGCCTGAAAGTGAACAGAAAACAGAGTTTTCTGACTCTCGGGCAGCAGGGTGGGGTGTGCCAGGAAGGGAGCGTGGCAGCTGAGCCCCTCCAGAGCTGTCCCAGCCCATCCAGATGGATGCCAAGGGGGAATCCCTCACCTGGAAGGGGCTGGGGACAAAGAGCACCCAGTGAGGACAGCCTGGATCCCCCCAGGGTTTTCCAGGAGGGATCCACACCAGCCCACCAGCAGGAGGAAGGGAACACTAAAATATAAACCCTGAATATTATGAACCCTGAATATCTGCAGCAATTTCGGAACAATCACCCCAAATTTAAACTTTTTGTTCAACTCTGATTTCTTTCCCCTTCCAAGGCTGTTGGCACAGGCACTGGAGCGTGCCAGGCTGGGGGCACTCCCCAGCAGCCACATCCTCTCCCTGGCACTGAGCCACCCAAAAAAAGCCTCCTCTGAGCCCTGCCCCAGCCAAAATCTCGGTGGGCTCAGCTGAGAGCAAGAACGGACCCAGAGCTGCTCCAAGCCCTGCTCCAGCTCGAGGGGGTGCAGCTCTCTGGGCCAGCAGCAGAGTGGAAAACACGACTTCAATTCGGTACCAGCATCTCCTCCTCCCTCAGCCGCCCTGTGAATCGCTTCCCTTTTTCATTTTTAGAACTGCAGCGTTTCCTATCTGTGGGGTGGGGAGGGAAGACCCTTATCTTGCCAAAAAAAACCTTTTTCAGAGACACCAAGAACTTCAAAAGGAATTCAGGACCATTAAATCCACGTCAGGAGGGCAGAGAGGAGCGGGAGGCTAATAAATGGCACGCTCCACAGGTTTATGAATATTTGAACTATATTTCTTTTTAAAAAAATTGTACATTGCTGCAAGTTATTTAAAATGAGTAACTCCTTTTAATGAACCTGGCTACCATCACGCTGACTAATAGAGTAATAAAGAGTTTAATCCATATTTATGTACATTTTATGTCATTACAGTTGGTGCCAATAAATTAGCAGGTCCAATAAGAGTTTGATTTTATACCATCACTGCTACTAAATGTGTAACAACACACACTACATGAGCACCAGCTTTTTATTTTATTTCTTTTTTAAGAGCCAGGCTGCACTAACAGAGAGAGAGAGAGCAAGCCTGCAGAATCAGACCCTGGTTAGGAATGAGGCAATATTAACTGGGGTTTTACTCCTGCATCCTGCAGCCACAGAAAAAACACTTCTGCAGATGCCTCTGGTGATTTATGGAGAGCTCTGAACCACTTTAAATGGATCAAATATTCAGAAATAATTAATATATCTGTTGAAGGGGCATGGGTGGAAATACAAGCACCAGCACCTCAGGTCACTTCTGCAAACCTCTGCCATGAAACACAGCACAGCCCCCACCACAGCAGGATTGCTTAATAACTGAACATGGGGAAAAAGAGCTGCCTGTCAGCAATTTCAGCTGGCCATGAGCAATTGGGAGCGGCCTTTGGGCTCCCCTGGGGAGCTGGGAGCCACTGCAGATCACAGGGAATGGGATGATCCATCTGGCAGAGCCCCAGTGCCCCATTCCCCTACACCCCGCAGAGCCCAGACGGAGTTCCCAGCTCCACTGGGATTCTGCCTGGAGCAGCCCACATGGTTCGTGATCCCATTTCACCAGCTGTCACCCTGCTGACAGCACAAAGCACCTCCCCAAGCTGAAAACTCAAGGAAGAAGCAAAACCAGGAGCAAACCTGGGCTTGAGGAGCCCCCAGGCAGAGCTGGAGCAGCTCCACTGCTCCCAGGGCAGCTCCTCCTTGCAGAAGCCCTGGCTCAGGAGCCAAAAGAGTGATGGAAAGATGGAAGCTTCTCTCAGAACAACAGCTGGGCAAGGCAGGACTGAGGGATCTGATTTTTCAGACTCTTTCAAAGCACCAGTGGTTTTCTAACACTAAAAAACCCCGAAGACTCAAAGCCCTTTACTCAGAGGTTGGCACCAAGTCCCCGCCTTTCTCCTCAGTAATTACACTCCAGCAATCCCAAAAACTGCTGGTAATTGCTGTCCCAGTGGCCTTTTGGTTTGGAGGAGAGGAATAACTCTCCCAGTGGCATCCAGAAAGGAAACACCCAACCCTGCTCCACCAAAGCCCCTCTGCAATTAAACTCTCTGTTACTGTGTCCCATCACAAACGGTGCAAGTGCCTTGTGACCAAAAAAACACCATTGATCGGAGGAGTGAATGGCTCCAGGAAGAATTTTTTGTGTGTGAAGTCTGTGTTTGGCCAGTGGGGACGTGGATTAGAGGCTGCTTTTGCTCTCGCCATGACTCAAAACGGAAAGGGAGCTCTGGTCAACAGCAGATTTTTCCCTGTTTATTTGCTTTGCCACTGTTGAACACAGATCTGAGGATAATGTGGGAATGAAAGGTGCTGAAGACAATGGGAATGTTTTGACAGGCTTCCAGAGGGAATTAGGGTGGTGCAGAGCTGGACAGCTGATACCTCCACCAAGCTGATAAAAGAGAAAAAATGAGGTTTTTGTATAGAGAGTCAGTGCTTCCCACATTTTCTGTGGTTGGTTGGGGATGACGACAACGTGAAAGCAAGCACGATGCAGGCAATAAAGCACATTTGGACCTCTTGGAAGTTTATGACACATTTCTTTCCCGAGTCTCCTAAAAAACCAGATTGCCCTCAGGAAAGAGGGAGTGGCAAATCACCTTTAAAAATCACAAAGCTGAATGCACCCCCAAAAAGTGACCAGGGGGAGGGAAGACCAGAACAAGGAAAAGCAAGCTGTGCTCATCAGCTGATGTGTTCCAGCAGTGTTTAACACCAGGCATCAGAGGCAATTTGAAACTGCACAAAGCAAGAGACAATGTGACGATAAAGCAGCATTTTAATTAGCAGCAGTTCCTTCCCCAGCCCAAAAGGTTCCTTCTGTGCATTCATATTCCCAGAACAACAACTGCCTTCTTGTATTCCATAAATCAAAAAAAACCTCATAAAACAAGGCACTGCAATTGCACATTCCACATAATGGTCCAGAAATAAATTAGGCAATAAATATCAAATAATATATCCCCATCAGCAGTGAAAATCTACTCCTTGGATAATCAGAAGGGAAGATGCCTTCCAGCAGCTTATGTCTGGCAGCTCGAAACAGGTAAAACAATACAGAGCTTTAATAAATCTTTTATCACCTTTTCTGCTGAAGAATATACCAATTGTCCTGGGTAATGGCTTCCCTGAGCCCTGTATCCATCAGCCCTGATGCAGTTGGTGTCACAGGCAGGGGATCAGAACAAGAGCCACTTGTCAAAACCAGAGTTTTCTTTCTTCGCTATTTGGTGGCAATCATCACTTACAGCAAGACATTTCTGAGAAGCTCAGGGCACTCATTTCACCCTGCCATGAAACTCCCTGACCCCACAGACACTCACTGGCCACGTCACACAAAAAGCAGTGGTGATTTCAGCAAAGTTTATTTTGCTCTGCACAGGTGGCAGCAGATGGGGAGGGACTGAGCGAGGTGTGGACCCCAGGCAAGGTTTGGTTCTTCTCAAAAACACATGGGTCACATCCTCTAGAGACTGATCCCAGAGAGTTTTTCATCCAAAGCAGAAAACTTGAAGGCTTGGTCACTGAGGACAGCAGAATCAACCTAAAACAACCCCTAAATCCACTGAGAATTTAGCACAATCCTAAATACACCACAAGCCTGGTGCCCAGCTCTCAGAGGCTGCTCAGAAAACCACAAAACCTTTGTATTTTCATCCCCAACCTGGAGCACAAAGCTAGACCCATCCCTCCCCAGGAGCTCAGCAGGAACTCTTACCTTCCCAAAATCCCGCACGTCAAAGAGGTCAAAGGGATCAAAGAGGTCGCTGTTCCTTAACCCAAATTTGTCGTGGCACACTTTCAGGAAGGTCCGGATGTTCTTCAAACACAGAAACTGGGGGAGAAAAAGGAGATAAGGAGGGGAAATGAGCAAGACAGGCACAAATGATAACTGAGATTTCCCGAGTTCAATGCAAGAAAAGCAAGCAGGTGTTGGGGAAGATGAATCAGGAAAATTATAAATATGATTGCCTGGCAAAATATTTTGAGAATATGGAAACTAGAAGCGAGATTGAAATGAAAGCAAGCTTTGAGATACCTTGGTTACTGAACAACTGGAAAACAATGGTATGGCCAGCTGAAGGTAATGTAATCACAATACCCTCTGCTTGCAGACAGGTCTAAGGGTCAGAGCAGACCCTACCAGCTTGGCAGAAGGGGCCCAAAGAGCAGTTTTTAGAGTTTAAAATGTAACAAAGTATGGTAATGTAATGATTCTTATAGGCTGTATGTAAATGCTATAGGATTTGTATCTTGTATTAGATTGGCTAGTGAGAATTAGAATATTCAGCACAGAAGAAGATTTATTGTATTGTAACGGGAATTTTGCTCTCTCTTTTCCTCTTGCTTTTATTCTTCACTCTCCCTCATCCTCTTTACCTCTCTCCCTCTCTGGGGCCTGGTCCCAGCTGTGGCTGGCAGCTCCCAGGCCCTTGGCAATAAACCACAAATTCCAAGGCCTGGCTTCAGGGATCTCTGCTCTCCATCCATCCCCACCGTCCTTCCCCCGTGGCTCCTACAAGCAGGGGCTGAGAAGCTCGCCCTGCAAGGCCAGGCAGGAGTTTGTTTGTTGTTTCTGAGGATGCCAGGCCCTGCTGCCCTGCCAGGGCTCCTGTGTGCTCCGGGAACACGACGCCCCTTTGAAAAACAACTTTCTCCCAAGGTAACGCCGCAGAAGGGCTGCAAAACTCAAGGCAGGACGTTTCCCTTTCAAGGTCGAAGGCAAATATAAGTCAGAGTTGATGTTGCACAGAAGCCCAGTGTTGAATATTTAACTATTTCAAGCACGATCCCATTTGGCTCCCTACAGAAGGGACACGTGTTACAGCAACAGGACAAGGGGGAATGGCTTTAAACTGGCAGAGGGCAGGGTTAGTTGGGATATTGGGAAGGAATTCTTCCCTGTGAGGGTGGGGAGGCCCTGCCCAGAAAAACTGTGGCTGCTCCATCCCCGGGAAGTGCCCAAGGCCAGGTTGGAAAGGGCTTGGAACAACCTGGGATAGAGGAAGGTGTCCCTGCCCCGGGGTCAGATTGGATGATCTACAATATCCCTTTCAACCCAAACCTTTGGTTATCCAGCAAGGTTGACTGGCAGAGCAGCATCAAATTTCTCTTCTAAAAAATCCTGTCTTTGGCTACAGCAATAAAAGAATTTTTATCTAAAATCACCAGGGATTCTGAAGCCTGAGAACTCCAAATGGTCTTGCTCCTGGCAGCACAGGAGCTAAAGAAGAGAAAAATAAAAATCTGCTTCATTTTTGCAGCTGCATCACCTACATCCATCATCTGCTGAGCCAGCCAATTAGCTTCCCTTCTTTTTGCACCCTCACTGCAAAATACCTTCAATTTATTGCTGTATCTTTAGGCAACTCCTCACTTTTTCAGCAAATTCCTCACAGATACCTAACAAACACGCTAGAATCCTAAGGAAATCCATCCATTAAGGGGGTGAATCACCCCCATGTGATCAACAGGCAGAGGAGCCAAGCTGCCTTGGGGTGGATTCCCTCAGCCTGCTTTTGTCACATGGCACAACCCTGAGCTCTCATCAAACACACTCCGCCTGCAAACCTCACCCAGGGTTCAAAGCAAAAGAAAATAGCTTAATTTTCTTTTAATTAAAAGAATCAAAGCACAGTCTTTGGGGTATGTCCCCAGACGTGGCCGTGGTGCAGCTCGTTAGCGCTGCTTTGGGGATTAGACACGAGGGTTTCCAGCCTGGATTAGCAAAACCACCTCAATACCAGCAGGGTTCACCTGCACAAAGCAAGAAATAACCTTTTCCCCTTTTGCCCCATGCCATGGGACCAGCAGAACTCCCCCAGCACAGGACAGTCCCGTCACATCAAAGCCTTCTCATTAGACAAGCACGTGCCAGAGGCAGAAATTGAAAACAAATCTGGTTTTCTGGGGCATTCCTCTATCTCACATAAACACTGCAGTAAATACAAGTGTCTAGACTGGGAGGTTTTTGGTTGTTTTTTCTTTTTTTTTTTTTTTTTGAATTGCTTTACAGGCTCTCTTGCTGACACTGGTTATTTCACAACTTTATCTCTGCAAGAATTTGCACCCCAGGCTGCATGTGCTGCTGCACTGCAGTCCCATTGATTCCAAAGTTCCAGCGTGTGCTTATTTTAAATCCTTTTAAGCCTCCAATTTTGAAAGTTAATGGCACAGGGTACAGCCACAATTACACACAGCAAGATGCAAACCTCCTCTGCACAACCGCCCTGCCCTTCTGCAGCATTTCCTCCCCTGCTCCTGCTCATCCCAGCCTGGGCAGCACCAAATCAGAATTACAGAATGGTCTGGGATATTCAGGATTATCCATTTCCGCCCCTCTGCCATGGGCAGGGACACCTTCCACTGTCCCAGCCTGGCCTTGGGCACTGCCAGGGATGGGGCAGCCACAGCTGCTCTGGAAACCTGTGCCAGTGAAGGAACCAAAAGCTAAAAGTGATTTTCCTCATCCAGTTCAGACGTGGAAACCACCTCACACCACAGCTGGTAAATGAGGAGGAGGCACCTGCCAGCTCCAGGTGACATCAGCAAAAAGCTACCACACCACCAGCCAGGCCCTGAGTGCCAGCAGGTAACAAACACGGAGGAAAAAGCCCATCATCTATTCAAAGAGCTGCTGAAAAAGGCATGGTGTAAACCACAACAAACACAATTAACGAGAGGCCTGCCCCACCAGTGAGGAGCTGGCAGCAGAGCAAGGCCACCACGCTGCCACAGGAAAAGCCACCACTGGGGATGACAACTGCAGCTGGGCTTCACCCTCGCTCTTGGAGCACCAGGAGTCCAGGTGGGGACACCCAGCGTGGGTGTTGGTGGCACAATTCACTCCTGGCCCTTCTTCTGTGGCCAATCTGCAAAGTGTCATCTTGTGCTTTTTATTTTCTTGGCGTTTCGAGGTCGCTGCTGATGGAAGATGATGAATTCTTGGCTCAAGACTGTTACTCAACAGCCACAGGTTAAAATTAGCTCCAATTTAACATGGGCTGTGCCCAGGCCATTTTATTCAACAGTCAATCACACCTTTGAACAAGCAAACATTTCACAGGAGAAAAAAGAAATCAATGCTCTCCATGGGGCTCATTCAGCACCTGTCAGGCCCAAAATCAGTGCTGTCATTTATCTGCTTCGAGCGAGGCTAGAGCTGAGCAGGGTCCTGAGAGCAAGGGAACACCAACACCACAAATTCCCAGTGCTGCCACAACCCTCCTGTGCACCCAAAACAGCCTTGGGAGCCACCAGCCACAGCTCCTGGGCACAGACACTGCTGAGCTCTGGAAACCTGAGTATTGCATTTGTGGGGTGCCCCACTGAAGGGAGGAATGATGAATCTGACTCTCAGAAGGCTAATTTATTATTTAATTATATTAAAGAATACTATACTAAACTATACTAAAGAATACAGAAGGGATACTTACAGAATGCTAAAAAGAAAATAAAGGAAACTTGTGACTCTTTCTAGAGTCCTGACACAGCTTGGCCCTGATTGGCCAATGAGTGAAAACAACTCACACCAGAATCCAGTGAAACAATCACCTGTGGGTAAACAATCTCCAAACACATTCCACATGAGCAAAACAGAGGAGAAGCAAATGAGATAAGAATTGTTTTCCTTTTTCTCTGAGACTTCTCAGTTTCCCAGGAGAAAAATCCTGGGTGAAGGGATTTTTCAGAGAATGTGAACGCCACACATGAGAGCACACAGAATTCCATGGCTCCCAACATTTCCAGGCTCTGGGACAGCCACAGAACAGATCCTTATCTGGGGAGAGCATCCTGGGCACTGCAAAACCCATCAGAGAGGGAAGTTAAAGCCAGAGGGAAAAGGGACTGGAACAGGGGTGGGATTGGGACAAACAGAGCAAGAAACTCGTCTGGTAAAACAAAACCCCTTGAAGCCTGATGATGGATGAGAAAAGTGTGGTCAGCTCTGCCCCAGGCCCTGCAGGGTTGTAAGAACCAGCACTAGAGAGAGGCAGCAGAAGGGCCCCATCACCTGCACTCACCCAGTTTCAGAAGAGCTCTGATTATTTTTAACCACTCTGCAGAGTCATAAAGTGAATAAAAGAGCTCCCACTGGGAGCCCTTGGCCACCCTCCTGCACACAGGGTGGCCAACAGCCCCAATGCCTGGGACGTGCTGGGAACTCTCAACAGCTTCTGGGGTGCTCTGTTTAAATGAAGGGTTTCATGATTTTCTCTCTTTTACTGGATTCAGGGAGTTTAGAGACTCCTCAGGTGATCACAGGGCATACAAGGGTTGTGCTGCCAAGTTTTTGTGCCACTCAAACTCAGCAATGCACTGGAGGTGCCTTCAGGGGAGGTCAAAAAGGATAATTTGGCACTTGGGATAACTGCACTTTGCACTGGGATCTCAGTAAGGACATGCCCAACAACCCCAGGGCAGGTCAGATGTTTCTGCAATTGGAAATTCCAGCCCTGGGGCTGGGAGAGGACATTTTGGGAGGGTGTGGGTGACTCCTCCTCACACCCCACTTCAGGCCCCTCCCTGCAGTCCCCAAATGACTGGGCACCCGTGGCACCTGCACTGACAAGACTGGAGCCATTTCCAATGCAAATTCACCAGAGAAAAGCCAACTACTGGAGCACCTCGAGTGGGTTGGAAACACATCCCAGCCCTAGAGGCTGAAGGCCACACATGCTTCTGGCACCCAGCAAAGCTGCTTTGTTAGTGGAAAAACACAACCATTTTTGTTAGAAAAGAACTCCAAGATTGAGCCTGACCATCAACTCAGCACTGCCAAGCCCTCCACTAAGGGGGTGGCTTGTCCTAAATGCCACATCCCTAAATGCCACATGCATACCCCATTAAATCCCACCAGGGATGGGGACTCTGTCGCTTTCTCAGCCTGGTGATGGCAGAGACAGACAAAAAGCTGGAGAATGCAGCAGCAGCTGCTCAGAAACCAAAGAGAATTCCCAGGTGGGGTCTGGAGGAGCATCAAAGCAGCCCCTGCTCCTCACACGTGGGATGGACACGCAGAGCTTGGGAATCTCTGACACTTCTAAAAAATGCCACAAAACGCAAGGAAAGGCAAGAAATGAGGAGGATGGTTTTGCCTGGAAGGGCAGGAACATCTGGCAGCTCACAGCACTTTGGAAAGGCCTTTAAGAGAGGGCTTGGGGCTGTGTGGGGAGCACACAATGGCACACAGGGTGCGCGGGCACGCGGCCACGAGCCCAGCGTGCCCAAAGCCGTGGGCTTGAAATGTGTCCTGCAGCATGCAAGGAATGCTGGAGCTCTGCTGGGGGAGATAACCCCTCTGATGAATGATGCAAGGGGCTTTCTTTAGCACTTCCTGGCCCTGATGTCAGATTTCCTCTTATCTCACTGCCGGCACCGCTCGAACGCGCCGGGCGAGAAGTGAGAGCTGGGAACATCTGCTTATCACAGGCTCTGCCAACGGGCCAGGGAGGCTGGCTCCTTGAGAAAACACATCATTTACCAGGGGAAAACAGGTGTCCCATGGCCCAAACCTCTGCAGAGAGCCAAAGGATGCATCTCTGAGCCGCCCTGTGCTATTCCGATAGTGCAAAGGGGCATCAAATCTCCCTTGGCTTCCTCCAACACCAGGAATGGAGAGAAAGTCCAGGGGTATCCAGTGGGAACTGCAGGGCTGCAGCCATCACATGGCAGGGGCTGGGATTAGCTGGTCTTTAAGGTCTCTTCAAACCCAAACCATTCTGTAAATCTGAAAATCACGACCTGTATCTGACCTCCCCAAGTGGCTCTGCCCCATCCAGCTCCCCTCCACACCAAGCAATATTTTGGGACCAGCAATGAGTCAAAAGCACCAGTGGAGCTTGGATCCCCCCCCCCAGCAGCACCAAATCTCCCATGGCTTTGTTCCTGCTGGCTTTGTTCCTGCCCAGCTTGGCCCCATTGTCTCTGGTGCAGAGGCAGCACAAAAACCTCTCTGCAGAGAATTCCCCTCCGCATTTGGATTCAAGTCGCAGCTCATCAATTACTTCAGATGGACAGATTAAATTTCAGGTTGTTGGACAGCAGATTTATCTATTGAGAAGTGGAGAATGAAATTATTTCTCAAACAGTTTAGCACTATTATTTTCCCCCCCTGCTTTTCAAAGCCATTCCCATTGCTGAGTGCTCCAGGGCTGGACAAATTCCACTTAGGGAGGCTGATTAATGAGCCTGAAACACTGATGAGGGCTGACCTCTCCACAGCTTCTCCTTCTCACATCCCCTCACAAGCACCATTTATCCCTAGGAAAGCACCTGAGGGAAAGCAACCACGGATTTTAGCAAACACCCATAGCAGGGCACTGGGAGGACTGGGGGAAAGCAAGAAAAGCTTCATCCCAGGGAGAAAAATCAGCCAGAGCTCAGGAGGGATGAAACATTCCTGCACAAACTCACCAGGAGCTTCCACCTTGCCCAAGAGAAGCACACCAGGGGTCCAGCAGCAGGGCAGGACAGGCTGCCAAGCCCTGCTCTGGTCCTGCTCATCCTCAAAACTTCACTCATCATTGCCCTGGCGTGGCTCAAAGGGACAAAGATCCCCCCAGTCACCCCACAGGAACCTCTCATCATGGACAAGGATCCCCCAGTCACCCCACAGGAACTTCCCATCATGGACAAGGATCCCCCAGTCACCCCACAGGAACTTCCTTCCCATCATGGGCTCTCGAAGGGAAGAGGTCTCTCAGTTAACAATATAAAACCATTTACTGGAAACCAGAGTATACATGGAACTGTGAAAAAATAATTAAAACCTACTGAATAAAAGTTAAAAAAAATCAGAGACTCTGGAGTAACCTGTTAAATACCCAGAGGTCCCAAACCTCAGCCCCAGAGGCAGAGGACACTCAGAGGGTGCTGCTGTCACCCTGCCAAGCCCAGGGCTCCAAGAGCTCATCCTATTTTATCCAAGGGAAGTTCTCCTGACTCCTGAACTCCCCATGAAGACTGCCAGGTTCATTTCCCCCATTACACATGGGGGAAAAAAATGGAAAAGCAAAAAGGAGCTGTAAATGTGGCTAAAACCCCCCATCCATCAGGCAGCTGAGAGTGCAGGATACTCAGAGCTGGAGGGGGGACAAGGCTCCAGTGACACAGGGACGTCACAGGCAAGCCCAGACAGTGGGTTTAGCTGGGAAGTTATAAAGTTTAAGGTTTAAGTTATAAAGTTTAAGGTTTGAATTATAAAGTTTAAGGTTTGTTTCTAACCGTTTATAAAGCTATTTATAATTGCACAGATAAATTTGAAGTCTCATAGAGAGGAACCAATCACTAACTTTTCCCCCCTTTTTCTCAATTTGTGTTAAGATTTATAAGAGTGCTTTCAAGTGAAAGTAAAAAATCATCCTCAAGCTGTTAGCACAAGTCCCCCTCCCCTCCATTAACATTCACTCCAGGTTTTCATAAGGATACGATCATTTATGAAAATAAATATTTCTCTCCTGGGGTTTTCTGGTGGGTATGCTGAGAGGTGAACTCCCACCAGCAGTGACGGCCTCCCCAAAGCCCCAAAAACCTCTCCCTGGTGACAGGGGAGGCTCTGAGAGGCCGTGCCAGGAGGCAGCAGGTCCCACATTCCCGGGGGAACGCCAGGCTCCGTCCGTCTGTCCATCCACACTCACCCCACGGCACTCAGGGGCTCTAAATGAGAGGAAGGAAGCTGCAACTTCCCGAAGAAAACGCTGGACCTGCCACTGCTGACAGTACTTCCCTCCTTTGTGGAGCCCTCCCGGGCCTGCAGACGCTGGGAAAGGCAGAATAATTAAGGTTTTAAGGCTTTAATTGCCGTGCCTGGCAGGGTTGCACCCACGGTGCTGAAATTCCCCCAGCCAGCCCAAATCCAGCGGGTCCAACAGGTTCAGCACTGGTGCAACCCCCCCAGCCACAGGCAGGAGGTTTGTGTCACCCAAACCCTTCCCACTGAGGTTCTGGAAAACCCCAATAAAATCCCTGTGTGGCTGATTATACTCTGGAAATGGATTTTCAGGATATCTCCAGCCAATCCCACAAATAACAAAGAGTTTCTGGCCAAACCAGGTGGGCACAGCCCCCCTGGTGTCCAGCAGCTCCTGGGGGATGGATGGCAAGGCAGGGAGCAGAGGTTTTGCAGCCCTGAGTGTGGGCACACCACCAAGGATCACCACCCTGCCCCAGAGGAGAAACCCAGAAACTTCCAGGAACTTCATCGGCGCCCCAGCAGATCCATCCAAGGTGGTTCTTTTGGGCTTTCTCCCAGAATCCAGGAACCTCAGCCTCCTGCGTGCCAGATCCTGGTGTCTCCACTGCACACTGACAAATCCAGGCTGGGCTTTCCTGAGCGATTAAATCTGAGGCTGCACAAAGCCTGGGAGCAGGAGCAGAGGCATTGCTCAACCTGCCCTCACCTGGCATCCTGAATGAAGAGTTCCCTTCCACAAACCCAGCCTCTTCCTCTCCTTGCTGGAGGAAACACAGCTCCACCAGGGGAACCCAGTTAAAAAAAGGGGGGGAAAAAGAAAAAAAATAGAATAAAAAAAAGAGATGTCTTAGCTCATGGTGTTGCTGTGATTCCCAACCTCGTGGTTGCCTCAGCCAGGATCACACTTCACCCCGAAAACACCACCACAGATAAGGGATGGGACACGTGAAAAATAAACCCTGCTGGGAGCTGATGGAGAAATGAGATAACTCCAGGCGTGGGAAGGCTCCTGCAGAGAAAACTCCAAACATTTGGGCCAACCCAAAGCTTTGAGAAAGGACTTGACCTGAACCATGACAATCAAATTACGACAGACCGCTCAGCTGCTCTTGAGGAAAAGGAGGAATTGTGCAAGGCCAGCTCGAGTTACACTGCAGGGCTGCTCTTCCAGGGAGCTTTCCAGGCAGGAACTGTCCCCCTGCTCCTCAGGCTGGCCCAGGGAATGGAGCCCTGATCAGCTTTTGACAGGAGAGTGATGAAAAAAGCTCTGAGATGAGTCAACAGCAGCCAAGCCAGCAAACGGAGCCTTGTCACGTCAACACTGGGTGCAGGCAGTCTTTGAATGAGCCCTGCAAGCCTGGGCTCCTTCAGGACATTCCCACAACTCATTTTTGTCTCTTTAAAACCAAGCCGCCCTGAAAAAATGGTGCACAGCAAAGCTCTGCAACTTTTGTGAGCCGCAGGGTGGGACTGGAGGGTGTCTGCAGCAGTGTCACTAATGCAAACTTGTCAAAACAGACAAATAAATAATAATCAAATTAAAAATCTTTATATATCAGTGATAGAGTAGTCCCATATAAGTAATTTTAAATATCCATTGGTATCTGAGAGGTCCCAGCCCAAGGCTCCAATGAGCTTTACGGTCCCTCCCACAAAATCTGTGATTTTATCATCCCCAAACACCCCTGAGCTGACATTAGCCAAAGGAACATCTTCATTTCAGGGGCCTCACTGCAGACTCTGCTTTCTGAAAGCATCTCAAGAAAGCTGATTTTAGAAATTCTGCCATGAGACCAACAGCATGCAACCTTCCAACACCCAAAAGACTTTTCTGGGAAGAGTTTGTATGGCTGCCATGGCATTATTCATCCATGGTGGGTAAAATTCAATTTTTCTGCACGCAGTCACGCTGTGGGGTGACTCCTTTCCAATTAGCCTCACTTCACTCTCACAAAGCCTCCAAAATTACAGCTAAATGTGGTGTTTTCCTCTGTGCAAGAAGTGCCAAGGGGCAGAACAAACAAACTCCTGCCACATTCACCTCACAGAGCCCAAGCATCATCACCCACAGGGAAATCACCCCTGCAAAGCAAACCCTCAGCCAAGAAAAACATTTCTAACTCGCAGCTTTTACCTCTGAAATGGGTGACAGAGGAAATAAAAGCCTGGAAAAACTGCAGATGTCTGTTGTGGTGAGATTTGCAGAGCCCTGTGCACCAGACAAGACCTGGAGGGGAGAGCTCAGCTCCCAGCTCAGCAGAGGAGTTCTGCATGCCAGGAGATGGAAACAGCCCATCCCTGGTGACACCCGGGCTGGGTGACACCCCCTGGGCTGCCAGCCACCCCCAGACCCTGCTGAAAACCAGGCCAGTGGGTCTGGAGAGGAACAGCCCCAAAATGTCACCCCAGGGACCAGAACAGCATTTTTAGAAGCAGACAACAAATTCTCAGAACATTTCACTTAATGGCACCAGGTAATGATGCTGAAAGACACCCCCCAGCTCCTGCCTAGAGAAAGAATTAAAACCACAACACTCCTCACATTCTGGAGAGCTGATGCAGACCTGCACACGAAATCAAGCAGCATTTTCACAAGACTGAGCCCCAAATGTGCTTTTGAACAGGTCCCTGGATGCTCGTGGCAGCCCAGCAGGGCTCTGCGCTGCCATCAGCTCCTCAGGGCAGAGGTGAGGCTGGCTCCAGCAGCTCAGCACCTTCTTCCCCCCAAAAAAAAAGCAGCAGAAATGGGGTCGTGGGGTTCCCCTGGGCCAACCAAGCTGTGCAGTGCTCCTCCAACATGAACCACAGCACCCAGCAGGGGTGGGAGCAGCCCCTGCCCAGCAGCTCCTCGGAGCCTCCCGGGTGATCAGAAGAGCTGAGAACTGAATTTCCAGCCCTGGGCAGCAGCAGGAGCTGAAGCAGAGGCTGGCAGAGCTGGGAGAGCAGCCTGGGGTGGCTGTGCCAGCACCTGGAGGCTGCCTGTGCCTGGGGACAGAGGATGGACAGGCAGCCCTGAGTCCTGGGGGTCACTCAGGGCTTCTTCTCTCCTCAGCTTTAAATAATGAATGGTTTTGTTGTCATTTCAGATGGGGAAGAAGCAGTGCTGGGAACAGGAAGGGGTTTTGGTAATGCCCACAGCTGGGATGAACCCCCTGCACTGCACCTTTCCCCCTGGAATGGGGAATTGTCAGGGTTTGAAAGGCTAAACCCACAGCTGGGTACTCAGAACTCCCCTGGCAGCACAAGAAGCTCCCCAGGAGTCTCTACCAGACTCCAAAAAGCTTCAGAGCACATCCCGAAATCCTGCTTGGCCAAATACATCAACCCCAAACCCATCCCTGTGTCCCAGGCAAGGAAAACCCCCCACAAGCACAGGCAGGACCCATTTTTTTTCTTTCCACCTAAAGCACTTGTGCTGCCCCGGGCAATTTGCATTCAGGGTATCAGTTCCTCTCCCTGCAGCACTGCAAGGAAATTAATTAACTGAAGAGTAACTGTAAGTATCACAAAGCTTGGGAGGCTGAGACAGGAAATCTGAAGGTTAACCATCATCTTTAATGGAGGCACCAGATAAAAATCAGAATGAACTTTGATCAAGGGCAGGATGAAGAGGCCACTGGCATTACTGTGATGTTGGTTGGTTGGGTTGTTTTTTTCTTTAAGATTTTAAGATTAGAAGCTGTATTTTATCTGTAAGATTTCAATTAAGCATTTTCAGCCCTCGTGGAGGAAAGGGAGAGGTTTAATTCCTTACTAGAGAGTATCAAGCATCACTGCAATCACTCTGACATCAGTGAAAACCAGGTGAAAAGCACAAGAGCCATCACTCCACGATCCTGGCACCTATTTGGAAGGAAATTCTAATTCTGGGAAGGATGCTCAGAGCCCCAGCAGGGGCAGGGCTGCCCTAAAGCAGCCCCAGCAGTGGCTCTGCACTCCTGCACGTGCCAGCACAGCTCAATTATCCCAACTCACACCACAGCAACAAAACAGGCAACAAAAAGGAAGTCACTTCCCATTTCGAGTTATTTTTTGCAAGGGTGGAACTGAATGAGAGGCTGCAGCCAGAATTGAGTCTGGCTCTGGGAAGTTTCCTAAAGCATCCAGAGAATTGTTGCCACGATGAATTAAAGATCTTTCTGCAGTCAGCAGTGCTTAAATTTTGGCCACAGACTCCAAACCTCCCTGGGTTTGGGCACAACCCTGTCCCTGACCTCCCCTGAATTAAAACAAGGGGAGCTTCATTTCTGCCCAATTTATTTCAATTTCTCCTTGAGGATGTGACTGTTTTACCTTATCTGGAAGATTTTTTTCCCCCCTTCCCTTGCCAAGCTCCAGAGGTAAAATTTACTGCCCCAGCAATGCAGAACAGTTCCTGCTCCCTGGGATGAAAACAGGCTACAGAAAATTAATCTACTGGCTACTTAATTTGTAAAGCTGCTTAAAAAGGTCAGGTCCCCAGCTCATAAAAACCAGCACTGAGAACAGATCCCAGCGATTACGGGAAACAAGGCTCTGGATATTTCTATAAATTAATGCTTGGGGAGGATAACAAGATAAGAGGACCCTCTAATTTAACACCCACATCCCATTCCTGGCAGCTCCTCACGCTCATTTATTACAGGAACACATCAGGGGTGCACCCAAAGCTGGCACCTGGGGCTGGAGGGGGTTGGAAATCCTCCCAAAATCTCCTGGATGCTTTGACTGAACAGTTTCCAGATCTGGGTTCATATTTCTGTAAGGCAAGTCCTCCTTTCTGAGCCAGGCTAACAGGGGCTAGACACACACAAGCAGAAAAATATTTTTATATAGTTTTAATGCTTTTATTTTCCCTGCTCAAAATAAGAAAGAACATTATTTTGTGTTTTGTGAGGGGGGCTTTATTTTTTCAAGCTAGGCTTTGGTAAATTATTTCATGGGAAGTTGCATGTTGGAGATTAATGACAAGCACAGCACTTGTGTAATTCTGCACTGATTTACACTCTGTTCAGCAGGAAAACTCCCCTGGAAAATCTCCCTGTGAGACAATGGGAAAATCCAGGTTGGCTGTCTGGGAGCTTCCCTCCATTCCTGCATGGAACTGGGTCCTGTCAAACCCAGCTATTCCCCAGGACATCATTTCCTCTGGAACACCCTGCCCCAGTGCAAGGGGGATGGCACTGGACGAGTATCCAGTCCCTTCCAAGCCAAACCAGCCTGGCACTCCAAGGAACAGGATTTAACATTTAATGAGGTATTTCCCAGCCAGACAGGAGCAGCTCCACCAGACAGTGCACAAGCAAAGCTGGCTGTTAATTGGAATATCTCAAATAAACTCTGGTAGCAGGGTAATTGCATTTGCAGAGCGTTGGGGAAGGCTGGGCTGCTTTTGCTGGGCCAGGCTAATTAATTTGGTACAATTTGAGGATGCAGAAAAGGCCCCAGGGACATGCTGGGCTG
This sequence comes from Passer domesticus, assembly GCF_036417665.1. Taxonomy (NCBI): domain Eukaryota; kingdom Metazoa; phylum Chordata; class Aves; order Passeriformes; family Passeridae; genus Passer; species Passer domesticus. The sequence continues at coordinate 9,767,089 of NC_087491.1, forward strand.
GAGCATTAATGCTGTGTTTCAGCCAGAGGGGTGAAGAGGGGAACTGGCAGCAGCATCTGATTCCTTCTCAGCAGCTCCATCTCCTTCCAAAGCCACCCACTCTGCTGGACTGGGCTGAGAATTGTCTGGACAGGAAAGGACAATATCTGGAGCTTAATGGGAGAGGATCAATAAGGCTAACCAGGCAGCAGCCCTAAAAAAGCTCACTGACCCACGAATTAAAGTGACTTTATTGACACAGTTAAGACACTATCAACACCCAGTCAAAGGCAGACTCTTCATTTCCCCTTTTTTTTTTTTTTGGCAGCATCCCTGCTTTAATTTCCTAAGTACCACCCAACTGAAGTTAATTTTTAGTACAGCTGCATGTATGACTTCCTTCTGCTTTAAATTATCCCTTCTCTTAGCAACTGCCTCCACCAACACACACAGAGAGTGGAAGTCAGGGAGGGATTTTTTAAGCCCAGAATTAAGGTGTGAGAACAAGCACCAAGGTTTTTGTCAGACTTATGTACACTCAGCTCTGAGCAGGAGCTATTAAAAAGCCTGGCTTAGGAGCCAGCACAGTGCATTTAAAAAGCCATCCAGCAAACATTAAGGCAGGTCTGGCTCCTGTGGAAATGGCTGTGGCACACATTAGGCTGAGCTGTTAGGAATAAATTGTTCCTCTGCATAATGCAATGGAGACCATGCAAAGAGGGAAAATGAAGGCTCCACAGTATTTTACAGGGCTATAAACAGCCAGGGAAATAAAACATCTCTCCTAAGGTGCAGCTTCCAATGCAAAAAGCTCTTATTCAAAGCAGGGCTGCCTCCAGCTCCGTGGGGGAAAAGCTCTCCAGCTGCTGAGTGCCTCGGGGAGGGGAGCAAAAATAACATGTCATGTACAGTCATCGTGACCTGTCACTTCTGCTTACACTCACGGGGCAGATGGAGGCTTCTCCTGGAGCACACGCCACCAGGAGCAGCATTCCCTGGCCAGGGCTGGGGCAGGGAACAACATCTGGCTGCTGGAGCTCTGGCCAGGGGCTCGCAGGGAGGAGAGGCTGAGGGAGCCTCCCTGGGGATGGTTATTGCAGCCCTCAGGGGACACAGCCTTCCTTCTGGCTTTGGAACAGCACAGGGACAGCACCAAAGGGCAGCCCTTCCTGCTGGCCCTTCCCAGATCCCAAATCACTGAGAGTGTGAGCCCAGGGGCAGCTGAGCCCAGCACTCACACTCAAACTCCTGATCATCATTCCCCAGCTTGGCAGGAGGGACCAAAGGGGTTTCATGGAGGTTTTAATCCTCCTCCACTCCCAACTGCCTCCTTCCAGCCCAGGAAACTTTCTTCCCATTGCACTGAATAATCCAAGGAACATCCTGCAGGAGTGATGCAATGAAATGCAACTGCAGCTCTGGTTTTGGTTTCCAGCCATGTCAGCTCTCCCCTGGTATGGAGCTGCTGGTCTCACTCAGACACTCAACTTTTGAACTTTTGTCCCTCCTCCAGCTCATGGAATGAGCTCCCAGCTGCTCCGTGCCCAGCCAGAGTCTGGTCAAGCAGAGCCCTGAATGCTCAGGGAGGAACTCCAGGGTTACACAACCACCAGGATGGAATCCTCCTCCTTCCCCTGCCCACACCAGGCACATCCCACAACGGGACAGCAGCACCACTCCCAAAACGAGCCCAAATTCCCAGCAGAGGTGCCCCGGGTCAGCAGCCAGGCAGGAGGGATGGTCACACAGCACTTCCAAATTTCTGCCCTTGCCTTGGACCCTTCATTCCTCACCCAGCCCATTTCCTCACCAGGAGCCCCAAGGTCTCACAGAAGGTCAGTGTGACCCCCAAACCCTCTGGGAAATCCAGCTCAGCTCCCTCCCAGCAGGCAGAAGCTCCTGCCAGCCTCTCTCCAGGCTGGGAGGTTTGGGAATCCTGGAGCAGGGACAGTACCCAGGGAATGCTGTGGAGGGCACGGCAGTGGGACTGTCCCACAGCTCTGCCAGGCTTCCTGGAGCTGCAGAAGGATCCAAGTCCTAAACCTGGGGCCCAGCACCACCCCAGGAGGATGAGGATGAGGGGAGGAAGAATTCACACTTCTTCCCCCTTCCCTTCATGCAGCTCCACACCAACAGGGACAGCAATAACCCAGCAGCTGAGCCCTTTCAAAAACAAATTCTGGATTACAAAATCCAGCCCAGCTGTCTCTCCCCAAGCCCCAGCAAGGCAGAGGGACAACAAATCACTCTGCCAATGGCTCTGCTCAGGCACAGTGAGCTCTAGGTGCTCTGCATTCCCAGATTATCTGCACAACCTTTGCCCAGGATCAGCACCTCTGTTTGCAAAGGGTCTGGTACCAAGTGGAGCTTGGACTGGGAATCCATGAGTAACACCAAAATAATCCAAAAAGCAATGCAAATAACCCAAAGCAATGCAAACAGTGGCAGGTAAGTGGCTTTTGTGGGGCACTCACATCCACTGCTGAGCGAGATTCCTGAAGAACCAGGCTGTGGGAGCAGCCACAGCTGGCTTTTCCCAGCTGCCTTAAACCCACAGAACTGTGAAAATCCAACAGTTGTTTGGGGTTTTTTTTCCCAGAAAAGTTCTGCAGAAGTTTTTCAGGAGTAACAAAGCCCAAACACCCAGGGACAGCACGTGGAGCCCCGGGCTGGGCACGAGCCCATCAGCCCCTGGGATTATTGGTTATCCTGGGATTGCAGGGAGCACAGCACAGAGGAGGCTGGGAGGCTGAAGATCCATTTCAGCTCCACAGACACTGGAAATGTCAAACCCCAAAGCCCTGAGCCAGCCCTGGGTGGGATGAGCAGCCAGCGCCAGGAGGATTTTTGTCCAATTTTTGAGTAAAACCCTCAGTGGGTGGAGGGAGGAGAACTCCACATCCATCCTTCAGCACTCCAAGCCTGGTGCTGACGTGCCAGAGACAAACCCAAGCGGTTATTAAGGCACCTGGAGCAGAGACAAGTTAAATATCTCTTTTTGGGAGCAGCTCCTCCTGCCTCAGCAGCACCAGAGGCAGGTAATGACAGCCCTGCTCAGCTGAATAACGGGTTTTACAGAGCCACAGCACTCCTGACACCCTGCCTGTGTCACACAGCATCCTCACACCTTGGCACTGCTATCAGAAGAGCTGTCTCTCCTAAAAAAAACCTCTAAATCAGAGGGAAAAAAAAAAAAACAAACCAAGATTTGAGCAGTTCTGTGTCTGCTCAGAGAAAACCAGATTTTCCTGTGAAGAGACCCTGCAAAACCTGGGGGCTGCAGGGGGTTATTCCTGCCCCAGCTCAGGGGGCTCAGCATCCCTGCACGCACAGCCCCACCTCTGGAAATTCCTTTCTGCCCTTCTGGATTTATTGGAGTTTTACTCTCACTCCTTTCATTCACATCCAGTGAATGAAAATCAGGTGTTTAAGATGGTTAAATCAGGTGTTTAAGATGTTTTTCTTCCCCACATAAACCAGGTAATTCTGTTCACTCACTTCTTGTGTTGGAGCCCGAAGCTGAACGTGGGTTGGCTTCAGTTTAATTTTTTTATTATTCTACAAGGAGGGGAGTCCAGAATCTCTCCAATCATCGTTCTGGGTTTATAAATTTTAAAACCAGTGCATTTTAAATTTGCTTTCAAGTCTGAGAGGCTTCAGAGAACACTTCAGTCACGTTCTCCTGCATTTCCACAAAGCAACAAAAGCAATGTTTGCCTGCCTTCCCTCAAGGAAAAATGAAAGTGTCACATCACAGGATGCCAGGAACAGCACCAGGGGAGGAAGAGCCACAGAAATATTTAAGCTCAGTGCTGGGTGCAGAGCTGTGGGTCAGACACCTCTGAGGGTGAGCAGGATCCTGAGCCCTGAGGGTGCTGAAGGATGGAGAGGGACCAGCACAGGGAACATTCTGGAAGTTCCAACACAAAGCTGCAGCTCCTGGTGAGCACAACGAGGCCAAAGGGCAAGAAAAAGAGATTTTGATGAGCACAATGTGCAGGGATGCCACCCACTGGACCAGGTCTCTGAGAGAGCAGAGTTATTCCCAGAGATATTCAATATTCCCCCACAGAGCCAGCCCAGGCAGGGAATGGAGCCTTCAAAAGGCACCCAAAGCCAGCAAAAAGCACTCTTGGGGTGAAATGACAAAACAAAGGAGCCTCAAATCACATCAGAGTCCCACATCCCAGCCCATCCCTTCCCACTGCACAGGAACAGATTTTGCCCACGCTGCCAAAATTACCAGAACTCTGAGAAGGCAATGAGGCTTCATCTTCCCTCAATAAATCCATTTATTTTTCTATAGAGGCTCTCCCCCAGCCCAGCAGCTGTATGCTAATTCCCCCTCAGCACTGCATTGTTATCACTTGGAACAGATGTTGCAGCCACTCCAAAATGTGGAGGTTACAGAAACTATTAACCTGAGCTGGGCTGAGGAGGAGGAGCAGCTCAGCTCCTCCTGCCACTGCCCCCAGCCAGGCTCTGCTCTCCCTGCTGCAGCTCAGCATCCACAGCAACGAGGGGATCCCAAACTACGGGACAAAAACACCCCCAAACCTTATCATTTCAATTACATATTGTTATATATTATTCTTATATATTTATATTTATTTTTAAATATAATATATTTCATTATATTAAAAATACATAGTAAAATATATTATATTATATTATATTATATTATATTATATTATATTATATTATATTATATTATATTATATTATATTATATTATATTAATTATATTCTGTTATGTTATAGCATAGCATATTATAGCATATTATAGCATATTATATTATAGCATATTATGATATTATTTATCATTTCCTATATATTTCAAGAGATCAAGGGAGATGCTGTGATTTGCAGACTTGCTCCAAAAACTCAGGGAGATTAGCTATATTTTGATATTATATTATATGTATTATATTATAATATATTTTTATATTTATAATTTCTTATACATTTCAAGATATTAAGGGAGATGCTGTGATTTGCAGGCTTGCTCCAAAAATTCAGGGAAATTAGCTATATTATATATTATATTAAAATATAATTATATTACATTTTATTGTATTATATATTATTTATTATTTCTTATACATTTCAAGAGATCAAGGGAGATGCTGTGGTTTGCAGGCTTGCTCCAAAAACTCAGGGAAATTAGCTATATATTATATTATATTATATTATATTATATTATATTATATTATATTATATTATATTATATTATATTATATTACATCATATCATATTATGAAATTATTTATGATTTCTTATACATTTCAAGAGATCAAGGGAGATGCTGTGATTTGCAGGCTTGCTCCAAAAACTCAGGGAAATCAGCCCCAAGGTCCCAGTGGGTTTTCAGCTGGGCACAAATGTGGACACAATCAGCTTTTTTGGGGTTTTTTGGAGGTGTTTTTGATGGAGGGAGTGTGCAAACAAAGTCATTTCAAGCCCAGATAAATCCAGCTGGGAAAGGTTTAGCATTCCCCACGGAGTTCTTCCTCCAGAGCAGCCCAGTGTGGCTCCTGGAGTAATTAATGCCAGAATCTATTTATGACCTTTGAATAAATTGTTCTTTTCTGAAGGGAAAGCTGTTAAACACGTTAGTAAATATAATTAAAGGGGGGGGGGTGGGATGACAAAAATCTGGAATTAAATCTCTCCTAATTAGAAATGCTTCTTGCAACAACCTGGCTAAAACCCCACTCTCAGGCAGATACTGCAGCTTCATTAAAGCCTCCTCGTTACCCTGCCCAAGATAACCCTACTGTCAATACCGGGAAAATTCACTTCTAACCTTTGTCACCTCCGAAGAAAAATAAAATATTTATTTATTTGCGGTGCTCTCCACGTGGGGAGAGCCTGGGGGACGTGCAGCTGGGCACGCTGAGGGTGGGAAATGCAGGAGAGGTTGGTGTGGCCTCTCACCCTCCCACCAAAGGAACAGGTTTGGCTGCTCAGGGTGTCTGGCCACGATTTCTGTGCCTCAGGTGAAGTTCCTGGCAGTGAGACACTGATTGCAGCAGCTCCAAGCGGCCAAAGCTGCAGGGAGTGGCAGCAGTTCAAGGTGGGAAATCCCTTGGAAGTGTCCCCCTGAACCAGGGTGAGCATCCCAACCCCTGGGGAGACAAAAACTGATGGATGGGGAAGGGTTAAAGTGAGGGAACACATCTGTGGTGCCTGCAGACCCACTCAGGGATGATTCACATCTGGCAAGACCCCAGATGAAACTTTATTTCAGAAAGCCCTTCAAAAACTCCACTTTTCTGAGAATTCTCTGTGCTCAGGCCATGCCCACTCCTCAATCCCCACGGGCTCCCCAGACAGCACTGGGAGATGCTCAGTGGATGAGCCAAGGGGAGGGATGCCCAGGAGGGGCAGGGACACCCCCCTGAACACCCAGCCCCAGCCCAGAGCAGGCTGGACAGCCCAGCAATCCTCACACCTCATCCCCTGCAGCTTCACCCTGAAAAATTCACCTTTGTGGAGGCAGCCCCACGCCCCCAGCCTTCCTGCTGGGATGGTTCCTGCTGGCCTGGCTCCATGCCCCCAATCCCTCGACAATACAAAGTTTTTAGGTCTATTTTGCAGCTTGAAAACTTATTTTTTTTTCTACAAGACACACCCCAGCTGGTCCTGAAAGCATCACCCCAGAGCTGGAGGCTGCCACAGCACCACAAAAATGCCCTGTCCCCAAAATGCAGAGCCCTGCCACCCCCTGGGCCCTGCCCAGCCACAGAACAAAGCCATTTACACCCTGCAAAGGAGCATCTGCTGCCCCAGGGCCACCAAAGGAGCCCCAGGGCCACCAAAGGGAGCCCCAGGGCCAGTGCTGGGCCCAGAGCTGAGCAGCTGCTGCTCCAGCAGCAATTCCCAGCAAACAGCCCCCAACCCTGCAGCAGCAGCAGCAGGGAAATAAAGATACAGAAGCTGATCTATAAAGGGGAAAAAAAAGATCGTAAACTCTTCTGCTGGGTTTAGTAGGAAATTTTCTGGTTTATTTTCTGTTTAAAGGCACAATTCTCCCACAGCTATGGGAGGAAAAGCCTTGTCTCTTCTTTTTTTTTTTTTTTCCTTTGTCTCCTCCCCTCTCCAAGGCTCACCAGTGATTTTCTTGGAAGATCACTCACATGAGAAAGTGCTTCCCATAAACACAAAATGTGCACACAAGCCTGTCCCAGTGCTGTGCACATTTCCTGTCCTGGGGCCATGCCACTCAGCCTGGGATTTCCAGGGTTTCACACACTCCAGCTGTTAAAGAAACACCATTTTATTTACATACAAATACATTTGTGTCTTTTACACGCCTTTTATATATACATATTTACAGATATTTTATATATAAATCATATTTATACCATCACAGATCTATCTCCCATTCTTCTGCCACAAAGCCCAACCTCTCAGCAGCAAGCTTGAGGAAAAACCTGATCCTGCATGAACCTGAGTGCTCTGAGAGCATCCCAAGCTCTGACAAACCCAAAGGGGCCAAACAACAACTCCGGGAAGGCAAAAGCAGCAGCAATTCTCCCTGTGGGAGCCACGGTGCCAGAGCCTGCCCTGGGCTCTTCCCGCAGGGATCAGGAGCTGCCTCAGCTCTGGCAGTGCCCTGCTCCCAGCCTGCCTGGGTATTTGTTTTCCAGGAGCTGGGTGCCCCCGTTTTCCATGGATTTCGCAGATAATTCAGTGTTTGTGCTGCTGGACACAAATCACAAACCTCCTCTGTTCCCTCCTCGGCCCCGTCAGACACCAGATGTTCCACTGAGCTGCAAACCACCATAAAACACACCAGAAAATATCAGTGCCACAAAAAGACCAATTTTATCCCCCCTCCATCAGTGCTAAGGCAAATGCTGGAGGAGAAAGAGCACATTTCCCAAATGGGAACCTTTTAACCTTCCCCCTCTCCTCATTTACCAAATCCTGGAGGTTTGGGGGCCAGAGCAAGGCCGCAGTGGGGGCAGGCACAGGCTCAGGGTCCCTGCTGGAGCACCAGGGGACAGCCCAGAGAGGGACAAAGCCCTGCCAGCCTCCCATCCCAGCACATCCAAAGGCAGCATCTCCCTGAGCCAAAGCAGCTCCATCAGCTGGAGCACAGCCTGGGAGAGGGCACTGGGCAAGACAGGAGATGCTGCCCAGCTCCAGCCAGGCTGCAAAATCCAATCCTGACGAGGCCAGAGGCATCAGAGGGAATAAAATCTGATTTACTGGTGGGTCTGTAGCACGGAGCCCATGGACTGCAGAGCCACGAGCTGCAAGTCAGGATATGAGTCAGGCTGGTGGCCTTCCAAGGAGGCAGAGGAGGCTCCTGCAGCTGAATCCTGGCTGTCCAGACAGGGTTACAAAACAGGAACAGATTCCACATTGCCTCCTCAGAGCAAAGGGAGCTGGGCTGAGGAGGGACAAGGGGCAGGCACATCCTTTGTGCTGGGGCAGGAAGGGCTGGCAGCTCTCAAACAGCTGCTTGGGGACTCCAGGAAAATGTCCAAAAAGCGCCCAAAAAGATCCAAAGAGGTGCCCAAAAATTTATTCTGCAGGACTCGTTAGACAAGGCTGGGAAATGTGATGGCCAAAGATGCTCTGCAGTGACCTTCCTGAGGAGAACTGGTTTATTTTCAGGGCCAGCTGACCAGCAAGCTCATCTACGCCTGGTATTTTCACAGTCCCTTCCACAGTGGAGCCCTTGGGGCTTTAGGTAGAGCACAAACAGCCCCTGACACAGGAGGAGGGACTCAGACACCCAGCACAGATATAAACCCCAAAAAAGCCTTTCAGGTTTGGTTAAACCTTGCTGTTAACCCAGACTAAACTCCAGGGCTGGGCTAGTCCAGGATCTCAGACAAACACCCCCAGAAGCACAAAACGTGCAGAGAAAAGCCAAGCCAGGCACAGGGCTCAGCAGCTGCACAGCCACAAAGGCCAGGGCAGAGGATGAGACACCTGGAGAGCAGCACAGATTTGTTCCACACGCAGTTCTGCACTCTGTTTGCAGCACAGAGCAGCCAGCAGGGAGAGCCCAGCCCTGCCTGTCCATCCCTGGGCACCTGGGAGGCTCCAGAGCACAGCAAAGGATCCACAGAACCAGAGCTCAGGCTGGAAAAGCCCTCTAAGATCAAATCCAACCACTGCCCAATCTGCCACTAAACCCTGTCCCCAAGTGCCACCCACATCTTTAAACCCAGCCTGAGGGTGGAGGGCAGGGGATGCTCCCACCAGAGCTGTGCCCTGGGGTGAGCACAGCCCTGAGCTGCACCCAAAGCAGGCAGGAAAAGTCACTTTTATTAGAAGCAGACTTTTCTCCAGGGCTTTTTTTTTTTTTTTTAGTGGCAGATTTTTTTAAGGGGAAATCCAAAAGCAATTTCATCAACGCTGAGCTTGAAGCTGTCAGAGGCAGACTGCGATAAAGCCACCCTTGTCACAGCACCTACACCACCAAAAATCAGGATTTTGATGGCAAATGAGCAGAGGTTCTTCTTCCCCCTCCTGTGGAAGGAGCACTGAGGTTCAGAAGCAGCAGGACACGAGGCAGGGGAAGCTGGGGGGCTGCTGGGTCCCACAGGGGTCACCCAAATTCCATCCTGGCAGCAGGGACAGCATCACCAGGAGCCCCAGGGGTGTGAGGATGCTGCAGGGACAGCTGGGCAGACAGATGGACTCAGCATTAGCAGGACAGGGTCACCCTGGTGGGCACTGAGCAAGCCTTGGGGTGGGAGCAGAGCCACGAGGTTGTTTTGAGATCACTGGAAGTCCAAAGGAGCAAACTGATGCTGAGAGTGGTGTGAGGAAATAAAAATTTATTTAAAAAAATGCTGCACAGCTCAAAGAAGGGGGATCCATGCTTTAAAAATCAAAGCAGAGTCTTCAGTTCCCAGAGGTGTGGACAAACTCACTGCAATTCCCCAAAATCACTGCAATTCCCAAACTCAGTCCAATTCCCAAACTCACTGCAATTCCCCAAAATCACTGCAATTCCTTAAACTCACTGCATTCCCCGAACTCACTGCAATTCCCCAAGCTCCCTGCAATTCCCAAACTCAGTCCAATTCCCAAAATCACTGCATTTCCCAAAATCACTGCAATTCCCAAGCTCACTGCATTCCCCAAACTCACTGCATTTCCCCAAACTCACTCCAATATTTCAAACTCATTCCAATTCCCAAACCCACTGCAATTCCCCCAAACTCACTCCAACTCCCCAAACTCACTCCAATTCCCCAAACTCACTCCAACTCCCCAAACTCACTCCAATTCCCCAAACTCACTCCAACTCCCCAAACTCACTCCAATTCCCCAAACTCACTCCAACTCCCCAAACTCACTCCAATTCCCAAACTCACTCCAACTCCCCAAACTCATTCCAGTTTCCCAAACTCACTCCAATTTCCAGCCTCCAGCACCCCCATCAATCCTCCCCAACCCCACACAGGCCCCCCACAGCCCTGCACCCTAAATCAACGGGATCCTGATCCCCCAGCCCAGCTCTGTCCCAAGAAGCCCCGGAGCAGGCTGCTGGGATTTTTGGGATGAGCACATTTCATCCATTTCTCAACACAGCTCGAGGGGAGTCAAGCGGAGAAGGGGAAGAGCTCCAACACTGGGAAAAGGCTTTGCCTCTTTAAGAAACGACAAAGAAACAGATCAAAAATGTGCCCTCGGGTCAGTCTGAAGCAACATTTCTGTCCCTGCCAAAAACCAGGTCCCTTCTGGCTCCGGAGGAGCTGAAGGAAAAGGCTCTGGGGCTCCCACACCCCCAGAAGTCGGGGTGGTGGGTCCATCCCAGCAGGCTGAGGGGGGCTGCTCAGCCCAAATTCCAGCCCAAATTCCCTCATTTCCCCATTCCTCACCCAGCTCAGCCCCAGCAGCTGGGCAGTGCCAGTGTCAAAACCCCTCCTGCTCCTCCTGGAGGGAGCCAGCCCCAGGCACCCCCTGCTCCTGGCACAGCACCCCGAGCAGCATGGACCAGCCAAGCATTTTTTACAGCTCATCAGCAGGGACAGGAGGCAGCTTCCAGTCCCAGCTTGAAAAAAAAAAAAAAAACAAACCCAAAAAAACCCACCACGAAATTGCCTTTTTTTTTCTTTTTTTTCTCTTTTTTTTTTGGTGGCTTTGTGTTTTTCAAGGCATCTATTCATTCAAGAGCCTGTTGCTGGTAGGTGCTTAATGCAGGTATTTAGCTCTCATCAATCATTCAAGAGCGTGTAGAAAAAATAAATAAATAGAAGTTTTCACTGCTTTTCAGGCTGCTTGGCACAGCTCACAGCCTCCATCCAACACCCTCCACCTTCTCCTGCCCCACCAGAATATTTATGAGCCTTCAGCTGCAGGTCCAAGTTGGATCCTTCGAGCTCAGAGGGTCCCACCTCTGCTGCCAGAAGGTTTTGGGGTTCTGCTGGGCAGGAAGAGAGGCACAGCTCCTGCTCTGCAAGGAGCTCACGAGGCTGGCTGCACACACAGAGCACCTTTCTTCCCTTTCTTCCCTTTGTGAGGCTCAGCACATCCCAACGGGAAGTCAGTGAGACACAGTAAACAGGGACATGCAACCAGGCCATTTTTCACAGCCCTTTTTTATTTTTTTAATTTTTTTTTTTTTTTTTTGGAACAGAACTCAGTTTCAAAGAAGCAGAGAGTAAATAAAAAAGCCAGAGGAGCTGAGCAGGGTAAATCAGGAGTGGCTGCACAAACCTTGCTCAAAGAACCCACCCAGCTCTGATAATACTGAATTCTATTTAACTACTATCACGACACATGGAAGCAATTACAAGCTCTGGAGCTATAAAGCCTTCAAGTGGCACGTTAAAAACCCCAAATCCTTGTGAAAAATCACCTGCCCCAAACCCTCCACCTCCCCTGTACCTGGGGGAGGCTCCGAGCCACCTGCTCCCCAGTTGTCACAGCACCAATAAACAGGATTTTGGTGGAAATGGAATAAAAAACAACAGGTAAAAGTTGTTTTTTCAGCTCAGGCAGGTGTGGGGCTGGCTGCTCAGGGGGAGCAGAGCAGGGGGCAGCCCAGCCACCACTCCAATCAGGTTTGCTGCTCTCATCAGCCTCCAGGGCCCCAGCCAAAGCTCCAGGTGCTGCAGGGAGGGCTGGATTCCCTCTGGGGAGATGGCAGAGTGCTTCCAAACAGGAATCCCTAATGAGCTGGCCATTGCTGCCGACTTCAGCTCTGTGCTCCCAGCACCACTCACCCCGGGGCTGCCTCGCTGCCAGAATCCAGGAGGTTCTGGAGCAGGAAAATGAAGATATTGAGCAGCCTTTGGTGGGGGTGAGTGCAGTGTGGTATCTGTGGGAGGCCTGATGTTAAATCACACCACCACAGCTTTGTGCAGGCACCAATTCCCACCTCTCTTACCCCACAGAGATTTCAGCAGCTGCTCACACAGCCAGGACAGGGCAGTGGGGCAGGATCTGGGGGTTATTGCTTCTTTCTCAGGTGTTCTTCCTTGAATTCACCCATTTCCCTTCAGCTGCAGAGACTGGCAGCAGAAATGCCCTTCACAGCATCCCCACGAGGGACGAGACTGAAGCAGAGGAGGGACAGGGATCTGGAACCCTGCAGGACACTCCCAGATCCCCCAGTTTTCCTGGATAATTCCTGATCCAGTCCCACACCTGCAGAGGTGTCTGGCACAGCTCCCACGAGGTCTCTGCTCCTGGGAGGCAGCAGGCTTCCCTGCCCACCTCCAAACACATCCAAGGCCCTGTCAGGAAGGATTAATTTTATCTAAGACAAATGCCAAAAAAAAAAAAAAAGAGAAAAAAGGAAAACCTCACAAAACTCACAGCACCAAATATCAACCTCACTCAAACATGCAGGTGTTTTATTGCACATAATTTTTGTGCTGAAGCATGAGTGGAGAGTCATTTAATTTGTATTTGACCAGAGATTTAACAAAATTAAGATTCAAACCGAATTATTGATGAAAATGTAAAGCTTAAAGATATCTGTCTCACTCCCAAGAACACACAGTGACAGGGGACTGGAATTGGGAGGGGGAATGGGGAGAGGAGTGGGGTTCTGGGGGTGCCTCTGGGGCAGGGAATGCAGAGCAGAGGGCTCCTACCTCTGCTCCCACCTGCAAATTCCAAACGTCCTTTGCATCACACTCTCCCAGCTGGAAAATCACCCTGAATGACACCCCCAGAAATGCAATCACAGCCACAGACACAATGATCAATAAGCACCGAGGGCAATCACCCTCACGCCACTTCCCAGCTCTCCAGAAACAAAGAGAAGCACGGAGCAGAAATGAAGTTTTACTCCATCAAAACTGAACTCACGTCCAGCGACTCTCAGAAGAGAGCTGGGACTCAAGACTGTTTTTCCTGTTTATTTTGTTGGCCACTCTGGAAGTTCTCCGGGTCATCCCATCCTCCCAGGCACCACCAAGCAGATTTGGGATCTTTGGAACTGAACATGAAAATAAAGCAAACTTCAGACTGCAACCCAACGGGGTGATTTGCCTCATTAATTTAATTAAGCATCATGTATTAATTAAACTGCTGCTGCTGGCCAGTCTGGCCTCTCTGCTGCACAAGCACAGGGAGGTTTTATGAGGCTGGGGAGATTTTAGGAGGACAGGGACACCAATCCCTGCAGCCTCCCTGCCTCACCTCGCAGCACGCCTCCAACAGCTGCAAGGAAAAACAAATCAGCACAGAAAAGGATTTAAAAAAATAACACACAAGTGCCTGGACCTTAAAGTGTTTCTCTGCAGAGATGTGATTTCACCTCTGGCCTTTGAAACGCTGCTCACCTCGGGCAAAAATCTGTTTCTCATTGCACACCTGCACACCTCACTTAATTCAGCAGGAAAGGTGGATGACAGAGAATTACTGGGTGTCTCAAGTCTAGCACAAGTGTCTTGTCCCCTGGCACTTTACCTGATTAATAACAAAATGAGCTCTCTAGTGAGGCAGACAGCTGGTTAGCCAGCCCAGCCAGCCAGGCAAAATGTGCATTTATCATCAAAACCGGCCTCTGAAGTTCCTCGGCCTCACGCATCCCTACCCCGTGTCTGGGCACATCACAGCTGGGTGACAAAGATGGATTCCTACACAATTCCTCTGGAATTTGGCCCAGAGACACTGAATTGCTCCTGGGGCACCCCGGTGGGGCTTGTCCCCTCTGTGGCTGGGCTCAGCCCCTTCCTCCCCATCAGCTCAGGGCAGCAGAAGGTGCCTTTAACCACCCTGGGGAAAAGCCAAATTCCCAAAGCCAGGAATTACCAAAAGAGCACCAAACACATCACAAATAAAGGCTGACTCTGGGTCCCAGCCTGGCTGAGCATCAGCTGAGCCTCACCAGAGCATCCACCCCCACACCAGGGGATGCTCTGCAGTCCTGTGGGCTCAGCTCTGTGCTGGTCCCCTCTAGTGACCCCATTTTCAGAGACAGGGCCACCAAACCCATCCCAATCAGCCCCTAAAGCTGTGAAAGCAGCCAGGTGGGATAAGCAGAACGCAATTTGGTTAAAGACAGCAGGGTTGTGAACTCTCCCTCCAACCAGCAAACACCACCCGGGCAGGGACAGCAGGAGCCTCCTCTCCAAACCAGCCCAGGCTCCACAGAACCAGAGCTCGGGCTGGAAAAGCCCTCTGAGATCGAGTCCAACCATCACCCAGCACTGCCAAATCTGCCACTAAACCACGTCCCCAAGTGCCACATCTTTAAACCCAGCCTGAACTCCCCACAGGGCAATACCACACCAAAATGAGCCCTGTAGGATTACAGTATTTCCTTTAAAAACCCCAAAACACAGCGTGCCATTCTCAGCACGTTCTAGGAAAGCTCCAGCCCTCCACATCCACAGCTCCTGCATGGCAGTTTATATTTGGAAACATCAGCCTGAGCGGAAAACAGTTTGATCAGTTCAGAGCCTGGAAAGCCAAGAGGAAATCTCCCAGCATTGTTCCACCCTGGGAAGAGGCATCAGGACGTGTTGTTATTTATTTACTGGGGGCTGGGGATTCCCATTCCGGCGCTTTGCAGGATCAAGGACATCCTCACAGCAAAGCTCCCCAAAGAGGAGCTCCAAATTTGGGAGCTCCTGGCTGTCCTCAGCCACAGCAGCCACACGTGGATGTGTCCTGCTGGGTGAAGGGGACAAACTGGAAAAAAACATGAAAAAAACATGAAAAAAACATTGCCCTGGAGGGAAACTCCAGCGGAAAAAGGGAGAGGATTCACTCTCACAGCACAGGAACTGAGCTCGTGTGGGCACTGGAGGTTGTTTATCCTTGGAGGCTCCAGCGAAGTTACAGACAGAAAGTTTCCCTTCAAATTTCACCGCCAGAACCTGTTGTTCAAAAATAAAAGCCGGCACCGTGAAACGAACTTGAACTGAAATGAAATCAACGCAGGGGCAGGGCACAAACCCCATTTCGTTTGTTCTGATCGATTTCACTTCCCGATTCCCATGCAAATACCTGCAAAAACACCAGCGCAGCTCTCACACACAAAACAACCTGCGCTGAGCTGATTTTACTTCTTTTTTCTTTTTTTTTTTTCCGTTTGTTTAAGCCTCCTTCCACCAAACCAACCAAGAACTGGAAACACTTCCGAGGATGGAGCCCTTTTAAAGGACCCAGATGGGAAAAGCACGATGAGAGAGGGGCAGGGCACAGGGCAAGGGTGGAACTGGGGTCCCTGACCCGAGCCCCCCATCACCTCCCGCTGCAGGGATGCAGCACCGGGGCTCGGGCACTGCCCTGGCCCGGCCCTGGGGCAGCCTCGCATAGCCCCGGAGGTTCGTGTGTTTTCATAAATTTATTCATTTATTTTGCTTTGAGTCTTCCCAGCCAAACTTTCGTCCCGGCGCCCGCTCCTCCCGCACATCTCAGACGGACCAGCGCCTCCACGAAAACCCCCAATAATCCCATCTCCTCCTCCTCCTCGCAGCCCTGTTATTTGCTTTTGTTTCGCCAGGGCTGTAAACACGAGGGGGATGTTTCCCTCCTGCCCGGGGTGTTCTCTGCCCGCCCCGGAGCCTTTCCCGGCCGCTGGACCGAGAGAAACCGGGCGGATAAAGCCTGGGAGGGGCTGCGGGTGTTAGCAAAATCAACCCACAAACACCAGAGGGTTATGTCCAAAAAGGACACAAAGGAGTCCTTTTACTTTATGCCAGTAAAGGGAGAGGCTGTGGGGCATTCCCTTAGGGTCTCTCCAATTTTTGGAGGACGCAGCCTCCCTTTTTATCCTAATTTCTCGGCGGCATTTCATCCGGGAGGGGTGAAACAGGCGGTACCGCATCCCATCCCATTATCCCATCATCCCATCCCATCCCATTATCCCACCAAGTTGAGCAGAGCAGCAGCCGCATCCAGGCATCCCGGTGCTCCGGGGGTGCTTCCAGCCCAGCGCTCCCCTCCTACCTGGGACATCTGCGGCCTGAAGTTGATGTCCTTGAGGTCGATGGAGCCGGGGGACAGGTTGTGCAGCAGCTGGCACAGCAGCACCCCGTCCCGCAGCGCCTGCGCCAGGTCGAACACCACGGCCGAGGGCCAGACCACCCGGTGGTTCGGGGGCAAAACTTTGCAGTCGATGAGCCAGCGGCCGCACTGCCGCCACTCCTCCATGGCCGCGCTCCGCCGCCTGCCCCCGGCCTTCCTCTTCCTCCTCCTCCTCCTCCTCCTCCTGCCGGCGCTCAGGGGCCGCGGGCAGCCGCCCCAGGGGCCGCGGTGCTCGGCGGCTCCGCGCTACCGCCCCGCTCCATCGCCGCCCGCCGGCCCCGAGAGCATCGCTCCGCGCCGGGGCTGCGAGCGGGAGGAGGAGGAGGAGGAGGAGGAGGAGGAAGAGGAGGAGGAGGAGGAGGAAGGAGGGCGGCGCGGAGTTTTCCGGCGGAGGGCTGCCCCTGCCCCCGCTGCGGCCCCACCGCCTCGGCCGGGGTTAGGCGCGCCGCATCCTCCGGGAACAAAGCGGCGGACGGACGGACGGACGGACAGACGGGGAGAGCGGGGCCGCCCCCCGCCCCGCGCAACTCCGTGCCGGTGCCCTGTGGAAACTTGCGAGGGGCCGAGCCGGGCAGCCGCCGTGGGGGCGAGTGTTTGGTTCGTCCCTGGGCCGGGCAGCCCCCGGAGCAGCCCCCGGCCCGCCCCCGGCCCGCCCCGGGCAGCGGAGCAGCCCCCGGCCCGCCCCCGGCCTGCCCCGCCGCCCCTTTGTCTGCGGGAGCCCCGGCTGCCAGCGGGGGCGGAGGGGCTTTGGCGGCGCTTTGCCTCGCAGCCCGCTTGTTTTCCCCCAATATTTTTCCCTTTTCCCCTTTTTTTATTTTTTTTCCTTCTTCTCCTTTTTTTTTTTTTTTTTTTTAAACTCACCCATCCCCTCCCTTATATCCCTCCTGTTCCGGGAGAGCCGCCCCGAGCCCCGGCGCTCTGTGTGCCCGCATTTTGCGGGGTGCCCCTTCCCCAGGTCCCCCCGGAGCTGGGCTCCCCGCACGCACAGAGCCCGCTTTGTCTGCGCGCTCGCCGCCGCTCCTCATCCCGTGTTTGGGTTGCAAACACTGCCGGCGATGTTTAACCCAAACAAGGCATCGTGTTCCTTGACTCTCAAACGGCAGGACAACTCCTATAATTAATTACCAGCGTATTTATTAAAAAACTCGACTCTCAGGCATTAACTCCTTGGCAGCAAACTCTTGAAAAATCTCTGATTTTCACCGGTGGCTTCCTTCCAAATCAGCGCGGCTTAGAGCAGCCTCTTTTCAAATCTGTTCTGAGTTTTCTTCCGAGATCCTCTCCCCAGAGTTTGCCGATTAATTTCCAGCCCGGCTTTCCATTTCGCCAGCGCCGGAAGCCGGGACTGGGACGAAGGGAAGCTATTAACCTGGATGTCAAACAAATGCAACACTAATCTCTTCCAAATGGAGCCAAGCGGAGATAAAGGAAGAGAACTCCACAGCCATGATCCTTCCTTTTCAATGCAGGAAGGAGGATCTCTCCGGCGAACAGAAAACAATTGTTTCATGTTCCATGGAAAGTTTGGGGGGTTTTTTTTGGTAAGAAATTCTTTCATGGCGAGGTGCTGGCGGTGCAGAGCTCAGCCCCGGGCCGGGGCAGGGTGTGGGCAGTGCCATCCAAGAGGGAGCAGCATCCACACGCTCCAGTGTCACCGTCAGAGCTGCGCCCTGCCCTGCGAGTGCCCAGATCTCAGCCCACGCTCCCCGTACCCTGAGGAGCTGCTTTCTCGGAATGATTTTCTGGATCTTTTAGCTCTTCACGGGGCGTTTCTGCCCTCCAACAGCACCCACGGGCAGGGATCACGAGGCTACTGAAGGCACTGGAGCCGTGCCAGGGATAATTTTTGGTTGACTCAGAACCAGCCTGCCGTGTGAGGTCAGGTCTGTAGGTAGATGACAACAGAGGAGTTTATTGTGTGTGCATAATTAAAGCTGCGAGCCACAGCTTAGCTTTTTTTCTTTACTGAGTAATAAAAAGCATTCTTGGCCCCTGGACACTTGGGAGCAATCCCTGCAGCTGCAGAGCCAGGCTCTGCGTGGGAGGTGTTGGAGCAAGTACGCTCCTCGCCCACCTCTGCACCCAAAGGGCTGATGGCAGAGGTATTTCTGAGAGCAGGAACAATAAAAAAACCCCAAAACCTGTGCAGCCAGGCTCGGGAGGAGCTGGAATCCAGCACAGTGAGCTCCAGGTTGTACAAACTGTCCTGCAAGAGGATGGGGAGTGTGGAGAGGACCCAGGCGCTGCTTTTAATGCGGACCTAAAAGGGAGTTTGGATAAATTAAAGAGGTTGGATTTTGTGCTGGAGCTGGTGCTCGCCTCTCCTGCCTCTTGGCACTGCTGGGAATGACAGCCAGGGAATGCCAGGGGATGCCAGGGGATGCCAGGCGGGCAGGACAAGGTCTGTCACCACCCTCTGCTGGGGACCCAGCGTGGAGCTGCTCTGCCCAGATTTTGCTCCACGGGCTTTTGTTTCAGCTCCTCGCACGAGAGAAGCCCGAGAGGTGGCTGGGTGCAGCGGGAAGGGGCTGGAGAGGGAATATTGTGCTTTTTCACCCAAAAATGTGTCCGTGTGTACGGAGAAGGAGCCTGGCAGGCAGCCCCCACAGCTCGGGCCACAGCACACAGGGAATGGACCCGGCTGGAGAAATGGTGGCACTTGGGGAATGTCACAGAGCTCCTTGGGGACATCCCAGTCCTGCAGGGAACAGGCAAAATGGGAGGGGAGGAAAGAGAAGGAAAGAGAAGGAAAGAGAAGGAAAGAGAAGGAAAGAGAAGGAAAGAGAAGGAAAGAGAAGGAAAGAGAAGGAAAGAGAAGGAAAGAGAAGGAAAGAGAAGGAAAGAGAAGGAAAGAGAAGGAAAGAGAAGGAAAGAGAAGGAAAGAGAAGGAAAGAGAAGGAAAGAGAAGGAAAGAGAAGGAAAGAGAAGGAAAGAGAAGGAAAGAGAAGGAAAGAGAAGGAAAGAGAAGGAAAGAGAAGGAAAGAGAAGGAAAGAGAAGGAAAGAGAAGGAAAGAGAAGGAAAGAGAAGGAAAGAGAAGGAAAGAGAAGGAAAGAGAAGGAAAGAGAAGGAAGGAAGGAAGGAAGGAAGGAAGGAAGGAAGGAAGGAAGGAAGGAAGGAAGGAAGGAAGGAAGGAAGGAAGGAAGGAAGGAAGGAAGGAAGGAAGGAAGGAAGGAAGGAAGGAAGGAAGGAAGGAAGGAAGGAAGGAAGGAAGGAAATTAAGTGCAATGACATGTTTTAGGACACCATACCTTACAAATCCACCCCAAAATACCCAGGACGTGGCCACATTTCCAAGCAAGGTGCATTTTCTGTAATGTTTGGTGTCGCTCCAGAGTTCTTTACGTGCAGAGAAGCAGCCACAGTGCAGCCCCTCTGTAAATACCCCTTAAACACCAGCTCCACGCCGCCAGCAAATCCTCTTTTCCCAGCCAGGCAGTGTCTGTGGATTGCCATTGCCACCTTCTGGATCAGTCCAAGCGTGCAGCCGGCTGTCCCGGAGCCGTGCTGGCTGCCAGGGGACGTGTCCCCAGCTGGAGCCAGGGTCCCCAGAGGGTCCCCAGAGCAGGAGCCAGCCCGGCTGCTGGCAGGGCAGCTGTCACACAGCCTACGTGCCATTTGCAGCACGCCCTCGCATTCTGCGATCTCCTTTCACCGACTATTTTAGGAAAGCTGTGCAAGCCCCAGCTCGGCAAAGCCACTGCTGGATTGTCAGCCCGGGGGGGAAACCACAGGGCCACCAAAGCTGGGTACAGACAATAATCCCGTGTCTGCCTCGTCACACACCTGATCTACCTGCCCAGGCAAGGCGCACCCTGCCACAATCCCTGCAATTCCCACCCTGCCACAATCCCTGCGATTCCCACCCTGCCACAATCCCTGCGATTCCCACCCTGCCACAATCCCTGCGATTCCCACCCTGCCACAATCCCTGCGATTCCCCCCTTCCTCCAGAGCTGCCCGAGGAGGTGACTGCCTGTCCCCATGGAAAGCAGCAGGAAAATGAACCTGGCACAGCTCCGTGCCAGGCAGGAGGGACGAGCTGGGCTCTCCTCAGCTCGGGTGCTCTCTGTTTAGCCCGAGGATTCTGACCCCAGGCACCAAGCAGGTGGAGCTGGCGCTTCCCTGGGCCTTTCCCATCCTCATTTTGGGATGTCCCAGCTGGGCTGAATAGCAGCAAGCAGCAACAGCTCCCAGCACTTCTGGGACACCCTGGCTAATTGAGAATCCTACACTGGGTCCCACCCCAACAGGTTTCCCATCAAAATCAGCCAGAGCTGGAGGGTTCACACTGGGCCAGGGGCAAAGAGCCCAGCCCAGCCCCTCACTGCAGCCCTGGCACAGCACAGGAACAGCCCGGGGACACAAAGCAGAGATTTCCTGGGAGGAAAGTGGAGAGGAACCAACCTCTGGCTGGGCAGCAGCTGGGTTTCACCTCATCCATCCCTGCTGCTGCCTCCGTGGTTTATTGGGCAGGTCCTGACGCAGGGGACTCACAGCCCTGGGGTGAGTGAGGGGTCAGAGCAGCTGGTGGCAGGTTCCAGTCCTCCTCCTTGTCCCTCTCCACCCCCCTGACCAACTTCGGTTAGTTTGGTGATGACACAGCCAGGAATTTTAAAGACAACACCAAAAGAGCCTTAAAAAAAAAAATCTAAATCTTGTCGACTAAAGGATTTTCCACTTTTTTCCTGCAACTTCCACGAGGGCTGGCTTCCCTGCACTAGCAGGAAGCAGATTAAGCAGCAGAGTCAGGATATTTCTGATAATAAACATTTCAACAACATGCTCATTCCTTTTTTTTTAAATTTTTTTTTCTTTGCTTCCCTCTTCTTTGTGTTTGGCCTAAATCTCCTGGGAGCAGGGAACTGCAGCATGCCTTCCCTGTGAGGGGAGCAAACCACAGCCTCTTGTTTGTGTCCGTGAAGGAACACCCAGGAGCAGCTCTGGAGCAGCTCTGCTGGGGAAATGCACCGGCTCCTTCGCAGGAGATTAGATGGCGCTGCCTTCACAGAGATAAGAAGATTGGGAGCTTAAATTTAGCATCATCAGGAAAAGAATAAACCCTGCAGCTCTCTTCAAAACATATTTCTGTGCTGTGCTGGCCGGGGGCAGGCGGGATGAGAGAGGAGCTCGAGGAGGGGCTGCTCCTTTCCCACGGTGGCAGTGGCATGAGGCTGGCAGCACACAGGGGTGGCCCCGTGCTGGGCTCCCCCAGTTCAGCCCCAGTGCTCCCAGTATGGGCTCAGCTCAGTATGGGCTGGGTGTCCCTTTGTAACACTGCACATAGAGCTGTGTGACACCCCTGGGACTCTCACACCCAGCTGGGGGGGCTTCACTGCCACACCTGGGCCCACAAACCCACCTTGGGGAGCCCCACTGCCATCCCCGGACCCACTCAGCCAAAGTGGGGTGCCCAATATCATACCCCATATGCCCATACCCACCACTGCCATCCCTGGAGCCACACACCCCACTCGGGTACCCCAATGTCATCTCCAGACCTACACACCCCACTAGGGTACCCCACTGCCATCTCTGGACCCCACACATCCGCAGTGGGGTGCCCAATATCATTCCCCATGGTCCCACATCCCACTGGGGTACCCCTCTGCCATCCCTGGAGCCACACACCCCACTCGGTCACCCCACTGCCATCCGCAGCCCCACGCATCCACAGTGGGGTGCCCAATATCATACCCCATATCCCCGCACCCCTTTGGGGACCCCTCTGCCATCCCCGGCCCCACAAACCCATCTTGGGGTACCCCACTGCCATCCCTGGACCCACACACCCCACTCGGGTACCCCAATGTCATCTCCAGACCTACACACCCCACTAGGGTACCCCACTGCCATCTCTGGACCCCACACATCCAAAGTGGGGTGCCCAATATCATTCCCCATGGTCCCGCACCCCTCTGGGGTACCCTACTGCCATCCCTGGACCCACACACCCCACTCAGGTACCCCAATGTCATCTCCAGACCTACACACCCCAATAGGGTACCCCACTGCCATCCGCAGCCCCATGCATCCACAGTGGGGTGCCCAATATCATACCCCATATCCCCGCACCCCTTTGGGGTACCCCACTGCCATCTCCGGCCCCACAAACCCACCGTGGGGTACCCTCCTCCCCCCCCATGCCCCCTCGCTCCGCTCCCTCCCCGTTCCCTCCCCGGTCCCTCCCCGGCCGTGGCTCCTCCCGAGCGCATCACGGCGGGCGGAGCCTCCGCGGCCGCTCCGCCGAGCGCAGCCGGGCCGAGCCGAGCCGAGCCGAGCCGGGCCGGGCCGGGCAGCGCAGCACGGTGGGGCCGGGGCAGGGGGGACCCTCGGGGGGCGGTGCGGGACCCCCAGCCCGGGCAGGGCAGGGCAGGGCAGGGCCGGGCGGTGCGGGACACCCGCGGGGCCGCTGGAAGGGGCTGGGGGCGGCCGGGGGATGGGGGGCGCGGGCAGGGAGGCTGGCAGGGCGGGGAGCCCCGGTGTCAGCCCGCGGCGTGACCGTGCTGTGCCCCGCAGGTGCCGTGCGGAGGTGCCGGGCTGCCCCCTTAGCCCAGCTCGGGTACCACAAGCGGGGCCGAGCATCTTCTCCTGCATCCCTGGGCGCGTGACGTGGCTGCCGTCCATCCGCGGGGAGAGGCCGTGCACAGGCCTGGGCACCGCTGACCTCCGGGCTCTGAGCCCTTCGGGATCCGTTCTCCAGGGAATTCAGCTCATCTGGGCCTGTCCTGCCCGGCTGCTCCTATGGAGATGCTTCATGGAGCGTCAACAGACAGCACGTGTGGGCCCTCCCCGGCACGGAGCACGCAGCAGTAGCTGGGTGAGCCCTCAGAAGTCCTGCTGTGGTTTGTAAGCAAGGCCAGCTGTGATTTCAGGGCCCTGCTCCCTCTCCTGAGCGGCGCCAGCAGCTCGTGGGTCCCTGGGATGCTCCCCCTTGAGCTCCAAGCAGCCTCCATCACCCTGGCCGCAGCCACTGGGGATTATTTGGGAGCTGCTGGGAAGGAGCCGTGCCGGGGCAGATGAGCGAGCCGGTGATGAACGGGAGGGTGCCCCTGCCCGAGAAAGCCCTGTCCGAGGGCTACGCCCGCCTGAGGTACAGGGACACGTCCCTGCTCATCTGGCAGCAGCAGCAGCAGAAACTGGAGTCAGCTCCCCCCAACACCTACCTGAGCCGCAGCAGGAGCATGTGGTACTCGCAGTACGGCAACGAAGCCATCCTGGTGCGGGACAAAAACAAGCTGGATGTCTCCAGGGACACGGGGCAGTCCAAGTTTTGTGCTATTATGTAATTCCCGGCAGGAATCCGCACGTGGAGAGGAAGCAGAGCTGGGGGAGGTGGGTGTGCACCAGCCTCTCACAGCCCTGCACAGGAAGCAGCGTTGCAGGAAGGCTGAAGTTGGATTGTTTCTGTTTGGTTTTGCTGTTTATAGACTCCCGTTCTGCATGTCACTGAGTGTGTGCAGCCTGGCTGGGGAGCTCTCAAGCCTGTTGCTGCCCAGCATCTTGGCAGGGGCCGTGCTGGACCATGTGTTGCTTTTAAGTGTCTCGTGTGCCCTGAGAAACACCCGCTGGCACTTGGGCACCGTCCCCAGCCACCCTTACTGGCCAGCCCTGGGGCATTTCCAGAGCTCTGGGAATGCTGGTGGGACAGAGGCGAGCACAGATGTGCTCCCATCAG
Organism: Passer domesticus; assembly: GCF_036417665.1. Taxonomy (NCBI): domain Eukaryota; kingdom Metazoa; phylum Chordata; class Aves; order Passeriformes; family Passeridae; genus Passer; species Passer domesticus. The sequence continues at coordinate 9,791,207 of NC_087491.1, forward strand.
GGCTGTGGTTTTAAGAAGTTGATCTCCAAAACCATCTGGCCATTACTTGTTCTGTTTGCCCTGTCTGTATTTAATTCCTGCCCTGAAGTGGTCTCTTCCAGCCAGGGAATGGAGTGGTTCACTGTGGGAACGGGGAGAGAATGTGTTGAGAATTTAATCCAAGCCTTCAAAACACCTGGTAGGAAAGGGGTGCGGGAGTTTTGTGCAAAGCCAAGGGCTCTCTCTGATCCCACAGTGTGGGATCATGGAAACAACAGGAGCTCTGCAGTCAGGGGAGCTCACTCCTTTCGGGCTGATCCCCCAGTGAACCACCTGAAAGGGAGGGACAGGCCCAGGAAAGCAACAGCAAGAAACCCCTGTAAATGCACACATGTCCTAAGGGACACGAGGAAACTCCTGCAGAGCACAGAGCCACTCCTGAGATGGCTACAGAAGGAGAGAGGCCACTGGAGTTTGCTTTGCATTCAAGTTTTAATGCATGCAGTAGCTTGGAAGGCTTTAACTTCTAGTTCAGGTTGGATTGTAGGTTTGGTGCATGTATTTTAAAAGTTGTGTCTAGGATTATGATTAACTGGAGGATTTTAGGAGGGAGAAGCAATGCCCTGCTTGGGCACAGAGGCTGCTGCTTTCAGGTTTAAGTTTCTGCTGAATCCTGACTTGCTCAAGGCAAGATCACACTGAGAAACTCAGCCCAGCAAGCACCTGAATCTTTGTTCAAAGCAGAACTACCACTTCCAGGGGTGTGAATTACGTACCCAGGGTTCAGCATGAAAATTCTTCAGGGTTCTGCCCTTTCTGTCCTGCCTAGGCCATGTGTACAACCCAGCAGTGCCTGGGCACAGGCTTAGCTCCAGGCAAATCAGCATTTGATGTCAGCTTCAGGATGGATTATTTACCTGCCTATTATTAGGCACAGTCATTACTTCTGTTCTATTTATCTAAAACCTCCTTTGCATTTTTTTCAAGCACTTTATTTTATTTATTTTTTTTAATACAATGAAGAATCTCTTCCACCTCTCCCGTGTGGGTGAAACGCTACAACAAACCCACAGACACTCGACCTTGCTGAACTCGATGTTCTGAGCAGAACACACCTGTTCTGGAGTGAAATCATAGAGGTTTGGTGTACTCAGCCCTGCTCCATAGCACTGCAAACAACAGGCAGCTCGTTGTTTTTCTAAAAGCACTATTTCTGCATGTGTTGGTGTTTGATACCTTGTGTGTGTGCGCTCATAGATTTGCACCTCGCTGCTTTGCAGACCTGTGCGTTGCTCTGCACACAAATAACCCTCTTGCTTTTGTCAGGACTAGCTCTGGAGGAGAAACCATTCAGTGAATAAATGTTTTTCAAGCAGTGCAAGCGTTCAATGAGATTCACAAAGCCAGCGAGGCTCGGCAAGGCGCCGGGGGAGCAGTGCCAGGGATGTGTGACCCACCTGGGCCCCCAGCTCTTGCCTGAGTGAGTGAACAGGAGATTCTTCACTCAAACAAGGGGCTGGGCCCAGAGCTCCCCTGGGATCTGCAGGTGGATTCACCTGGAGAAGCAGGAGAGGTGGGTTCCAGGCCAGCCCTGGGGAGCACGTGAACTCTGGGAGTTTAAGGAACAGCACATCCCCCAAAGCAGCTGTTCGTTTTCTTTTCTTATAGAAAAAGAAATCCAACACTTATTTTCTTTTTAATTTCAGTAAGGAAGATGCTTATTTTGGGTATAATCAGTCTCTTTTTGTTAACGTGGCTGGTAAACCAAGATTCAGTTATTTTGCAGAGTGTTAATTGGACTATACAAGACTAAACCCGTAAGAATGTGCATAAATTCTTCCAGGATGGATGCTGGATGTGACAGTGCAGGAAGAAGAGGATGAGTTGTCCTTCCATCTCTGTGAATGTGACTGTAGTTTTCCATTTCTGTGTGCCACTGGTCACAGGGTTGCTGTGGCTGTTCTGTGAGCCAGTTGTGTGGTGGTGATGCACTTGTTTCAAACACTGTCGTAGCCTCTTTGATAAAGTGCATTAAAATGATTTGAATGCAGCTTGGTGAGTGGCTGTTTTTCCCCTGCTCTGGCACAGGTGACAGCTTTTGGCACTCCCCTTTTGGGAGGGAGGAATCCCCTCAGTTACTGTGGGGCTCCAAACCCACCCCACTGGACTGGGAGCTGCAGGGGAGGCTCCTCCAGCTCCCCAAAGCCAGCAGCACCTTCAGGATAAGGAAAGCTATGGCTGTCACACTGAATGAGGGAATTATTATGGGAAAGACCTCAGAGACTGTCACACCCAGCCTGTGCCTGATCCCCACTTTGTCACCAGCCCAGAGTGCCACATCTGGGCCTTCCTTGGGCACCTCCAGGGATGGGGACTCCAAACCTCCCTGGGCAGCCCCTGGGAACCCTTTCCTCGGAGGAATTGCTCCTGCTGTCCAACCTGAACCTCCCCTGATGCACCTTGAGGCTGTTTCCTCTTGTCCTGGGAGACCAAAGCCCACCTCACAACCCTGGTTTAGGCTGCTGTGGAGAGCAAGGTCTTCCCTGAGCCTCCTTTTCCTCCAGGCTGAGCCCTCTTGGCTGCTCTTCACAGGACAGACTTTCCAGAGCCTTCCCCAGCTCTGTTCCCTTCTCTGGACTCATTCCAGCCCCTCAATGTCCCTCTGGCAGCCCCGGGATTCATGGAATGAGCAGTGAGTTGAACTTCAGTCGTGTCCTGTGTGTCCTCAACCTCCTCCCAGGCTGAAGAACAGCTCTGCTCTCTGCCCCCAGAAATAACTCACCTGCAAATCCACAGAAACGTCCTCACCTGCCTCACAGGACACTCTTTAGGGGACAGCTTGGACAAAGAGCCCACGGGAGTGGCACTGGGACCAGAGCAGAGAGGAGCAGCTTTGCTGAAGCCTTGGAGGGGCAGTGAGCAGGAACAGGGTTAGACAAAGATTAACCCTGGGGCAGCCTGTGCTAACCCACCTCACACACAGAGCAAACAGCAAAACCAACCCCAATCCTCTCTGGTGACCAGAATAGATCCTGGCCCCCACACAGCAATGCCAGGACTCTGCTGGCACTGGCAGCAGCTGCTCCAGGCTGTGCCTTCCAGGTCACCCTGAGCTCACAGCAGGTGACAAAGTCCCTCTGCTTCCTGCAGGTCCTGCTGTCTTCCAGGAAGCCAGCAGCAAACCCGGGTGAAATCTCGTTTCTTTTCAGCCCAACTTATCTCCATCAGGAGCAATTCTCACAGAGTTTAAGACCCTGCAGACTGCAGGATGCTGGGAAGAGTTCAAGCTCTTCCTTGGCTGCACTGGGACATGGAAACAGCTGTTTCCCTCACCAAAAAAAGGGATTTAAAGCAGTTTTATTCCAGGTACTCAGCCGTGATTCAGACACCCCAGAGCTGCCCCACTCCGAGGGCAGTCAGCCCTTTGAGTGTGACATTCCCTAAAATAACTTCCAGATTATTCCAGGACTCGTGGCAGCAGGATTCAAACCCCTGATGTTTGGCTCCTGGCACTGCCCAGTCCACGTTTGAGTGCCACACCTGGAAAAGATGAGGAGAGGGGAAAATATGGGATCAAACTGCACACACCAAACAATTTTTCTTTTTATTATGAAAACAAAACGAATGCCCCAGGACCAGGGTCCGTGATTACCAGTAACATCAAAGATTACTTTCTAACTCTTTTTTAATTCTGTTTTGTTTGAGGCCAGCAATTTGCAATAAACAAGCTAAACTACTTACATTGACTCATTTCTTTTCAATAACTGACATTTACAGGAATATACTAGAAATGGCACTAAAAAGTTTTAAGAAAAAGTTACGGTAAATTTGCATGCACATCATACAGAAAAGTAACAATTTCTTTTTCTTCTTTTAAATATTAAAAAAACCCCAAAATAACAAAACAAAAAATACAACAACAAATCTTTCTGGATTGGTTATGCCAGTATCAGGGCTGTGTTCTAAGTGGCCTGTGTCAAATCCTAGCTGGTGGTTTAATTTCTTTTTTAAAAATGACATTTTAAAAAGATATGCAAATACCATTTTCTTTACAAAATGCAGCTCAAGCAAGATAACGCTGCTGTGTAAGGAATCCTAAATTTCTCTTTACTGATGCAGAGCCTGCCCACAGTTAGCCCTAGTGGTAACTCTCAGGGTTGAGAAGAGACTGAGAATTTAAATCCAGTACTGAAAAGGTTGTGGTTTGTCTTTGTCATGCCCCAATCCTTTCCCCTCAGCTCCAACCCCAGCTTTAAAAAAACATCATTCCTTTCAAAACAAGGAAAAAAAAAAACCCCAAAATTAAAAACTGCTCCCCAAAGCAGAGAAAGAACTAGGTTAGGTAACTGCTGCTACCACACAGGGAAGAGGGAAGAGAGCTCAGGGGGAAATGATGCTTGTGTGTGCTTGGGGCTCACCACCCTGCCAGCAGTGACACAGCCCTGAAACATCCCTCCCACACTTACAGACCCTGGGGGTAGGCAAGGTTCAAACCACACCAGTACAAAAATTAAAACGGTTTTGTTGGTTTTTTTTTTGTTGTGGAGGTGACACATTTGGTGTGCAGAGAGCTGAGAGACTCCTTCGGTCGCTGGGATGGGGAATCTCCCTCTGGTCCCACTGAGCCACGAGACAGGCTGAGTTTACAATCAGAGAAAAGGTTCACAAAGTTTTTAAAAAGGTGCAGTAATGCTGGTTGATTGAGAAAGGTCTGGTCAGATATTTTGTCAAAACAGGAATTAGTCCGAAAAAAGCAGTTTCAATAAAACTCTGTGTGTATGCATACATATGAAATCATACTGATTTCAGTGAAGTTTCCCCTGGAAAACAAAGTTAAACTTTGTTCATTCAAGAAAAATTATACCATAAAAATTTTAATTTTTTTTTCCTTTTTTTTTTTTTAATTCTTAAGTTTAAAAATGTCCTTCAAACGTTGTGTGTTTGATCGTTTCCAAGTTATTTTGTGACATCTGGACTGACGTGTCATGCAATAAAAGCCAGTTAAATAAATGCTCTGTTGCTTCAGTTCCCAACTCATTCAGGACTGCTCTTTCTTACTCTGGACTGGAAACATCTTTTCTTTCCTGGAGAAACTCAGGATGTACAAGAGGCACCCCCATGGACATGGTGGGGATAACGAGCACTACAAACAAGCTGGGAATGGAAAAGTGTAAGGACAGCATTTGGAAGGGAGGAGTCACCAAATTCTTCCCTCAGTCATGCCAAAATGGATTTCTCCCTGCTCCATTTTGTTGGGAACACCTCACTTTCCACGCAGAGTTTCCCAATAAGTGGAAGCCCAAGTTGCAGCTGGTGGATCAGAGATGTGCAGCAGATTCTTTTCCTTCCGTGGTGGCCTTGGCAGGTTGTTTTCCTGGAAAAGCCCCGGGCTGGGATGGTTTTCCAGCTCCAGCAGGGATCCTCCTCCAGCGCTGAGCAGCCTCAGGCCACGCTTCTCCCATCACCTCACACCTGGCTCTCAACCTCTGGCTCCAGCTTTCCCAACTAATTTTGGTGGGGCAGCCCCGTGGCTCCTTGAGGGATGTCTGTGTGTTCCAGGGGCTGCTCCTGATGCCAGAGCTGAAATTCCCAGGATTTTTTGTGGCAGTGATGCTGTCGCCTCCGGTCTGTCCTCCCCACAGCAGCCACCACCACAGCTCAGGGTCAAGCACGCAGGAAAAGGTCCCAGGAAGGGAAAACTGGGAGTTTGTTTATCCAAAAGCCATGGCAGTGAATTGGTTGCAATTATTCCTTAAAATATTCCTTGGTTTTGGTCATTCGAGTCGCAGGCAACAGGAGAAACACAGGTGAAACCCAACCCCGTTAAAAAGAAACCCAAGCTCTTAATCAGGTGAATATTACATTTCCTCATAGTAAATTCTGAAAATATATTACCAGGGACCTGTTTAGGGGAAGGTTTTGTAAGGGTGGAACTTAAAAAAAAATATCAGAACTGAACTCCATTGTTAATGGAAAAGAAAAATCATGATTCTGTGCTTCTGGGAGAGCACAGAAGGTGAATTTTAGGGCTACCCCACAGGGGAGAGGCAGTTTTAGGGGCTGGTGCTGGAGATGGAAAGGCAGAACTTTCTGTTAAATTCTGTATTTTTTTTTCTTTACAATAAAAAGAATTTACAATAAAACTTCTGCCCCTCAGATTACAAACTGGATGTAATTACAGAACCAGTGTTTTCCTAAAATTGGATTAGAAAAGGATCAAACCCCCATTGTTCTACCAAAACAAAATAAGAGGGGAGGAAAAAAGACCACTGAGAAAATAAAACTGTATTGAAGTATATGTCTCCAAAATCTGTACAAAACAGGAAAAAAGGGGTCTGGGGTGAAAAGAGGAGGAAAAAAAATCTAAAAGTGAACACACCAAACATGACAGAGCACCAGACACACGAGAGACTGGACTGTAGCACCTGCAGGTAGAAAGTCCAAGGTATATAAATAAAGTTGTGGATTTTTATTTGCTTTGTTGTTTGTTTGTTCGTTTTTTAAATCTGGTTCAAATCTCATTAAAAATCTTCCTGTCTGCTGGCCTGAACAACCCCAGCTTTGCTTTTGTTAGGTTTTATTACATTTTAAACGACAAATGGTGTTTAATAAATAAAGTCATGGTATGTACATGAAATTAGGGACACTGAAACCAGGGTGCATTGCAGCAGTGCAGGTCAAAACGTTAGGCTGGACTGAAAAAAACAACAAGCTTTAAAAAAATTTGCTTTTTTAAAAATTCTCCCTCCCCTCTTTCTTCTTTTCACTGAGGTAAAACATTTCAGTGCCTGGAACTTGAGCCCTGCCTGACACAGGAGGAGCATCCCCCTTTCCAGGAGCTCACTACCAGAATGATGAGGAGAAGGGAGAAAACCAAAGCAAACTCAAAAGCAAAAAGCCCAAACACACACAAAATCCCTCTCCACTTCCCCTGCCAGCTCAGCCTCAGCTGGAGCTCAAGTGCTGCTTTATTTTAAGCCCAGGCTGAGGTGTTTGTCATGGAGGAACTGCCCAAGATGTGCCCAGTCATGGGCACATGACTTGTCCTGGTCACCTCAGGGATCACTCCAGGCTCCAGCTGGCAACTCCCAGCCAAAAAAAATCCTGTCAGCTCCATGACAACTTTCATAGAGAGCGTCCCATTTCCTGGAAATGATCTATTTCATGGTAAAAATAACATTCCCAAGAAACTTGAGTGTGTCCCTTGCTCCCTTCTGTCCAATGAATCCCCAGGAAAAGTGAAGCCTTTGAGTGGAAAACCAAGAAATGCAACCACTTCTATTGCTTGTGTGCTTAAAAGTTAAATTCAGCTTCAAGACCTTCCTGAACAGGTGCCTATGCCTCTACCAAGATTAAAAAAAAGCATGTTAGCAATCCACAGTACATGAGAATTTTTTTGGATTTTTTTTTTGTTGTTTTTATGTAAAAAGATGATAGCATCTGACATTTTCATCACACTGTAGACTTGGAGATTAAGAATACTAGTGCTAATAACAAATACACCAACTAGTTCAAAAGCTAACATCTTTCAGATACAGTACCATTTTACAGAGATTTCTTTAAAAAAAGATGGTTTTTACCTTGTGTGAGCCAGGCAGGCTTATTAAAAGAGAATATTCTGGGGAGAGGGAAGGGCTGGGAGGGAAATGTACTACAAACCTTGCAGAATTTTCTATTTATCTCCTGCTAAGAGCTCAAAGTTCTTCAATTTTCGACCAATTTTCTCCAGATAAATGTAAATTTTAGAGACTTTATGCAAAGGGAACTATTTGTCATAAAGTCTAGTCACACACACACACTCAAAGATCTTTGACCTATTAAAAAGAGCCCCCTCCCCCCTCAAAAAAAAAAAAAAAGAAAATACCTTTTGTAACACTGAGTTAAAAAATAAAATAAAAAACAAGTCAGAGAAAAGAGAAGAGGGGTTAAAACCTGACCACCGTGAGCAGGGGGAAGGAGGGGAGGGGACTCTGCAGAGCAGGGGCAGGAGGGGGTGTCCGTTTGGGGGTTGTGTCCGTGTGTCCGCGCTCATTCCGAGTCGCTGCTGTCCGAGCTGGAGCCGCTGGAGCTGCTGCTCCCCGACTCGGAGGAGGAGCTGCTGCTGAGCCGGGAGGGGCCTCCGGAGGGAGTGGAGCCGGATTTCTCTGCGGGAACAAGCAGGGATGTGGTCACTCGGAGGAACTGAAACACGCAAGGTGTCACTGGGATTGTTTTGTGGAAAATCCTCTGCTAGGATCGCTGAGGAGATGGGAGCTCCAAGAAAGAAATGTAAACAATAACTGTCTGCTGCTGTGGAATGCAAAGGTGCATCTCCCACTGGTCCATGTGGATTGTTTTTAATTGATAACCAATCACAGCCACCTGTACCGAGGCTGTGAGAGGCACAGGATTTTTGTTATGCATTCCATTCCATTCCATTCCATTCCATTCCATTCCATTCCATTCCATCCTATCCTATCCTATCCTATCCTATCCTATCCTATCCTATCCTATCCTATCCTATCCCATCCTATCTTATCCTATCCTATCCTTGTTCTTTGGAGCCTTCTGATCTCTCTTTTCTCTCTGTTCTTTCAGTATAGTTTTCATATAGTATTTTAGTATAATATATAATTATATATTTATACTAAATCTGTCTCCACACACAGAGTGTTCACCCAGCACACAAGGGGTGCCCACAGCCCTGTGCCCAGCCTGACCCACGGGGTGGCAGAGCCCCTGCCCTGGGCTGGTGAAGGATGCTGGCATCCCAAACTGTTCTCTTTGGGCTGGATAATCGGTTTTGCACCTTTAATGCTGGTTCTGAGGGTGAAGGAGGAGAGAAAAGCAGCGCGGAGTTTGTTTTCATAAACTGCATACACTCCTCCACATTCCTGCTGCTGGACTGTGCTGTCTGCAGACAGACAGACAGCAGGACAGAGTTCTCCTTTGCTTTTAGTTAGTTTTTAGCTAGCTGAAGCAGAGAAGTTCCCTAAACTGCAGTTTTTCTTTAGACCTGTTTAAACCCACTCTAAACTGAACACCCAACAGAGCAGCTACAGCTCACAGCTGCAGCCCACCAAGCCCAGCCCGAGCCACAGCATTTCCAACACCAAAAAGACTGATAAGAGACTGAGTCCAGCTACAGCCCACAAAAGAGACTTTCTGCATTTATCATCTCTTTTAAAGCAGCAAAAAGTTTTATTGTTTAATAATGTTAATTTTTTTTTGTACTAGTAAATGCTTTGGCTATTAAATTAACAGTTTTTTTCCACTTTTTTCCGAAGTATTCTCCTGAATCAGTTAAAAAAAAAGACGTTTAAATCTACTTTTTAGAAGAGCTCCTTCAAAAGTTTTCTTCCAAATTACCTTAAACCATGACAGGTATTTAGACTGCCAGTGACTGTGGATGTTTGGGATGCAGAGCTCTGCTGTGGGGCAGGGTCACCTCTGAGCACAGGAAATCCCCTGTTAAAGCTTTGTTTGCACCAGGGGAGCCTTTTGGAGCATCCTGAGCCACATGGGGGTTTGGGATTTTTTTAACCCCCTGTGTTAGAAGCTCTGTGGTGTGGGCTGCACAGCAGGGGAACACAGGGCAGATCCTGCTCCCTCTGAAGGAGGAATGGCCTCCCTGACTGCTCCCATTTACCACCCAGCTGCTCCCAAAGCAGCTCAGTGGGAACTCCCTGAGGGTTCCAGCCACAGGGACAAACCCAAGGCAGAGGTTTTGTCCCTGTGACAAAGTCTGTTCACTTTTGGGGGGCTGTTTTCCCATAAACCCAAAGCCATTACCTTTCTTTGCAGGCTTCTTGTTGTTGTTTAGCTGCCCACTGACGTCCTGTAACCGTTTTTCTAGTTCTTTCTTCTTTTCCTGAGCTAACTCTTCTTTTGACTTTGCTGCTTGCTTTTTGCCACTGGCAGCTGTGGGGGAGGAAGGCAGAGTTTCTGAAAGTGCAGGGATGCAGGGGGAAAGAGTGGACATCACTATTTTACAGGGCATGTACATCTGTGTGCACACTCTGCAGTGACACTGCCAACATCCAGTGCTCACACAGCAACTACACATCCCAGAGACAAGACAACACCTGAAGTTGCCTTGCTCATCAAATCACCACCATCCTGTAACATGCAATTTTTTTTTTTTAAGAGAGATCTTCTGGAAAGTATTTTAGAAGATAGAAATATCCATGTAATAACCTTGTCATTACAGGTTACTTACCAGCCAGTTATATGGTCAATAATTACAGATTTGTAATTACAGAATTGTTACATGGGTTTTCTGCCCTGTAAAATAAAGTGTCCCATTAAAGGTTGTCAGGAGTAAAGCATCTGCCATGAAAACTTCCGATCCCCTCACGCAAGAATCTACTGTGGTTTATGTTGCTCTAAATAGAAAACAAAACAAACAAAGGCAAATTAAAAACCAACTGTGGCAAAGGCTGGCAGACAACAGGAATGTAACTGCATCGGGATGGAAAGGGTGAGAAGGACCAGCAACACTCACACTGCCAAGGAAAGGAAATATTCCTCCAAAGAAGGAGTAATTGAACACAGGTGTTGGCCAGGATTGGAAGCACAGGACAGGAGCCAGATATTTTGCCTGATCCAGCAAGGAAATACCTACATTTCTGTGAGCTGCTTTAAAGCAGTGGTATAAAAAAAATAACAAAAAAAGAAAACTGGAAAGCACAGTCCTAAGAGCCCAGGAGCCCAGCACAGGAGCCCAGCCAGGCTCAGGCATGCCAGGCTCACAGGGTGGGTATCTGAGGTTATCTGTGTTGCCCTGTGCTCTGGTTCCAAAATTGAAGGATGCTTCCTGTTCCTAAGAACTCTGGAAAATCCTTCCCTGAGCTAGGCCAACAGGGAAGGATTCAGGGGGAAAACAATAAAGCAAAAAGAAAGGTCAAAGTCTGTGCTCTGCTGAGGCCTTCCTGAGAATCCTGAGGAAGGAATGGAGATGCTCTGCAAGAGCAAGGACTAGCTTTTGTGTCACAATCTTAAAAGCAAAACTCCCTTAACCAAGAGCACTTCAGGTAAGTGATCCTACTGCTGTTCAGCTGGAGCTGAACTCTCCAGGGGCTGCAGGAATTCCCTTTGTGGGCAAGACACAAAGTCTGTCCCACACTGAACCACACACTCAGCAGCAGATTGACATTCACCCTCTGAACTGACAGAGGGTGAGGCCAATGTGGTGATCAGGACACACAGGAAGAGCACTTTTGGGGTGAATACACCACCCAGACACACCCAGAATCCACAGGTAACCAGGTAACCTTGTGCAAATCATTTATTGCCTTGGTGGCTTGGATCCCAACCACGTTTTTTGTTTCCTGCCTCATTAGATGCTAAACTATTCAGGATAAGAAACTGATCCTTCCAGATGTATGCATGTAACACCTGACACAATGAGACTGAAACCTTTACAGGGCCTTCCAGAGCCTGGGTAAGTAATAAAGGCATCCCACAGGTCTTGCAGAGGAACACATTGGCTCTCCAGGTCTCTGCAGCAGGACACCACGGGAAGAAAGAACAGAGAAAAACAGGAAGTTTCTGTACATTTCCTTGGGAGAAAAGAATCTCTAAAAACTCCTGCCACCACATACCCAACAGGTGGGTAAGAGAATCTCAATACAGATGCCCTGACTCCACAGCTGAGCCCAAGAGCTGCTGGGGGGAACACGTGCCCCGGGAGGTTAACTTACAAAACGGTTTCCTTTGTTTTTTCTGTAAACAAGATTTCACGTATCTCTCCAGTTCTCGTAATGTTGTGGGCTTCAAAGTTTCAAAATCTATTTCAATCTCGTCGGGATTGGAGTCTCTGAGGGAAGGTTCCCTGGACTGGATGATGTGAACCACCCTGCCCAGCTTCTCCCCGGGCAGGCGGTTGATGTCCAGGCTGAGCTGTCGCTTCTCGTCATAGGTCATGGGCAGCCCTTCCTCCTCCTCATCCGAGTCGTAGGTTGCAGATGCCTGTTTGCCTCCTTTCTTGGGCTGCCTGGGGAGGTTGTCAAGCATGAAAACATTCATTGGGACACAGCAATGAACTCTTTTTTCTTCCCCTGACTCCCTTGTAACAAACATCCCCGTGCTCTTGGCTTTGAAGCTCTCGTCAGATGGCTGGAACAGCACCACAAGTGCTGAAAAAGTTCAGCAGCTTGAGATCAGCTGTTGTGTTCCTATTATATTTTAGCCCTGTGAAGTGTGACAATGAGCCCAAGTAGCAGCAGGGGGGCAACCATGAAATGGCATGTTCTTGGTGGCTGCACAAAAGGCGACCCCCAAAACCTTATCTGAGAGCAATCAGGCAGGGATTCAAAGAGCTGGACAGTGAAAACACAGTGGTTCCACCGCCAGCTCCAAGTTAAAGACTCCCTGGAGTTGTCTGGGAATGGGAACAGCATTCAGCAGCAAATTAACAACTACTGAGCTTCCCCAGGAATTAAGGACAGAGCTGGAAGTTCTTGGCTCTCCCCTCAAGGCACCTTGGCTCTCACCTGTTAGCTGTGGTTGTGCTGTTCGCTTTCTTAGCTGGGGCTTTCTTCTGTTGGGCTTGTTTTGGTGGTTGAGCCACCTTGGGTTTCTTCTCCTCCTCAGCTTTGACTTTGTGCTTTTCTTTTTCCTTCTCTTTATCTTTCTTTTTCTTCTCTTTCTCCTTCTTCTCTTTTTTTTTCTTTGGTTTGTTCACTGGTGCTTGGGACAGTGCAGCCAGCTGCTCATGGACGGCTTTCAGCTGGGGGGAAACAGGGGAAAAACCATCAAGGCCAGGGAACTGCTGCCTCCACAAACCCTTCCCTCTACATCCCAAGGTGTAAGTATATCCTAAAGCCAAAAGTCAAGCAGTTCATACTCTGGGATCCCAGAAGGAAGGAGAGTGCATCAGCACTGAGAAAAATTATCTTGAAGAAAATCACCGTTATATCCAACATGCACTGAGTGCCCAGCTGAATGCTTTACCCCACAGGCTGGGAATGTTCCTCTGCATGCCAGCCTAGGTGGGATTTTTCAGGACACAATTCCTGCTGCTGTGCTCTGGCTAATGCACAGACACAAGCTGGGATGGTGCAGTACCTGCTCCTGGAGCTCGGCCAGCCGAGTCGCCCGCTCCTCCTCGGAGTCGGAGCTGTCGGAGTCTGAGGAGCTCTCCTCGCTGCTGTGGCTGCTCTCTGTGCTTTTGCTCACCACTGGGGCTGTTGGGGGAGGTGGAGGGGGGGCCTCTGCAGGCTCATCGGGCATTTTTGCAAACCTCATCTCAAAGACATCCTGCAAAAAGGAGGAAAATTGGTAACCAAAGGAGCCTCGGCCACAAACAGCTCACTCTGGTCTCTTAAATACATCAGGGGCAGGGTCTTTGTGCACTAAATGTAAATAGTAATATAGAGAATATGGCTGCCCATCTGGAATGCCCAAGAAAATCCCCCAATTACTTTAAAACCAATGATTATTATATTTTAGGAGCTGAACATGGAATTGAGCCCATGCCATGTGAAGAGCACAACAATCCTGCAGGGAGCACGAGGCTCTTTCCAAGGGCTGGAGGAATCTCCCTTGTTGGTGCCAAGAGCAGATCCACACCTGGATCTTCCTTGTACCTGAACTAAAAACACTCTGGAAGATGCATTTGCCAACACCTTTACCTGGAGCTTCCTGGCCATGGCCACCACCTCGTGGTCTGGAGGATTGTACTTGTAACAATTAGAGAACATTAACCGAATATCTGCTGCAAAACCTTGTGCATCCTGGTATTCCCGACTGTCCATTTTCTTCTGCAAATAAACAAGCCAAAGGGGAAAGAAAAAAGAAAAGCCATAAGCAAAAGGCATTTGTAGCAACTGCATGGAGGACAGATGAACCTCAGAAGAGCCTCAAAAATCCTATCTAAGAGAATGAAAGTTTGATTTGGGTTGTTGGTTCCTAAATAACATTCAGAGTTTCTGCTTTATAAAACAAGCAAACAAACACCAGGCAACCAAAGAAGCTGATATTTCATAGCAGTTTAAACACTAAGAGTCTAAACTGGCCTTGTTTTCTAGGTAGTAGAATATAAATCTGTCAGGGTCCACATTCTACCAGAAAACATTTAGAAATTATTAGAAAAATGGTTTAGAAAAATGGATCTGGAACTAACACAAACAAGGATTATGGATGGAAAGGGCAAGAGTCAACAAGCAAGTTACAATTACAGGAGTCCCTGAAGTGTGTATTTCTACATATGCTTGGATATATTTGCCTTGTAAATCTGAAAGGGCAGAAAAGATCAAGAAAATCTAACTCTGACTTCCTGCTAGCAGAGGGCAGGAGGTTTGCTGCAGTTCCTACAGCAAAATAGGCATTTACAGTTAAACTACAACTCCCACTCTTAATTTAAAAGTCCAACTGACAGAAATGGATACAGGCTTCACCTTTTATGAACCTACTCATAATGTTATTTCCTAGAGTAGTGAGGATAAATGTCAAATATTTGTACCTTGTTCCTTCCTCTTATTTTTCAGCTCTCACTTCCAGCCATTTCTCTTGCTGTTTGGGACTCAATGACTTGGGTTTAGAGCAGTTTATAGCATTCCTAGCACTTAATTGATTTTATGCATATATTACTACTATGTATAAAACCTTAGCTCCAATTACTCCTGCTGAAAGGAACCAGAAGCTAACACTAGGTTTCATTTGCATTTAAAAGACCTGGGTTTAAAGAAATTCTCTATTTGCCAAGTGCTTACAGGCTTCCCTTTTGTATGTCTTGGGCACCTGTGTGCCCAGAGAAGGGAAGGGTTGACTGGCAGACAGGCTGGGGACGTGATGGGGACAGACATCCCCCATCCCAACAGCAAGCAGGGATGCTCAGGGTCTGTCACCCACCCCTAACACAAGCAAAATTCCCATTTTTCATAGAATTACAGAAATTTCACAGCTGTGATAGACCTTCTAACTGTCTTGAAACACTGCAATGACTCCTGGAGGTGTTTTTGTTGGGAAAAGGGCAGAATTTCACCTCCAGGGATTCAGCTTCTGAGGGACCTGGCGCAGGGTGGTGACATCCCTGCTGCAGCCAGACATCTGTCAAACTTTTGTCAGGAGACCTCATTTTCCTGGTGAATAAACCAGGAGACAGCCTGGAAGGCACAGCACAAAAGCAGAAAGGGAAATAGGTTTGTGGTGCTCCTGTCTGAAAAGCCTCTCAGGCCAATTCCAAAGCAAAACATATGTTCAAACCAAAGGGCCCATTTACTTTAAAATACATCTGACTGCATGAAAGGCCTTTTTATATTTGTTTGGCATACTCAGGGCCTGATTATTGCCTATGAAATACATTCCAGTGTCTGAGGCTTTGCTTTTCATCCAAACTCAACAGTTTTCTAGCCCTACAATTTTTAATCTGTGAATTTTTGTTTTGTTTTCTTATAAAGAATAATTAGCTTAACAAAAGAAAGAAAAGCACTTTGAATTGGTGGGCTGGAATCTCTTGTTATAAATACACTTGGAGATATCCAGCTGCTTAGGAAAAAAAAAGTGAGCACATTTACAACCAGAAATCAGGAGTCAGGCAGGGCAGCTCACCCATCCTCTGTCCCACAGACAGCAATCTCATTTTCTCCCTCAATCAATTGTTGAAATCATCTTTACTGTTCATAAATTCGTTTCTTCATGTCTAATGTGTCCTTTGCTCTAAGTCTTGTCCTGCCCACAGAGGACACAAAGAATGTCTCCTCACTTTTAAGACTCAGCTGCTCTGAAACTGCAGAAGTTCACTGCAGGAAAATTAAGAGGTGAGCAGAGTTCCATCCCTGGAGGAAGTGCTTTATTCCTAAAGTAAACACCTTGTGGAAATCCTCCTGCACTGGATTGTTGCTTGTTCACCTCTGAGTAAAGCAAAGGCAGAGACATCCATGTCACTGCTGGGACCTGCAGCCAAGGATGGACAGAAGAGGTGCTCCAGGGCCCCCAGCCCCACAGAGGGCACAGGGATGTTCTGCAGTGGTCCCTGCCTGCCTGGGGACAGGGCAGCAGCAGCTCCTGCCTCATGCATCCCACTCCTCACAGGGAATTACAGCTGCTGCCTCTCTCTCCTCACACTTCCACCCCTACCTACTCCAAGCAGTTCTGCCCTTTCCTTCTTTGATAAAGGGAATTAAGTGGAGATGAGCTCACAGATCCTGTCCTTCAGCTGTTCCCATTCTCAGTCTGAGCTCCAGCACAAAACCCCAGCACATCCCTCTGCTCCTGGCTGCAGCAAGCTCAGCTACAGCCCCTGGCACAGTCACAACAGCCCACCTGCCTCCTTCACCACACACAGAGAAAACAACCTCCAAATCCTCCTGGAGACACCTCTGCCAGGAAAAAAAAAATGCTCCTGGACAAGACGAACAGTCTCTGGGGAAAATCAAACCTAACACAGCCACAGAAATAAGAGACAAGATGTGTTACAGCTGCAGCAATGCTTGTGTTTTACTTTCTCACATAATTCCTCCCAGGTTAGTTTGGAGGCCCTTAGTTGTGCTGCTTTATCACAGCCACTGTCACTTGGGCAGAATTAAATCTAAAAACCTTTCAGAGCCACAGTGGAAGTCCCTGACACTGGAAAATGACACTGCCTGCAAATGGCAGGTTTCTGTTCCACACAGTGAACATATTATGAGCTGCATCTCTGAGAAGTCACACCATGATCTGCAGGCCAAGAGCAATGACAATAAAACACTCCATAAAAAACCAATACCAGACAGCACTTCAAACAACTTAATTAAGAAAAATACTACCATGTGGAATGAGAAGCCCAGAGTCTGTAGGTGTAAAAGACTCCACTGGGTTTGCCATCAGCCTGTCTCCAATTTCCTACCCTACACTAGTCAGGTGCAGAGGGAGGATATCACCTGCACTTACCAGAAAGGGGCAGAGGTGTACAATTTTAAAAGAATGAAGTCAGGACCTTAAAGAGATTTAAGCATGAAGGAATCACCAACCCACGGGATCACAACTTTGCACCTAGATTTTTCAGAACACAGCACAATGACCTCTTGCAATAAGAAATCACCTAAGCACACAAGGAAATATTTGAGAGGGTCAGGATTTCACTCTGTCCATCTCTAATCTTCCTGCAATCACCTGGGGCTTCAACTAGCAGGGTGCAGGTGTCTGGAGACCAGAGCAGCCCTAGGATGGATGCATGGCACATCAGAGTGTGACATGCTGCTCCTGGGTACCACACAGGATCTGCCAAGGAGTATGACAGGAATCACAACCACAGCTGCCCTTCTGTCACCTGGGCATTCAGGTGACATTAGTAAGACTACAAAGGCTTTGCTTCATGGAGGGATTCAGCAAACCTCCAAACCTACTGGGAAAAACAAGAATACTGGACCATAGTAAGCTGAACTCTTGAGGAGCCAAGCGTGAACCACAAAACCAGCACATATCTCCCTGAGCACCATCACATTCCACTTGGAGTTGCTCAGTGTAAGCCTATCTGCCACCACCAAGTAGGCAGGCAGCAGCTTCTGGAAATGGGATACCATCAATTGAATCCTATGAAATAAAGCACCTCCTCTTCTCAGAGTGCAACACAATCCTAAGAACACCAGTGAAATACCTGGACTATCCACAAAGAGGAGAGGATGCCATTGTACTTTGCTTTGTGTATATCATCTTTGCTTTGTGTACATTCTGCTTTGCAGGGCAGAAAAAAATAGCTGTCCCAGGTTATGGCAAAAAAGGGAGAGGGGACAGAAACAAAATATAAAAATAAAATATAAAAATATCCAGCTGGTATCCAAACAAGTTCAGTTTCCACCCTTTCCCCTTCCCCCTCCCACAAAGGAGCCAGTCCTCTGCAACCAGAGGGACCCCCTGCAAAAAGAGGTGGTAAATGAGGACGTACTTTCACAGTACTGAGATCCATGGGGTGCTTGATAATGTCGTGATAGTCATGTAATTCCAAGGCCTCTGCATCCACGGGCTTGTAAAAGGGCCACGCATAGGCAGCGTGCTTCTTGGAGAGCATCTCCTTGAGGATGCTGTCACAGTACTTGAGGTGCTCAGAGAGTTTGCCCTTCTTCCCTGCGTGCTGAGGGACCTCTCCATCCTCCAGGTCCTTCTTTGGTGGCTTGATGGGGCGGCCGCCGCTCTCCCTGCGCGCGATGATTTTGGCCTGTTTGGGGTCCGACAGCGGCGTGGGGGACTCGCTCCTGCTGGCAGTGATGGCAGACGTGGTGGGCGTGGTGGTGTCTGCTTTCCGCTTCACTCCCTTTTTCTGAAACAGCACAGGGACAGGCTCCATGAGGACACGCCCTAGCACAGCTCATCCTTAAGTTTTGCCTGGCCTCTGACAAAAAACCCCTCAGTTATTTCACTGGGATAAATGGGATTTGTGACTAGAGGCTCCAACACTGCACCTCACCTGAGCTACAGAAACCAGCCATTTGCACGGCTCCAACCCACGCCCAACCATGCTGCAAAATGTGTTATTTCCCTGAGAGGGAAGCCAGGACTCTTACCTGGTGTTTGCCAAGGGAAAGGAGGGCACCCAGTCGATTACTGATGCATAGGGACTGAGCAAGTGTCAGTAACTTAAGCACACGTCTGAGTCCCCAGTGGCAGGATCAGGCTGTAAGTTCTGAACCAAGGCATATTAATCACCAAAGACCCACGAGTCCTCACTCCCCTCTATTTAGTGGTAGATTTTGCCTTAAGCAAATAAACCCTCTCACATAAATTCAAGCTGGGACTGTCCAGTCAGCTCTCTCGTGCTCCTATCAAGGATTTATTTCTCTGGAGAGGAAGATAGGGAGGAAGAAGTTCCTCAGAGAAATCTAAGGGAAATCTTAAGTAAATCCCAAGCAGAATTAATTTTGCAGTGTGTATTTGGCAAACTCACTTCTGGGTTCATCCTTGAGTTTTAAAATGAAATTGATTCTCAGAAGCAAGTTATTTGGACAGAAACTGAAACGTGAGACAGGTTTCTGAGGAGGACAGCTTAGCTGCAAGATCTGACTTACAATTTCTCTAGTAATTCCCAAACTATTGGGTTAAAAAACAAAACAAATCTGTGCCTCTGCTGGTCCAAGCAACCTCACAACCAAAACTGTTGCAGTTAATTCCACAGTTTAGATAAAAAGATCCCCAGCTTTCTCTGAGCTATGCTTTCATCATTTTTGAAGCAATTCACAGCTTGCTAAGAAAATTTCAATTATTTAGGTAATGTCTTCATTTACCCATAAATTAACATAATAAATAGCAAAACACCAGTGACAACTCCCAAAAGATTACTCAGTAAGGAAGACAGAACTAATGCACCCAAAACCTGCAGGCAACATCAGTCTCCTCCAACTGGAGTGACAGGCTTGTCTTGAACTGGCTGAAAGCAGAGAGGAACATTCCTAATGCTGGAGCCTGCAAACCTTAAAGGAACAGCCTCAGCAAAATCAGGAGCTCAGTTACAGAGGGAAGAGATGCTTTGGGCTGCAAAACTTAAAGGAACAGCTCCAGTAAAATCAGCAGCTCAGAAAAAAGAGGGAAGAGATGCTTTGGGCTGCAAAACTTACAGGAACAGCCCCAGTAAAATCAGGAGTTCAGTTACAGAGGGAAGAGATGCTTTGGGCTGCAAAACTTACAGGAACAGCCCCAGTAAAATCAGCAGCTCAGAAAGAGTGGGAAGAGATGCTTTGGGCAGCAAACCTGAAAGGAACAGCACCAGTAAAATCAGGAACCCACTTACAGAGGGAAGAGATGCTTTGGAGTGCAGACCTTAAAGGAACAGCCTCAGCAAAATCAGGAGCTCAGTTACAGAGAGAAGAGATGTTTTGGAGTGCAAAGCTTAAAGGAACAGCCCCAGTAAAATCAGGAGCTCAGAAAAAAGAGGGAAGGGACGCTTTGAGCTATTTGGTGTAAAATGGGGAGAATTCCAAGAGCCCTGGAGCAGCAGCACAGGGGAAGGCTGTGAAAGGAGAGGCTGGAGCAATCACTGGTGCCAACCCCTGTGAAAACTGGCAGCACTGCTCTCAACCCTCTCCATCTCACACCCAGCGGTGCAAGCAGGGATCCAGCAGGAGGGGTCCAGCGCAGCCCCTCTCCCCTGATTTACCTTGACGACCGGGGGCGTGGGAGGCACCACGGGCATGATCGGAGCGGCGGGCGGGGGCGGGACGGCGGCGGCAGGGGCGGCGACAGGCGGGACAGTGGCGGTGATGGTTGGCACGGGGGTGGCAGCGATGACGGGCGTCTGAGACACGGCTGGAGGGACGTTCTGGAACGGGGCCGGCGGGGACACGGAAGACACGGCCACGGCTTGCTGAGCTCCTTGCAAACGAGAGGGGAAAGGCGCTGGTGGTTACGGCTGGGAGCAAAGAGAACGTGGCACATGGAGGGCACAAAGGACACGGTGCTCGGTGCTGTTATACCCAGGGGACTATAAAAGTGAGGAATCTCTGATTCTAAGGGCTTGTACCATGGGTTTAGGTCAGCCACACACAAAATACTTGCAGCTTTTCACATCTCTGGAATGCTTTTGCTCCTTGGATGCTCCCTGAGCTGCGCTGAGCTCAGCAGAAGAGCAGGAGAGGAACAGTGGGAGGTGTTCACACCATGCAAATGGCAACCACCACTGCCCTGAGCCACCTGAGCACCCACGAGGCCAAAGCACTTCAGATTTGCCACAAGTGCACAGGGTGGGATTCTTGGGGCTGTGCAAGGATGGGAGTTGGGCTCAGTGATTCCCTTCCAAGTCCATATTTTATGATTCTCAGTAGAGCCTCAGCCTCCTGATGCCTCGATGTCTCTGATGCTACACCTGCACTGCTAAAAACCTGCCTACTGGTGTGATATAAAGTGGGACAAACCTACTACCTAATAACCTCCTTCTATGTTTTATCAAAGGATGTTGAAAACATACATCATCATTAATGTCTCTGAGCTTGGATAGATTTATAGCTCCATTTAGCACCTGAAATGTGGGGAAACAGAGGAACAATTGACTTTCCCAGAGCAACAATTAGACCTTGTTTAGAGAAAAAAAAATTACTCTCATCATTTAACTCAGCCCACACAAGGTCCTTTATGAACTGCTTTATTATGCTTGGACATTTTAGTCCTAAATCCATTTAAAATCAATTCTAGGCAAGCTGAACTAAACTTCATTTCCACTGATATGCAATGGGGCACACAGCCTTTTGCAATGGCTTAATAAATCCTTTAATTTTATGATGTTGCAACCATGTGTGTAAAAGGAAAATATACAGGGTTTAGGGAATTAGCAACATTTGAGTCCAAGCCTCTGCTGTGCCAGATTTCTGGCAGGACCCAGGGTGAGCTGTGTAAACCCAAATCTGTAAAGACTTTCCATGCCATGCTCTGGCACTGGCAGCAGACTGGCATTTCTGACTACCTTGGCTTTTTCTTTGCATAGAGAAGCAACAGCACTGCCCTCCCTCCCTGAAGTGCTGCCTGGATGGGCAAACCACAGATGGCAAGATTGGTGTGATGGCAAGATTGGTGTGACAAATGCAGGGTAGCCCTGAGACACACGAGCCCTGAAACCCTGAGTGAGCATCTCCCAGACACCTCCCACCTTCCTCCCCACAGCTTTAACTGTGAGACCACGCTCTCCCTTCCCAGCCTCTTCACCAACTGCAAAGTCCAGCAGCTCAGGAGGTGGGTCAGGTCTCGGGAACAGCTCCCAAAATCCCCTGGCCCTGCAAGGATCCCTACCTGTGCTCTGTGTGCCCGCTGAGGGCTTGCGACCTTTGCCTTTAGGGACTGGGGGTAGCAATTCCACCTCCTCCTGAGGCATCTGGGCAACCTTCTGCAGAAATATCTTCTCCAGGGCTTGGGCCATGAGGACAATGTCATCTGTGGGCTGCACAAAGAAGAATATGAGCCTTTGTTGTGTCACTCACATATCTGAAGCAGTGAGCTTGAAGACCAGGCTTAGAAAACACTGAGGCCCTTCAAATAAATTATGGTATTCAAATGCTGACAATAAACAGATTAGCTCTTCTCCCTCCTTGCTTGCCACTCTCCTGCCCTTCTGTTCTGCTCTAGCATGCAATAATTACAGCCCCTAAGTGTGCTGCATCCAGAGAATTATCAGGAGTTCAGAAGGAGCCTGATAAACCAGTATCCAGTGCAGCAGTGTGGAAGCAGCAAACTGGAACGGATGAGCTGTCCTTCCCTGCCTGCCAGCAGGTCCAAGGGAAGAGGCTAAACACACATTCTGTGGCTCAAACTAATTAATTTGTTTATTTCAGCTGTTCTCCAGTCTGGGTCTATGATGACAAATGACTGGAGAAAACAGAAACAGAACACAAAGAATTTTAACAACCTAACAAAACAGCAAACAAGACCAGCCCAAAATAATAATAATAAGCAATCTAAATGTGTGTAAGTATGAACATATTTATGGAGACAGAGTCAAAGAACAGTTATGATTCTTGAGCTCCTTTCTGCTGCTAACAGTTATTATTTAGTGCCAGACAGTCTAACACACAGCATTAAAGCACCTCAAAACACCTGCAGAGCACTGCATTAAGTGCAGCTCATCCCAGAAAACTCCTAAATGATAATAAAAGGAGTAAAAACTTGCTGTATAACCCCCAAACAGAAATCTACCTATAATTAAAAGGCATATTTGCCATTGTAACTAGTCTGGGGGAAGAAAGAGGCAGCACAAAGACAGCTTTGTGCATTTCAAGTAACGTGGTTGCAATTAGTGGAATTTCAAATCCTTGAAAGGAGGGCCCAGAACCGGCCCTGCTCAAAATGTGCACTGTAACAGGGATAGGTGGGTGTTTTCTAAAGGTTTTTCTGGGCTTTTTTACCTTGTTATAAATGTAACAGTTTGTAAACATGGTGTTGAAATCCTGCATACATTCACTGGCACTCCAGTAATAGTTGTGTTCCAGGCGCTTCTTGATCGTCCCCATGTCCATGGGGTTTTTTATTATTTTGTGATAATCCTGTTGGAAAAACAGGGAAGATGTTATATCTTCTGATTCAGTTTTGTTCACATCTCCCTCTAACCCCTGCTTTTTCCTCATCCCCCTCCCCTCTAAAAAACACACCCCTAAATTTTGTGGAAATTGTAATTGTAAATATATATTAATTTATTTTCTAATTTGTATCTTTTTAGTCTTACCATTATTATGAACCTGACTCCAAAACACACAACCTCCAGTCTGGGAATCAGCATTTCTGCCTCCCTTTTTAAAAAGCTGCCTCTGGCACTCGCAGAAGTTTATCAGGGCTGGCTAAAACTGTGCTCAAAGTTTCAGTCTCTAATTTTAAGAGCATTCTGCCCTTTAAAAGGTTTCCACCTGTTAACCCAGTTTCTCCCTGGGCTGGTCTGCAGCACCTGCAGAGGCTGTGATTAGCCTGGGGACGCTGCAGGGCTGTGCAGTGTCATTTTCTTGTTCTGGATTAGAACACCAAAGCCTCTCTTGCTGCACATGAAGCCACTGGCTGAGCCCAACACCATCCCAGGGGTTGATATTTCCCTTCTAAGCAACCCCAAAACCAACCTGACCAACACAAAGCTCTCTAGGCTGAGAAGACGACAGAAACGTACCGGCAAATTCAGTTTAATTGCATCAACAGGCTGGTAGAAAGGCCAGGCAAACTGATGCTTCCACAAGGTCTTCACCACAACATTTTGCATATATTGCAGCTGGTTGGTCTTTCGGCCGGGTTTGTTGGGATTTGTCACCTCTGGAGGGGGCGGATTCACAGGGCCCTGAGGAGCCTGGATCGCTGAGGCGACCGCCGACATCTTCCTGCTCGGGCTCTCACTCGCTGTCACTGCGGCAGCAACGGGGAGATTTTCTTTCTTCCTTTATGCTCCCTGAATGGGACTGACATCCCATTTCCAGGGTGCAACCATACAACCTAGAGCAAACTAGACAGAAAGAGGGAAGGGTGTAAATACAGATTTTTGAAGCAGGCAGGTTGAGACACTTCTTCTGTGGACAATATTTAAACTCAGGCTCTTTACCCCATTGACTTTGTTCTGGAACACAGTTTATCTTGGAGATGAAACAGTTCAAGACCCAACAGACAGTGGAATTCCCAAATTCAAAGCCTGCAGAGACAAAGCAAGCTTCATGGGACTAGTTCTTGCTTTAGCTGGCTCAGAGAGCATCTTCATGTCAAGAACACACTCAGGGCAACCTCAGAATCCAGTCAGGGAATACAGGATGCAGTGCAGACTCCCTGAATGCACTGATGCAAGCTGCTAAATCCAGTTTCCAGCTCCATGTAAACTGAACTGCATTGTCTCTAGACCCATGCTGCTTGGCCCCAGTCAGCTCACAGGGCTCTGCTCTGGTGCAAGGGGTAGTCTGAAATCCCATAATGAAGAGCAGATGACAGCTGCCAGAGGACCTCAGTCCAGGGAAGTGAAAGAAGAGGCAGAGTGAGATGCTGTGAACTGCTGAGAGTGAAAGGTGTCACCAGAAACAGCCCAACTTGAAGTGGTCTGCACTTTGAATCTCATAAATGTCTTATTATGCCTCTTAGTGCATGCACCTGACTGGTTTTGACCCCAGTTTTATATTAAAGTTTGGAGATCCAGGCTCAAATAATAACTGGTGTTACACTGATATCCCGTGACCTGGCTCAGACAGTGCTGTCATGTTCTCTCTCAAAGACACATTTGAAATAGAGGAGAATACATAAATTGCATTATTGTATTCTGGTCTTCCCTCTGCAAACTGCAGAGGTAAAAATAGCCCAGTATCACTGTGCCTTGTGTAGCATATGGTAAACAGCTTTGCTATGTCATCTTCCATAAACATTGGATATTTCAGCTCACATCAGGACTGCAGCTACGCTTCTCATGGCAAACAGACCACAGTCACTTTCTAGAGGCAAATTATTTCAAATATATTTAGAAAGCAATACAAATACTCTGATATACACTTCTTGGTTGAACAGAGAAACGTGAGCAGGGACAGAAGCTGCAGCAACACAGGAAGGAAAAAGCAGGGAGACATCCTTGGAAAAACCCAAAAGCCTCTGCTTTAATACAGCCCTAATCATCTCTACTGAATATCTGGACTAAATATAGAACATCAACTTACCCTGTGAGCTGCTGATTAGATGAAGGGAAAAAGTAAACACATACCTAACTTGGGGAAATTTTACCAAAATAGCTGTGTACAAACAAACAGATCTGCAGCAGAGAGGGAGGGAACTGCTCAAAACCCAAACCAAACCCCTGTGTGAATACATGTGATTATTTGTGCAGGAAACAAAGTCCAGTTCTCATGCTGCCACCATTTGTTCAACACCCACTGTATTCCAAGGATGGAGAAAAATGCCAGGAGGACTCTCTTGTACCATGGATCAGGCTCCTGATCCCTGTTTTTGGATAACTCAGGAGTCCAGCTTAGCTCCAAAAGGACTGGTTTCTCATGTGCTCATGCTGCTGGGTGATCACCAAGCAGCCAAAAGGGATGCTGGCATCCCCTGGACAAGGAATTTCCTAACTAGAATATTACTTGGGTTTCAGATTTGGAAGAAAATGGGAAAGGATTTTCTCCCAGTGTTCCATTAAGTCAAAGCAGCATCAGAAATATTGCAAAATTCAATCTTCAGATCGAGGGGGGTAAATAGACAAAGAATTAAAAACAACAAAAAAAAAGATAATTAGGAAGTTTCACTCAGTCTCCTTCTGGGGAGCTCCCTGCATGGATTCAGGTTTCTGAGCAACATCCATCATCCCAGAGAATGCAAGGCTGGCTGCAGGTCCCTGGTGACCCCCACTGAAGCATTTTGGTTGCTGTCTTCTTGATTAACAAACTGAATCCAGTGCAAGGATTGAGGGGAAACAAAACGCCCACAGAGAGCAATTCCTACTGCTAGAGAGCATTTGGGTCACAAGTTTGAAACTATGCAGTGTAACTTAAGTCTTCCCCTTAAATAACCTGAGGCTAAATATGATTCTCTTTTCATTTCAATTTCCTCATGTCCTACCTCTCAAACTCCAATTTGATAAGGATTTTTAATTAATTTGTGTTAAATCCCAGAACTGTAATTCAACAAACCACAGATCCATAGCTCCTACCTCTCTCAGACTTCTTCTCCCTGACCTTAGCCAAGGCTTTCAGTATCTTCACCCCACAGCTCCTCATCTGTGCCATGGAGATAATGGGAACTCCTTTCTGCCCCCACCCAGCAGAGAAAACTCTCTGGGACAGGCACTGCCTCCCCACAGGGCCATTTTGATCCTCAAGCTTAAACAAGGCTTGTGCAGTCCACATGAAAGGATGGAACAGTCATCAGTGACACAACTCAGAAAGGATTTTAATTAAGAACATTACCAAAACAAGGAGGGGCAGAACCATGACAGCCAACTTGGTCAGTTCCCTGATCCTCTTTAACTTCCATGCTCCAACACACTGGTTTTTACACCCCAAAGTGGCTCCAAACCTCCCAGCAGCACTGGCATTGAACTGCTGGAGCCTGCAGAAGACAGAAATAGCTACCTGGACTGTCTGGCAGCACTGGAAGTACTGTCCTGCCATAAATAAAGCTTTAATGTGCCTCACTGCACCTTCTACCCTTGGTCCAGCAGCTTCCTCACCATTTGCTGGGGAAGCTGCTTTGATATTGGATCACTTTGTAATTTTTAAAATTAAGAATTTGCTTCTAGAGCCATTCCTTTACCTTTAAAAACTCAAAATGGTATCATTTTTAAGAATGTAAAAAGCAGGGCTATGAGGAATCTGGAAGATGAGGGTAAAAATGCTTTGGAAATGTCCAAAAGGCAATGACTTTAAATTAAAGATAAATTAATCTAGTCCATGTGAAAGATCATTTATTAAGTGAGGGAAGTGAGAGCCCTGGCCATCTGACATCCCAAATTACCACACAAATCACCCAAGGGGACACTTTAGTAGACCCACAGACAAAAATTAAGCAAGCTTCTACAAATTGTTCCATAACTACAGGTAGAACTGAACTACACAGCTCTTGTCTAAGCACTCCAGCACCCTCTGAAACTGCACTGGTATCAATAAATATTTAAACTATTACAGACAGTGACTCAGGACATCACTGTACAAGGGACTGTGCAAGCCTGGAGTGAAGAGTGCCAAAACCAGACACCATGTGCCCCCTCCAGTGAGGGGCTAAGGTGAGACTTCTTTTAGCCCTGCAGTAACAGGCTTAAATTTTAATTTTTAAATCACTACTTATCCTGTTCCTCAGGCTTATAATGTTCAAGTAGCAGGAGGTATTCTTGATTTCTCTGTCTGCACAAGTGGTTTTGATATTGCAAGTTTAAAATATACCCTGAAGTGCTGTCATACACAAAGAGTGAACACTGCTTCTCCTTCTTATTCAATTTGAGATAGTAATTAAAAACAAAACCCAAAACCTCAAAGAAAGGAGGTTTTAAGTCCTGGAGTTTAAGTCTTTTTCTGCTAAGTTGCAAAATCAGTGTGGCAAATGAGACATCAAAAACCCCAGCTAGGTGGGATGGATTTTTCCTTTAAAAAAACCTTTCTTCCATGGAATCCCTCACACAGGGTCAGTCAGCAGAGAGACAGTTGGCATGGAGAAAACATGTAAATAATTCCCTGCACTAGCAGGATAACATTTTCCTGTCTGCAGCGGTGGGGACTGTTTAAAAGCAGCTCTGAAGGCCCATGGAGTGTGCAGTGTGCCAGCTCTCCTGCTGCTCCAGCCAACAGCTCTGCCACCTCCTTTGGCAGTGCCCAGCGTTTAACGGATGCTTTGCTCCCGTGCAGGACCCGATGGGGTTTGTTTTCATTGCAGACTTACAGAAAGCTTTGTGGCAGCCTGGCACTCCAACAACTCCTTGGTTTTTCCCCCCTTGGTATAGTATTTCTGCGTGGTTACTTGGACATTGATCAACATCTGGCAGAATTCCAGCTCGGCAAAGAAACAGCCACATAAATCTTCCCATCAGGGAAAATTATCGAGTTTGAGAGATGTTCCCTGACCTTGCTGTTATCTGCACATTTTTATTTACATTACAGTAGCACACAGAGGCTGGGTAGAGACCAAGGTCCCTTAGCAGCTCACACTCTGCACACACAAAGACCCTGCTCCTTCCTCAAAGGGCTGCTGCTCACAACTCACACTTTACACCACGGTGAGGTGAATGCCCAGAGCCCCCCAGTCAGCAGCCAGACCCAAAATCTGCCAGCAGGGCAGTCAGAGCAGTGTCCTCCAAGCTGCTGCTCCATGCATTGCTTCCCCACACTGGCTTCTTGCAGTCTCCAAAGAAGATTCTCAGTCTCTTTTTTCCCAACAATTGAAGTTTGGTCAGATTTGCCACCACATGCCACTGCCCATGTCAGAGAAGCAGCCCAGCCTTGGTCATCTTGCCCTACTTTCTCTGCAGGACAGGTTTAGCACTACTAAACCTCAATACAAAGTCCAGTAAGGTTATTAATGAGGGTTGTACCCATTTTATTCTGTGGCTGTAGAAATTAAGGGCTACATCAGTCTCCTCAGAAGGAAACAAAATTGTGGATGCCTCCTTTTCCTCCTCCTTTGCCTTCTCTTCCCAGCCCCACACAGGAACGGAACTTCAGGCAGCTTTCAGTACCTACTAACATGTCAGCAGGGATGGTGTCTTCAAACACAAGGGATGTGCAATTTGAGAGCAAGACTTGAGGACAGACGAGTTGCTTTATCAGCCAACCCTGCCCTGGCAGACAGACACGCTACACACAACGTGCCACCCCTCAAGACACTGGGATTTACACTTGGAGCTGGGAATTTGGCTTGCAGTGCCCTATGGCACACTGCAGCACTCTGAAAGTCCATTCAGCCATCCTTGCTGTCTCCCAAATCATTAATTCCACACTTCACAGATTTGTTTTTCATGCATATTATTTTGAGCACCGCCCTAATAACATCCTGAGACTGGGAGATGCAACTGTGTCCTGAGCTCACCTCTGCATGAGGGAGGGGAAAAGATCACAGCAGATTAAGTCAGTTCCTTGGCTTTTGACTTGGTTGGTTTAATGCTTATTAGATTATGCAGATGGCTTTCCTACCCTTGGTCTCTCCTTGGCTATTATAAGAGCAGGTGTTTCCTCAGTAAGGAGCCTGTGGGCTCCTAACCAGTAGGTAGGAATCAGCCAGGAGTAACTGGGAATTTCAAGAGTCTTCAGTTTTGATGCCTACTCAGTGCTCTCCCTGCAAATCACGCTGCTCTAAGATCTCTGATGAGATGCCTTCAAACCCAGGGGTAGCCAAAAGTCACTTTAATAAAAGCACTGGAGACTTTAGGCACCTCAAATAAAGTGATGGACTTTCTGATAATTTGAGGCCAGAGTATTTCTCTCCCCCAAGTCACTAATGCCACAGGAAGCACCTTCTGATCAAGTCTGAAGAATTTAGCTGCATGTCACACACAAATCAAATGGGGCTCAACTGATTTCTAAAGGCTGCAGTTTCAAGTGCAGGGAGTGATGTTTAACACTAAACCAAGTTCATTTTCATAGCTTTGAATCTGGTTTTGAGAAGTTTTAAGGGACCAATGTCAATAATGAATTAGGCATGGTTGACCTTTCTTTGTGCTAGGGAGTACAGAATGACCTCTGGACCTGTCTTCCTGCCCTGCTTTTTGTGGTCCCCTGAAAACAAGGAGGCAAATTTCAACTCGGACTATGTTGGTTTTGTGCAAGCTCCTGAGTTACAGGGTTTTGTTAAAAAGGCTGCAGGAGGAAGGAAAAGTGAGTGGTTACAAAGCTTACCCTGTGCTGGATTCCTGACTAAAGGAGCTTTGAGACCTGACTGCAGTAAGGTCTGGACTCAGATAAGCTGAACTGCACTTGCAAAAAATCAGCCAGGAGGTACTTCAGCAAATTAACTGGGTGGCCTATCATGAAAAAGTTAATTTAATGCTTAGCTGTAATAAATAAGATCCATGAACAGGTTCCAGAGTACCTGGAGTGGCTTGCACATCCAAATGGATGGGAATGGGTAGGTGCTTAACAGGAAAATGCTGGTGGTTGTGCCTCTCACAAGATACACAAATTACACCTTTATGGCAATGGAAAAAAAAAACTGTTGGGCTTTTACATAAGAGATTTGGCATAGCAAGTGTAGTGTTTGGGATATCCACATGTCTGGGCAGACTCTGCTCGTGCCATTTTTCCCCCAAAGGGAAAGGTGGAGATGCAATGGAATTACCTTGTGTGACCCACGGGGCTGAACCCAAAACACCTAACGGGGGGCAGGGCCAGGGAGAAACCAGACAGCCAAAATTTACAGGAGAAAGATCCTGCTTGGAGCAGATTTTCCCTCCTAGCCAGTGCACTGCACATTTATTTGGCAACTCCCAGCACTTGTAGGGGTGACTGCAGCCCCCCAAAATCCCCTGTGCAGCAGCAGCCCTGCAGCTGGGGACACCAGGCAGAAAGGAAGCACAGGGAAGGTGCTGGCACATGGCCACATACCACCCATGCTCTCAACGTGTCAGGAGCAGGACGAGGGGCAGGAGAGCTCGGGGAGGCAGGAATGTGGCTGAGGGCACACTGGAAGTGCAGTGCAAACCACAGCACAGCCAGCAGCCCAGTCCTCTGGGATTCAGGAACCACTTCAAGCCTGATCCTGCAAAGTGCTCAGCAGCTCTCCCCTCTCACTGAGCTGCAAGGTTTCTGTGGCTCAGCACCTCACCACAGAGGGTTTTGCAGACTTATCACCTGCAAGATACAACTAATTGGTCAATCAAGATAAATCTCTTTCTAAGGAAGATTTAAGCACAGGCAGGAACAAACTTAAGCTCTGCACACTTTGTGGTTTCTCTACCTGAGTCAATTCCTTCTCCAGCTGCTGGAGAGAGGTAAAATGACAAAGGAGGTTCAGTGCTGCATATCTGGAGCTGGAGCAATAGCTGGGGGAGCTGAGGGAGTCAGTGGCACCCAGCCCTGCACAAGCAGCCTGTCCCTGCAGCACAACAGGATCCCAGCAAGAGAAATCCCACTGCACGAGGGCAAGGGTGCAGGAGCATGGAGATCCTGTTCTCTGCCATAGCATTTCCTAAAACAGCACAAAAAGAAATTGCAGCCTAATCAAGGAGAGATATCTCCAACTTTACATGAAAGTTGGCCAAGGAGTGAAAAACTTTTGGTGACCCCAAATTCAAGGCTTGCTGATGGGCACAGTAAAACTCCACAGACTCAGTCACAACTTCTGCAGGCTGGCCAATTCTGCAAATTCAGAACTGGTACAAATGCTGTCTGCTGGATGCCTTCTTTGTTATTCCACCTCTCTCTGTTTCTGGAATTAGTATCACTTTAAGCTTCACAGAGGGACAGAATCTACTCTTCTGCTCACCTCTGGTTTTGCATTCAAATCCATGCTTCAAGAATAACCAGAACTACAAATCCATTTCCTCACCTGGGTTTGAACCACTTTCTAAGTCAGCCTTTCTAAGCATCCTTCATGTCAGCATCACCAACTGCTCTGAAAGTGGAAGACAAACTGTGTGACAAGCTGATGTTCCTTCAGCTTGAACTTCCTTCTAACAGATCTCAGTGGCAAGGAATCTTTGAATTCCTGCTTGCCCAGCCATCAAAAAAATGGAGCTGCCACAGCACATGAAGCGAAAGAAAACTTTCACTTTCTGAGAGCTGTTAAGAAACCACCAAGCTAAAAGTGCAGGAGCAACAGGTCCATCCTGGACACACCAGCCCAGTGACAAGCAGCAGGCTGAGGCTGTTAATCATTTCAGAATTGGATGATAATGCTGAATAATCTTAACTTGATACTCAGTGGCTCCAGCAGAAGTCAGCCTGGGGCTGCTTCAGGAAACAAAACTGGAGGATAGAAACAGATATAAATACTACCAAGCAGGTAAACTGCAAGAGGAAACAGGCAGCTAACCTACACACTCTGAGAGAAAACAAAACATAGAGGAAGTCAGCAAAAGAAAGGAGGGATGAATAGAGCAAGGAGACAGAAGAGAAAGTTCCCTGTTTCATGCAGTTTAAAAATGAGACAGATCACTGGCTGCTGTTAAATGCTGGATCACACCCAGACTACTTTTCTGAACTACAGGCTAAAGCATCATAACCCATCTCCTTACCTGATTTCCCCTATTTCCCCTATTCCCTTACAGCCTCCCTTCTCCAAAGCACAACTGCTCCAACAGTGATGCTCCTGACCATTCATCCTGTGCCTCCAGCAAACCGTTTTGCCAATTTCAGGTCAACACTCTGTACTTCAGATAAATTATTAAAAACCAACCAAACTAACTGAAATAAGAACAAAAAAACCCACACACTCTGGCCCTGTCCCAAGTTTCAGCTGATGCATGCACAGCAGCAGCATTTAGGTACAGCCAGTAAAGCAGAACGTGGCAACACTCATACAGGGTCCAGAATTCCTAATGGGATTATTTTACATCTACACCCTCGTTTTCTGCTTTTTAAAGGATGTGATGTGCACAGTTAAACATCTGAGTCCTGAAAAAGTCAGCCCTTCCCCTTTTTAATCAGCATATGGTGCTGTGTACTTTTAGAGCATAAGGAAAAGCCTCAAACTCACTCTGTTTGATTCAGCATGCAGTGAATAAAGGACACAGAGCCTTTCCACAACAGGTTTTGTCATGATTGTTTCATTCTCTGCACTTTGATTTCCAAAAAGAGAGATTATTGGACAGAAAGCTTTTTGAAGAAAAGTCTAAAAAAAGGAAAAGAAAAAGCCACAAGAGCTCAACTACTTCCCTGCTGGGCAGAACATCTCCGAGCATCTGCTGTACCTGCACAGAATTACAAAATCTCCTGTACAAGCCAGCCTGCTGCCAGTTCTGACACCCCAGGCTGCAGGCTGGTTATCCCCCACTTGGAAAATGGGGATATCAATATTTCCACTGCCATCTGCAATTAAAGTCATTAGCCTTTTCCCACGCATTTATAGATTAACCCATTCTCAGTGTTGTGTTTGCACTAATTTTAAAGAAAGAGGGAAAAAAGAATCAAGAGCACAAAGGAATTTGTGTTTACAGGGTGTTCAAATGCCATCACTGGGGTTTCTGGGAACATCTTCTTGACTAAGTACAACACCCCTTGTCATTGGAAGAAAGTGCAAAGCTAAAACTGCCATCTGCTTTATCCCTTTGCCCACACTGCAGCACTCTTTAAAAACATTTCTAAAAGATAAACCACAACACCCAAAAGGTCTTTAGTGGCACCTGTTAAGGAGGGGAGGTTAGATACAGCCAAATTCCACTTCCAGCTGAGTTTAAGAGGCTACAGAAACAGGAAGATCACCTCCTCTTTATGAAATTAAGTACAGAAAGTACTCTGAGCAAAGTATAAAATACAGAGCCCTTGCAAATAGCACTTAATTCCTCTGTATTAGCTATTTAAAGGGTTGTTTCCTGCTCTGTGGAGCTAAGAACCTACACTGCAATTCTCCCTTACACCACCAGTTCTGCAAGGCTATATATCAGCATTATTAATATGATTTACAAGTGCTACAGATGTTCTCCTTAGGGGCAGCTCCATGAAAACATCGACAGACTTCTAATAAACAGACCCAGATCCATCTGTTAACTTGTTTGAAGCATTTCACTGTACAGAGCAGAACCAAAGTGATTCATTAGAGAAAATATCTTCATCAACAACCTCCCCTATACACTTCTTGTGCTCCAACACTTTCTCCTACTTAACTTTTAAATTTGTTTTTATGTATTTAAATGATTAAAGTTACTATTTTGAAAAAAACCAGATTCATTTCAGGACAAAAAGCACTACAAGTGTAGTAGAAATGGATGAGCTGCCACTGGTTTAAATCATGCTCTGGGTTTACAACTACAGCACTGCATCTTTCCCATGCAAAGTCCACCTAAAATCAATACACGACAATCAAGTCAGTTTAAGGGGGTGAAGGATGAAATGAAAGGGATTGAATTACCATGACATAAATATACTGCTTGTTAGCTGAGCCACAGTAACGTTAGACCTGCTAATGGGGCAGGGTAAGAGCCCCACACACCCAGGGAATTACTGCAGCTCTGCAGGCAGAGCAGCACTTGTTCCACCAGTCACCCTCCCATTTAAGACCACCACTCATCCCCTGTGCACACTCCCACCAGCTTGGCTTTATCTGTTTCCAAAGCAATTGAAGTGCCCTGTGTTTGCACAAGCACATTGTCCCGGAATAACTCCGTGTGTTAACTTAAAGCAAACACAGCCACACAAGTACAAAAGGCTCTATGGGCTCTACTACTTCCGATGAAAAGTGATTTTGCTAAGGTTGGGTAGATCCATAAACTTGCTCAGCTATGCAAGGAAGTTCCAGGTCAGCTGAGGTGTGAACAAACTGTGGTAGTTAAGCTGCTGTCGCTCCCTTAGAGAGCATCAAAGCAGTTTTTGAGCTTGAATTAAAACCCCAAACGGTCTGCAAAAAAAGGGAAAAATTTGGATCTTAAAAGTCTATTACCCCTCCCTATGCAGGGAGCAGAGGCTGATCATTCAGGAAAAGGGGGGAAGGTGCTCCCTGCTGTCTCAGACCTCCAGGGAACAGTGCTGAGGGCAGATGGACAGAAGGACACAGGCTCCCCAGGACAGCTCCTGCTGAGAGCACCCACGGCTTAGAGCACAAGCCCTAAGCTGCTCAGAGCTCCTGCATATGGATGAAGCTCAAGTCCAAGGAAATATGACCATGACAGTGTGGACATAAGTATCCCAACTGATTCCCATGTGGCTTGTTCCTGCCCAGGAAAGGAATACACTTTCAGCTCACTGGCTGATCCAGAATGCTCCCACTCACTCAGGCAAGCACTTACTCCAGGGGAAACTCAGAGGAGCATTCCCTCTCTCTTCACTGTGAAGTGCTGCACTTCAACATTATTTCACAGACCCTGAGCACGACTGTAGCAACAACAGAAAAGCTGCAAAAAGCAGTGTTTTCCAGGAAGGAACAGCAAAAAGCAATGCTTTCCAGGAAGGAAGAGCATCCTCCACTAAACTCAGACACAATTCTTACACATGTGCTCCATTTACCACTTTCACTACACTCACAGCACAATACACTTCCTAAACCAGCCTTGCTAAGCAAAAAGGCAGCTACATCCTACAGCCCCTCCCAGCAAAAAGCTCTGGACTGCTAACTCTGCACTTGCTTGTAGCCAAACCAATGGAGCAGGGCAGTTTTAGAAAACAGATTTATCTCAGCGTGGCCGTATCGATGGGTTTTGAGAACAGGAGATCACCAGCCAGGCACCTTTTATGATGTTACACAAGGATGAGCTGAGCAGTTGAAAAGACAAAGTACCAGCAGGAGAAATGTGAATTCTCTTCAATCCAAGCAGGGTTTGGTTACAACAGGAGAATCAGTCACAATGGAGAACATCTCAGCCTGTACATCTGTGGCAGTGCATGCTCTGCATGGATGTCAGTGCAGCTGTGTCAGGAAAGCTCTCCAAGTGCAGACTTCAAGAGTGGAACTTTTGTGGAAAAGTGGAACCTTTTTTTTTTTTTTCCCCAAGAGGGAACACCCTTTCCTGCCCCTGCTCCTCTCTCTTTAAAGGAAAGGCAGGAGCAAAGAGGACCATTCCCAAAGCAGACAGGTATCAATCACATCCGAGTCGAAATCTCAAAGTCTGACAGTAAATGGGATCAGTGCAGACAGGGAAATTTCTTCCAGAAATTTCACCTCAGATTGTCTTTGCTACCCCTGTTGCAATGGTGGTGGAGAGGAGAAAACCCTGCTCCCGGGAAAGAAGAAAAACAAACTCCTCTGACCAGGTCATCCACGCTGCTGAAACCCTTCCAAATATGACAACATCTGCTGAAAAGAGACCAAGGCCTGGAAAGGTGCATAAGGAACCCAAAATAGAGGTGAGTAGTTTCTTCAGTCAGTATCTCATCAAGAAGAAGGGAAAAGGACTACCAGAAAACAAGCACATTACAGAGAATTTCTGCACTGCTCTCCAGAAGAATTTGCATCCTTCCAACACTGCCTTTAGCAACAAGTGGGTTAAAGAGTTTGCGTGCCACAAGAAGTTTTTCACCTCCAACAAGCACTAATGATTGACAAAACAACCCTGATGTCGCAGTAAGATCCTGTGGAATGAGAAGCTGGAGATGCACAGACCCTTCCAAAATGTCCTGAGAGCTCACTGAGCAGCACAGCACACAATGGCTCCCTCCCAACTCCCACAGCTCCACTGCTTGCAACAGGGTTCTGGGCTACTACTAAAGAATAATGTGGTAAATTGAAATAGAACAAAACCAAATCCAAAAAAACACAACACCACGTACAAAACAAAACATATGGCTCATGGTAATGACTGGGAAACCCACTGAGGATTAATGAATTTTGCAAATTAGCAAAGAAGGAGCAACCAGGATTAAAGAGAAACAATCAACAACACTGAGATGCAAAACACTCTCTGTTCATTTATTTAGCAAAGTGTAGTTCTGCCTGCACTGAAAGCACCTGATAGCTTACCAAAGAAGACAGAGTAATATATTTTGTAAAAGTAATTAAGCCTTTGAAATACGAGAGCTCAGTACATCACTCAGCTGCTGCCGAGGAGAGGGATTTGACTCCCAAGTTGTTTGTGCTGTCAACAAGAGCGATCAGGCTCCCAGATTACTCCCGGGAGGAGGAGTGAGATTCTAGGAGTGCAGCAGGGCTTGGCTGCAAACCCACACCCCGCTGCACAGGAGCCTCCCCTCGAAGGGAAATGGTAAATATTAAACAGCATCATTCAGAACATGCAGCAGGTAAAAGATGTTCCTGGGAAAGCTCTGGGAAGCCCCAGCCCAGCGTGTGCACTGCCTTCAGCCTCACAGGGACAGACCCTCAGGGCAGGCAGGCTGCACCCCTGGCCTGCCAGTGAGGTTTGAGGATACCAAAAACCCCCACTAGACTCACTCCGTCTTAAGAGACGAGTTTTAAACACAGAGTTCTTAACTCAGCAAAGAGGCCTCTTGCAGGATTATTAAGAGCTGTGATTTGTGTCACTGTACACATCAGTGCAAAGACACAAGCAGCTACGAAGCCCACAGAAACACTTGCACTTGCAGACACTGACTAATAACAAAATCAGCCTTCTTTAAGACAGTGCAAGGGCAAGGCTGCTCAGCACGCTCACTGAGCTAGAACTCAGACTTCAACATGATTTTCCTCTAAATACTTACTAAATGACAAGAACTAAAGTTTTTGTAAGCACTTTGGTGCTTAAGTGACACCAGTTTTATTTCCAGAAGCCTAATTTTTATTTGAAGATAACAGAACAAACACTCCAGAGTCAGCTTTGAAAACACCCCTCAGACACTTCACATTGCACGTGCATTCTTTCTTAATTTAAACTCTGCATGCATAGGTCACTACAACTAAAAAGCTTTTCACTGCCACAGCTACTGTCTCAGCACTGAAGAGACAATATTGCAATCAAGCTTATGCTGAAGATTCTACAAGACAGTTACCCCCTGCCCAACCCTTTTATTAAACATTGTCTCAAAACACTAAATAAGCATGAGTATTTTTATCCAGTGCAGACTGAAGAAAAAGAAATACACAATCTTAGCATTTCTTCTTTCCAAAAGGGAAGGCTTTGAGGTCTGGAGTTACTCTGCTTCAGCAGGAGCCTCCCAGGGTATTATTAAAAACTCCCCAAACTTCTGTGCTAAAAAAATGAGCCAGGCAGCAGTGTGCCAGTGCTGTGATCTGCAGATCAGGAGGCAGGACCTGCATGCACAGAACACTCAAGCAGTTAGGGAGTTGTAAGCAATACAGATCATGGCTTTTTCTGCTTGTAAAGCAACCAAACTGCTTTGGGGACTTCTTGTTTGTTTTGATCAATGCATATTTATTCTGCACTTGTCACCCAGATCCTGCAGCACATATGGTAGTCACCAAGTCCCCTCTAATACCTTGGCTTAGCACTGTGTGAATTAAAGACAACAGTTTCAGCTTTAAAACTAAACTTCTAGTTTCATGTAGACACACCCCCCAGCACACTCACACTGTACACATTACAAAAATTAATAAGCATATTAAAAACGTGCTTCTCTATTCCCAGCAAGGAACAGCAGGTGTGCTTTGCTAATTATGTCAGCTCCTAACCTGCTATTATTTACCAGTGTCAGGGAACTTAAGATGTAACAAAAAAAAAAGAAACCAAACAAAAAAACCAAAAACAAAAAACAATCCCAGAATCTACGTATAGAAGTTTGAAATATTAGTGAAGCCATCACAGTTGCTCATCCAAACAAGTTTATTTTAGTAACTTTTGGCTCCTGAAAAATCAACAGAAAGGAACATCCACGCTCTGGGACTGTCACAGAACATTTACCCCGAACCTGACAGAACACATTCTCCACGTTGTCAAAAGTCAACAGTGGAGGAAAACACGTTCTGAATTAACACCCTGCGAGACCCAACCACGTAAAGACGCGCACAGACCCGCGACCCGAACACTACAGCTTTGTTTGAAAGTGAAACCAAGCAGGCTACAAATAATGCTCTATCCCCAGCGCCCAGGGAGGTGCCAGACCCAAACAAGAAGTATAAACGGAGGAGAAGGACGGCTGAGTTTTGAAGTTTTACATTTTATTATCGGTAGCATTATTTATAGCGTGACACTTCTATATATAAATCTGCGATCTGCGTTTCTTTTTACATCTAGAAAGCATATCAAGTTTAGGCAGCGAACCCTTGGGTTTCCATTTATTTGCAAAAGTTTGGTAAACACCGGATATTTACACGAGCGGAGCAGCTGGGTACACACACACACACAACAAATAAATGCATGCGGACGCGGACAACACGCGAAACGCGCACTTTCCAGCCCATCATCCGCTGCCTGCTCAGACCTTTTTCCAGCTCCCGAGCCAGCGGCGGGGCCGGGGAAATGGCCGGAGCGGGCGGGCGCTGGCCCAGGGCTGGGGCCGCCCCGGGCTCCGCTCCGCGCCCGAACGACCGCGGAGCCCGGGACCCGCGCACGGCCGGCACGGGGCTGGAGGCTGCCTAGTCCCCCCCACCTTCCTCCGCGCTGTTTTTAAATTTTTTTTTTTCCTCCTCCTCTTCCCTCCCTGTTTTTTTTTTTTTTTTCTTCCCCTCTTTCTTTTTTTCGTTGTTTTCAAGAGCGCCTGAAGCCCTCCTTTTCTTCGCCCCTAATTTTCCCCTTCAAAAGATGGCGGGCAGAGAGAGCGAGCGAGGGAAAGCGAGCGAGAGAGGGGGAAGAAGAAGAAAAACCAAAAAAAAAAAAAAAAAAAAAAAAGAGAAGAGAAAGAAAAGAAAGCAAGCCCGTCCTGCGTTGGGGCGCGGGGCTCGGCGGGGCCGCGGCTGCGGCCGGGGCGTCTTCGGGCGCTCGGCGAGAAGGGGAGGGGGAGCAGAAGATGGAGAAGAAGCGGCAGAAGAAGAAGAAGAAAAGGGTGGGCAGGAGCGGCGGGGCCGGGAGGAAATCAATGGCCAGGCTGCAGCCAGCCCCGCCGCGCTTTGTTACAATTGTGGCGGCGCACAAAGGCTGCGGGGCCGCGGGGAGCGACGCGGGGCTCTCGCAACAAGAAGGAGCAGAAGAGAGGAGGAGAAAAAAAAAATTAAAAAAAAAAAAAATCAGCATTGGCCTTTCCCAAGTGGGTTTTGCTTTCCTCCCCCTTCTTCCCCGGCCCCCCTCCCTCCAGAAACCATGGCCCAGTGCTAGCAATGCACACCCAAGCATCTAACAAATAAAGGGAAAGATTAAATAGATTACTTTGCCCCGGCAGCTCCAGCAACGTTTGCCTTACAGTCCCTCCAGTTGCTCTTCTTTTTATCCTCGGCAAGGCAGTATAATAGATGCGCTACAGCGCCCGAGCGCTCATGCGCCGGGCCGCAAGGCCATGTGGGCACCGTAGTCCCGGCCCGGGCCGGGCGAGAAGCGGCGGCCGCAGCCCGCACTACAAGTCCCAGAAGCCGGCGGGTCCCCCCCGGCCCCCCGCGCCCTCCCCGGAGCGGCGGGCAGGGGACGGCGGCGGCAGGGGTGATGCCCCGGTCAGCGGCGGCGGGGCCGCCCAACGCGGTGTGCCCCGCGGGGGAAGCGGCCGGCGGGGCCGGGCGCGGGGCACCCGCGGCGCGGAGCCGCGCCGAGCTGGCGGCGGGCGGGTGTCCCCCGGGCAGACATGGCCGGGGAAAATCCCGGCTTCCCCCGGCCGCCCGCGTCGCGCCTCCCGAGGTACGAGCGGAGGCTGAAAAGTGCGCCTGGAAACGCGCGTGGGACCCACGCGTGAGATGGAAATCACAACTGCTCTCGCCCCCTTTTTTTTTTTTGTTGTTGTGTTGTTTTGTTTGTATTTTTTTTTAATCGCGGTTTGCATTGGGTAATGCGCTCTCGCAGGTATTACGCAACAACTAATACGAGCTGCAATAAAAATAGCCCGCCGCCGATGCACGCTGGAGTAGCGAGCGGCCAAAAAAAATCCATCAAGAAAACCACAGCCCGATGTAGTTTGCACTGGTTGGTGTGTTTCATAACACTGTCAACTGCTGAAAACAACAGAAATTAATCTAACGTATACAATAAAAACAATGTGAATTTCACCAGCACACCACCATAAAAGCATCAACAAACATCAGCGCTGTTAAAAACACTTCCAAGTAACACACAAGCACAGCCCATGTCCTAAAGCAAATCCACAACTGCAAACAGAAGTTAAAACAAAAAAATTGTTATAAGCCAAAACATGATTGAATTGCTGCAGAAAAAAAAAATATATATAATAGAGCTGTTGGAAAATAAATGAGGGGAACATTTGAGTGCCAATATGGAATAAGGCAGAGTGAGGGGATTTCTCTGTGGACACGTGTGCCAGCAGAGGCTGCCACGCTGCTGCTTCAGACAGCCACATGCTGATGCCAATTAATAAGTCAGTTTATTGTAACCATAAGGTGAAGGCAGTTTTACTAAAAGACCTTATTTCCAGAAGATTAGCTTTAGAAAAACACGACCAATGGGACTGAAATTTCTCCAGAGGTATGATATAATCAGAAAGATTGTACAAGCTTAAGAGAATTCTATTTAGCCAGGCTTGCAGCTGCCTCAGGATGGAACCAATATTGTGCACATGCCTTAGCCAAACTTCCCCAAAAAAGGGCTTTTTGGCACTCAACTTCAAGGCTTGTGCAAATTCAGGAACCAGAGACTTGCTCACAACTCCACCACTGTTGGATATATTTACTGAAGCAGCATTTGGTGTCTCTGCACCAACACCCAAACCCCACTCCAGGTCAGTGTGGGGGACCTGGGCTTCCTTCCTGCCAGCTGACCCTTTTGACTTGACCAGCAGGTACCCCAAAGTCACCTCCCCACCCACAGCACATGGTTCCTGCAGGAGCACAAAGCATGAAAGCAGTAAGAAAAAATTACATTCTTGGTCTACTTAAGGAGAACCACCTTCATGAGCTATGGTTCACAAGCCTGATTGCCAAAAAGAGAGGAAATCCCTTTGAAACACCACCTGAACTCTGCCCTGCCCACAAGTGTCCTGAAGTGCAGATACCTGGGAGCAGGGGGAAGGACTTTGAGCACTTTTTACCACTGTTCTGCTCTAAGCCCATTTTCAAGGCAGTCTAAAAGACCACAAGTGTATGAAAGCATTGAGAGCTGAAGGGAGCCAGGGCAGTTCTTTTGACTGAACTGTCCCTGATCCCACATGGATAACCAGAGTAGGAATTCCTGAATGCCATAACATACACAGACACCAAATCATGAGCATGACCAAAGAGCCCCTAAATGAAAACTGCTGCAGTTCTAAGCATGGGGGCTGGGAAAAGTTGGCAGCTGAAGCTTTCCAAGGGAGGGGGCAGGGAGAAATGGGCTGAGTATTCATTATGAACACTTGGAAAAATGGACTCCATGCACTCTAAAGACTCCTTTTCAGCTAAACCATAATCTGAAAGCTTGGATTTTAAAAGTATTTATATTTCAGTTTAAGACAAACTCCTGCAACAAAAGAAGTGTTGGCTGCAATGTGAGACTTGGCAGAGCCACAAGGAACTGAACAGGGGTCTCCTCATGCAAAGTGTTCAGCAACCCCAGCAACAGACACAGAGCAGAGAGAAATTGGGGAGTGCAGGCAGAAAGGCAGAGACAAGAGAAGCCAGAGAGCAGAAACTCTGTGAGAGCATTAAACTCTCCAAGCTAGCAGGGCACTCACCTCACAGTGAATGTGCACAAGTTCAATATTGGAGTTTGAGCCTCACTGCAAATCCACTGTCAGGAGCACGATGATGAAGGGTGCATCAAAAAATTAAATCATGCATCCTTTTGGGTTGCATGAAAACTGCAACCCAAAAAGGAGTCTCCAGTTACACCTTATCTGCCTTATCTCACCCAGGGTGGGTGTAGGAGAGTTTCATCCCAAATTGTCATGTTCATTATGCAGCAGGCTGAGCAGGCAAAACAATTCACGTGGGAAACTGTCCCCAGAGATTTCACCACTATCAGCTTTCAACCTGGAACACAGCAGTCACTCACACACCTACCTGTAGGCCTGCAGACTTGTGCTTGAAGAACCCTGCTGCATCCTCCAAGGGATTAGGAAAGCAAACATATTTTGGGATCCCTAAAGCCTTCTTTATGCAAGGCAGTGAGTTTAGATAATGGTTTAGCCAAACAGGCACAGGCTGACTCAGTTTGAATAAGCCCCTTAGGAGGTACAGTGAAATCAAATCAGAACAATTTAAGCTCAAGTTACCAAAGCCAAAGTAAAAGCACTTCAGCCGAGGAAGAGTTGTAATCTTTAAATTAAATTCTGAACTGATTTTGTCACACAGTTTCATGCACAAGATGTAACAGGCTGCCTCTTCTGAGGCACCTTAACACCAGCTTCTCCATAAAACAGAAACCTACAGCAGCAGCTCTTAATTTTCCCTGCTCCCCAAGCTCAGAGGAGCATCCTAGATTCACCCAAAGCTTCTCAATTGGCCTCTGTGGTCTTTCATGCTGCACCTCCAGTTACCCAATTAGTGTCTTATTAATGAACATCTGCCATGTATTTATTCCTGGCTGTTACAGTACTTTTAACCTGTAATGCCCAGTGGTACCTACATCCATCTCAGAAGCTTTGTGCACAGGTTTCAACAAGAAAAATGTTATTTGTGCAAAACCAGAGTGGTTTTCAGGGCTGTTAAACCCTGGCACTTTTTGCCTCTCTGCTCATGGAGTGTTGAGTGTTTTGAAACCAAGAGGGGATGGAAGCAGAAAAGGAGATACTTGGTGGGACAGATGAGTTTTGGGAGGATGGTGCCTTGTGTGGCTGCACCCAACAGTATTTAGCAGGAATCAGGGACTGCTGGGAACACCAGTTTTTCTGATCTTTGCCATAGGTACTTCCTGCAAGCTTCTGATTTTCACCTGTGCCTGTTCCACTATCAAAACCACAGATTCCCACTGCAAGGGGAGATTACATGACTCAGATCACTCCAGTGTCAGGCAGAAGGGTGTTGAACACAAGGGGATAAATGCTCTTATTACAACAGAGAGTCATCTTTT
Organism: Passer domesticus; assembly: GCF_036417665.1. Lineage (NCBI taxonomy): Eukaryota > Metazoa > Chordata > Aves > Passeriformes > Passeridae > Passer > Passer domesticus. Next base: position 9,834,615 of record NC_087491.1, read on the forward strand.
CCAATGATCATCTTCAGTGTAGTGGCAGGATTTCCTCGATTGAGTAAGTGTTATTCAGTAAGTTAAGGATGACAGGATTAGGGCAGAGGTTTGAAACAATAATTGCAGTTTGTTCTTCTGTAGTACCTTTCATCTGTGGAATTCACAACAATGCAATAATCCTCCTAACAGCTTTTGTAAGTAAGGAAATATTATGACTCCTGTTTTTCAGCTGAGGAAGCTGAGAGGGAATATGATGATGCAGAGAACCATGGGCAGAGGCAGAATTGGGACTCAGCTCTTCTGACTCATTCTTTGTAGTGCTGAGAGCCTGGACACACCAGTTGGTGAGGCCACCCTGGCTTCTCACTCCCAGGAATGTCAGTGCCTGCAGGGCTTTTGGATCTTCAGTGTTCCCTCTTCATCTGGAGAGGGGTGAGCAGAGCCCCCAGACTGGGAAGCCAAGAGCCAGGATGTCTACAAACCCCAAAAGGCACAGGAATGTGCTGTTTGAAGGGAAGACAGGAAAGAATTGAGCAACCTAAGACCTAAAGGATCTTGTATATGTTTATCTGCACAGAGGAGTTTTGATTGTGATCTGAATGGTGCTCTGGAGTCAGCCAATATCCAGTGGAGGGTCCAGAGGAGATTTAAATAAAGTTCTTCCAGATTGGAAGTTCTCAATCCAGTGAAGCAGTGATGAAGTGTTTCCACTGCAATGGACAGCCCACATGGAGACAGCCATGGAGAGCCCACAAAATCTTCTGTCTGACTGTGATGTGTCTTACCAGGAGGCAGCAAAAAGCTTTATTTGGAGGAGCTGGAAACTGAAAGAGCAGAAAGAAAGAGGCAGAGCAAAGGCCTAAACTGTTATGAGAGAGAAGAAAAGGACATGAGCACAGAATGTGGGAATGGAAAAGAAACTGCCCAGCCAACATTGCTGCATATCTTTGGCCATAGTTAAAAATTTTCTTTTGGAAATTACCTGCATCTGAATGGTTTTGTTGGACATTCAGTGTGATGTGAAGACCCAGCACCTGCTGTGAACACAGTGTTTGCACAGGTAAGCAAGGCTGTGAATATGTGTGTGTTACTGAGCTGGCAGTTTAAACCAGCAGACACTGGAACATGTCAGACTTCAGCTGGCCAGAGCCCTAAAGGATTCCTCTGTGTTTCCTTACTTTTCCTCCTGCTCCCTCCCAAAGACTGGAGAGAATGGCAGAGAGATCCTCTAACAGTAACACCTCCAAACACCTTGATCTGTAAATGACAGTGAGTAATAAATAGATTTCACTAAAACTATTTCAGAGGTGTGAGTGAATTGTATTGAACTGGCCGCTCAGTGTGGCTGCAGCCAAAGAACAAAGCTCCTGATTCACACGAGTGCTGAGAACCTGCTGCTCCAGTTGAAGTGGCTGGGAGAGGCAGGCTGTCATCACGTCTGGCAGTCAGAGCGGGTGTGACTCAGGCTGGGCTCTCAAATCAGCAGCCTCTGTGCATTAACTTGGCATTGAGGGGAGTTTGTGCTGAATCAATAGCACATTGCAGGGCTCCAACCCTGTGGGAAGTCTGACCTGCTCTTCAAAATCATGTTTCTTACCAGGTCTTTACTAACAAGGGTTTGATACATGCAGTGTTCAATGATCTTGCACTGAAATGAGTTCTTCAACTTCTTCCAGGCCCCTCATGCCTGGATTAAGTGTTTGTACACATCCCTCCCAGGGCAGGAAGATTCCAATCCTACCTGCTCTCCACTGGGCTAAGATTTCCTAGCTTTAAATGAACAAATGTTGGCAATGATGCAAGCAAGACTTAGAGTGTAGTGGGGGAGGTAGAAATATCATCCTGGAAAAGGTTCAGTGTTTGTTTTTAAATCCCAGAAGAAACATATGAATGTGATGTATCTGGGATTTAGGGGAAAAAAAAAAAAACAGAACAGCATGTTAGGAACCACCCAGAAACAGCTCTGTGTCAGGGATCAGCTGCTCTTTAGAAGCCTAAAAGATGCAGCAGGTCTCTCCTGAGTTCTTCCTCCCTGTTTCTGGAGCAGAATGTAACACACAGTGAGTCTGTTCTGCACTTCCTCTGTCTGCTGAGGGGCCCAAGCAAATAAAAATGTGAGCTGAGATTGCTAATTGTGCCAAAACATAAACATGGGCTCACACAGCTTGTGAGCTCCGTGTGTGATTACTCACCACTACAAATGTAAGCACGAGCTGGTTTGCAGCAGGCAGGTCTAAAGATCAGGTCCAGGCTGTAGGGAAGTTCCTGGGAGCTTTTCCACAAACAATAAGGTCCTTTGGATCAGCTCTGCAGCTCAGGGTTAGCTCTGGCCTCGGTGTAACCTGGGACAAAATCACACATTGGTCACAGCAGGAGCCACGGCCTCAGCTGCTGACACCCTGGAAAGCACCCAAAGGGACCCCAGTAACACTGGGAGCAGCCACTTCCCTCCCATCTGAGCCATTTTCCTCTCCCTTTCATCACCATGGGAAGCTGATTTCCCACAAAAACCTCGGACAGGTGTCTTTTCCAGTGCACTTGGCACATCCCCAAATTCAGGCTGTTTGGAAGCAAGGGGAATGAAAGATTTGGTGAGGGAGAAGCCTGCCAAGCCCCAGGCTTTTCCAGAGTTTGGACAGATGTCACATCCTGCTGATCCCAGCTGTGGAAGCCTGGCCAGGGGAGCAAGAAAGACCCGCACAGATGATTCATAACCATCAAGTGAAATTTAATCCAAATTTTTGTCTGTGCAGAGCCCTGGGGATGTTCTGCAGTCCCAAAGAAATGCCCCTGCTTGTGCTGTTTCTGAAAGTTCCATGCTATCAAAAACCCAGCCTGGCATGGAATCAGGCACTTGGCCAAATGGTGTTTATCATACTTTAAACTAGTTTAAAAAAAACATCCAGGACACTTGGAGGCTAAGGGGTTGTTTAGGATTACACTTAATTTGTAGTCAAGGCTACATTTTTCAGGTTCCAGAGAGGTATTATTCACAGCAGATAAGGATTTTTATATATGCACATATATGTTTTCTACACACTTACATTTATATGTATTTTCTACATATACAGAAAAATATCAGGCAAAAATTCCCAAAGCAGACACTGAGAGGCAAAATACAAACTTATCTCCAACATGAAAAACAAAAAACACCCTGCCACAAGGAAGTTCTATAAATAGCATTATACTGCTGATTTGCATTCTCCCATTTTATTTCATATTGTTTAAAAGACTGAAAACATTAAGCCAAAACCATCTGGAAGAATCAGCACCAGGGGTTTTACTGGATTTGTTCCCTAATATTGTTCGGGTGACTGTGCAGCTCTTCTGTGTTTTACCTCCCTGAGTTTAGAGGGCAGGGCTAATTCTCCAGATTTCTGCTGCAGGATTCCAGGCTGGAGGAGAAGGGCCTTGGCTTCACTACACCACAGTTTGTTTTTTTTTTCATCTTTTCCTTTCTCAACTGCCACTAGCATTTTTGGAAGCCAAATATCTTCCTGTGTTAAAGGGCCAGTGAATGACACACGTCTCCTTTGCTTCCCTCTTAACTGAAAGCAGACTGCAACGTGTGGGTTCAGAAATAACCCCCTGCTCTCCAGAGAAGTGCTTCAACACATGTTTAACTCCATCTGGGCTGTTCGGCCTTAATAAATTAAACACTTTTCCGAGTCAGGGCTTTTTGTGTGGCAATATGCTGAGAAAACCACCTTGCCTCAGATACCCTCTTGGTGTTAAAACAGCTCAAACATCCGCATTTGGAGTCACAGAATCATTCGGGTTGGGAAAGGCTTTCGCGATTGTTGAGTCCAGCCTTTGATTGATAATTACTTTGTCAATTAAATCATGGCAATGAGTGCCACATCATCACTTCTTGAACACCCCCGGGGATGTGGACTCCCCCATCTCCCTGGGCAGCCCCAGTGTTTAATGTTTCCCCCGATCCAACGTTTAACACCACTTTTCACGCAGAAATTCCCACTGATGTCCAGCCTGAACCTCCCCTGGTGCAGCTTGAGGGTGACTCCCCACTCCCTGCCGGGGAGAAGAGCCGGACCCCCACCTCACAGACGTGCTTATGGATATTACAGCCATTATAAAGCCATTATTATAGCCATTATTATAACCGTTCCTGCCGTGTGGATGGGCCTGCCCTTCCCACAGCCGCTTTTATCGCTGTACATCCAACGGGGCCGGCTGCGGTCGCAGCCCAACGACACCTAACCCCCTCCAGGCCAGCTCAACGGCCCCCGGGCGCCGGGAGCAGCGCCGAGCCCGCCCGCTCCCGGTGTGTGCCAGCCCGCTCCCCACACGGGAACGTCCCACCGGCAAGGATGCGGCCCGCACGGGCAGGGCGCTCCCCTCAGCGAGCGGGGAGCGGCAGCGGGCGCTGGGAGGGAGGGAACGCAACGAAGGGAGGGAAAAGAGGGAAGGGAGGGAAAAGAATGAGGGGAGGGAAAAGAATGAGGGGAGGGAAGGGGCGGGGATGGGCTCCGCCCGAGCGCGCACTCGCGCCGCTCTTTTGGCTCTCGGGCCGCGCCGTAGCGCTCCCGGGAGAGAGCGGCATTGTGCGGCCTCCGGCCCGCTCCGCGCAGGCGCCGGCCCGCATTCCCCGCCTGGCGGACCCGGACCCGCCGCCGCCGCCGCCGCCGCGTCCCCCCCTCCCCTCCCGCGGCCGCGCTCCTCCCCACGCCGCGGAGGAGGCGGCGGCCGCCCCCCTTTTCCCCGTCCCCATCCCCCGGTAAGTCACCGAGAGAAAGAGCGAGAGGGGCGAGGCGGCGGCTTCTCCTCCTCCTCCTTCTCCTCCTCCTCCTCCTCTCCCGTCTGCTCCCGCACCGCCCGGGGCTCTCCCGCACCGCCGTTGCCCGCGCGCGGCGCCGCCGCCGCCTCCCCTCAGGCAGCGCGCGCGGAGCCCGCCCGCTCCCCTTCCCCCCCCCCCCCAATCCCCGGCCCCTCCGCGCGCGCCCAGCCCGGCCCCCCCCCCCCACCGCATGGGGACCCCTCAGTCACCCCCTCCCCACATTCGGGGTCTCCTCTCAGCCATACCCCCATTCCAGAGCGAGGGAAGGGCCGTGGGGACCCCTCAGTCACTCCCCACATTCGGGGTCTCCTCCCAGCCGCTCCCACATTTCAGAGCGAAGGAAGAGCCATGGGGACCCCTCAGTCACGTTCGAGGTCTTCCCCATCACCCCCAGAGCGAGGGAAGGGCTGTGGGGACCCCTCAGTCACCCCCTCCCCACATTCGGGGTCTCTCCCAGCCATCCCCCCATTCCAGAGCGAGGGAAGGGCAGTGGGGACCCCTCAGTCACTTCCCACATTCGGGGTCTTCCCCATCACCCCCAGAGCGAGGGAAGAGCCTTGAGGTCCCCTCAGTCGCCCCCTCCCCACATTCGGGGTCTCCTCTCACTCCCTCCCCGCATTCCAGAGGGAGGGAAGGGCCGTGGGGACCCCTCAGTCACTCCCCACATTCGGGGTCTCCCCCAGAGCGAGGGAAGGGCTGTGGGGACCCCTCAGTCACTCCCCACATTCGGGGTCTTCCCCATCACCCCCAGAGCGAAGGAAGGGCCGTGGGGACCCCTCACTCACCCCCTCCCCACATTCCAGAGCGAAGGAAGGGCCGTGGGGACCCCTCACTCACCCCCTCCCCACATTCCAGAGCGAGGGAAGGGCCGTTCGGGGCCGGGGGGTTTCGGGCGGTGTTGTCGGTACCGCGGGGGATGCGCTGGGAGCCCCCCGGGCGTGGGGCCCGGCCGGGCCCGGCAGCGATGCTGCGGTGGTTTGGCAGAGCTGCGGGCTCGCCCGAGTCGCCAGATGAGTTCCAGATGAAAAGGAATCGGGGTCTGGCGTTAGGAAAGTTTAATTTCTTCTTGCGGCCCTCAGGTTGGCCGGGGAGCGTCCCTGAGTGGAGGTAGTCAGGATGCAGTCCTGTGCCATGTGCTCTGGGATGACCCTGCTGGAGCACGGGCGCTGTGCTCCCTGCCAGGCTGGGATTCTGGGATCTCCCCACACCCAGCACAGCCGGCAGGCAACTGGTAGCGCCCTGCTCTGCGCCCTCTCGGGAAGGAGATGCTTGGAATGCCTCTGGATCCTGGGTGCAAACGCTCTCATTCTGAATGTGCTGCCAGCAGCAAAAGGAGCTGCGATGTGGCAAATGCACTTAGCAGGCAAATCCTGACAGTGTGAGCCGGGGGTGATTCTGTTCCCGAGCTGAAATGTGGCTGAGCTGCAGTGGAGATTTGTTCCCTCTGCAGCATCAGCCCCGATTACGGAATCCTGGCACTGCACTCCAGCAGGTCTTCTTACAAAAAGCGAGTCTGGAGAGGCTGATCCAAGGCTGCTGCCAGTCAGGGGGAAGGCTTGGGTGGAGAAGGGGATGGTTTGATGCTCAGACCTTTCAGCAGGGAAATATGATACCAAAATATTGTCATTCTGAGGTGAAAGGAGTCTAGTCAGGTCATAAGCTTTGCAAGTGCCAGTTATTTTTTGTTTTCATTATCATCTTGTATTCTCTGCTTTAATACATTAAAATAGAAATGCCTTGGACTGTTCCTTCAATCTTCCATGCAAGCTACTGTATTTACCCTGTGCTAAGTACTTGTTACAAGTGCTTTGGGGTCTGTGATGTGAAAACCCTGCCACACCTCAAAGCTATTGTGCTGTACTTCTGTTTGGAAAAAGCTTTCCAAGGAGTGATCAAAGGCTGTGGCTTGAGTTCTTGGTCTTGCACATAAGTAGGTCTGAAGGCCTAAAATGCTGCTGTGTTGCTCAACAGATAATAAATAGGGGTTTTCATACTGGTTTCTGCCAACCTGCACTTTGACCAGTCTCACTCTTGTGCATGCTGAGAATCTTTTTGACAGCTAATGAGAATATTTTGTTTTTCTTCCAGGTTTTCCTTTCAGCGTGGTTCTCCTCTCGGTGGCAAGAGCTGCCTTTTGAAGCAGCACATTCATTCTCCCCTTCAAGCACCCATAAGTCTCATTTGCCAGCTCCAGAACCATGGCAACAGAAGAAAAGAAGCCAGATGCAGAATCCACCAAAACACAATCTACTCCTTCCTCCTCGACCAATCAGAGCAAGGTGTGTGTGGGGCCCCAAAAAATACCCCTGCAAAAACACACCTGGAGCTACCTGAACACTCAGCAGCCAGACCAGAATCAGGGATTTGAATTTTCCTGTAAATTAAGATCTGTTCCGTGTAGCTGCTTCTGCTGTTGTCTCGTGCTGAGGATTTTATGGGAAAAGTGGATGGAGTGCAGCTCTGCTGTAGTGCTGAGTGTTCTTTTATTGGTTTTGGGGAAGTTCTCACTAGTGAAGCACTTCTTGTCCTTTTGATCATGACAAAGGCTGTTTGTTTGTATCCTTGGAATGCCTGGAGGTGGCTGGAGGGTTGGTGAATCTCTAGTTGTGGAGTGGGGAAACAGTTATTCAGGTTCTCTGAAGCCTGGAGATGCTCAAAGGAAGTGTTATTGTCTAACCATGAAACCTTTTCAAAAGGTAAAAGTGGGATTTGAGAGGCAGGGAGGAATTGGCCTGTGGTTTAATTCATGATCAGGGTGAAGATGCAAACACTTGGAAGCACTGCACAGATCAGTGTCAAGAGTGCCACTTGGAAGTGCCAGACACTTTGTGGTTGGGCTGTTGGATTATTTTCTCCTGTTGGTTACTGGCTTGGATGGAATTTACCTCAGGTGTTGTGCTTGCAACAGTGAGGCCCTGGACTGAAAGGGTATTTGGTTTCTTTGGTTGTTTTTTGAATTTGGAGGGGAATGGGAATGTAAATGTGATTTGATGCTGGAATCTGTTGTGGTGAACATCCACATGGTCCATTCCCCTGTGCTGATCAGAGCTGGCCACTGAGATACTGAATTTGGAATTTAACTCATTCATACTTGTTTTTCTTGCAGCCTGCCCCAGTAAAGCCAAACTATGCTCTCAAGTTCACGTTAGCAGGACACACAAAGGCAGTGTCATCAGTCAAGTTTAGTCCTAATGGAGAGTGGCTTGCCAGCTCCTGTAAGTACTGCTTGCTTTTGTCTCATTTCAAACACAAATGTGGGCCTTGAAGAAGGGCTTGTCTGCAGCCTCCATCAGGGACAGGAGGGATGCCATGTCATGACATGGTTTTTCTTGAAAGAGTGATACCAAAGCTGTCACTCTTTAAGATAATTTGATTGAAGTTCTGTTACTTTGAGCACTGGGTCTTGCATTGCCAGGAGAGCTGCTCAGCTTTCCTGTCTGAGCAAATGGGCAAAAACCAGCACAGGATTCTTTCCTGTGCAGAAGAAACCCTCGTGCTTTTCTGTATCACTAGAAGTGAACATTTAAAATAAACTTTGTGCACAGTATCTGCAGGCAGAAATTTCCTGTGGGAAATAAGGAAGGTGCTGCAGAGTTGGATGCACATGCTCTGTCCTGTGTGCCTGTGGTGCTTGGCAGCCAGAGCTTTGATTGCCCCAGTGAAGTGCAGAATTGTTATAAATGTGTTTCACTGCTTGCTCTCTTAAGTGAACAAGTCTCCTCTCTGTCAGCTTTGGTATTTCCTGAGGGTTTCTTTGGTGTTCAGCACTGCTTGACAGCTTTGCCTTGAAAATGTGCTTCTGTCACTGTCAGTGATCCAGAGAGAATCCATGTGTAAGGAAGGGGCAGCTGGAAATGTTGAATATGACAGTGAGGGTCACTGGAACATCTTCCAGACATGGGAATGGCTTGGGGCTTTGACTTAACTGCAAACAACCTCAATAAAACCAGTGCACTGGGCCATATAAATCATTCTTACAGTGTCTCCATCAGAGTCCACCTCCTCTTTTCCCTGAACATGTTTTCCAAACTCTATATCTGGCAAATAGCAACTTTTTGCTCTGGCTTGTTTTGCCAGTTACCATGGATAATATGTTTGGGTTTCTGCAGGCATCCATTCAGTCCAGCTTGTGGTGTAATTATTGTTCTTTTTGGGGCACAAGCCTTTCAAGCATTCCCATGAACCAGCACTACTTTTACCACTGGCAATCTAAAACAGAAGTAGAAACCCAAGTTGTCAAGAGAGAAACTAAAGCTGCTGGAGTCTCTCTGCATTCCAGGCAGCTTATGTAAGCTCAGCTGCTGCAGAGTGCTGTGTAGGAAGCTGTTCTTCACCAGTTCAATCTCACCTTCTTCCCTGAGGTCTGCCTGGGGAGGGAGAAGTGCCCAGAGACAGAATTAACTTATTTCCTTTCACCTGGAAGGGACAACTGTGGTACTGCTGCTAATTAACCTCTGAACTGCATGTTCTTTTCCAGCTGCTGACAAACTCATTAAAATTTGGGGAGCGTATGATGGCAAGTTTGAAAAAACAATATCTGGTCATAAGCTGGTAAGTATGAGGTGATTACTGTGGGAATTTACCTGGGAAGAATTTTGTTTTCTTTTCCTCATTCAGAAATTTCCATTCTTGGTTAGTTCTACCTGTGTAGAAGGTTTGTTCTTCAGTCTTTACTTTGTAGTTTTTTTGTTTATATAGTCCTGGAATTGCTGGATTAATATTGGGGCAGGCTGGGGATGTGGCTGGAGTGCAGGCTGCATTCCCAGTGCCCAGCCTGAACTGTGTCCCTGAACTGCAGGAGAACCCACCTCAGACACAGGGCAGAGCATTCCTGGGTGAAAATCCCTGTGAATTCTGACACTGTGTCCTGTTCCATCTTTCCTTTGTATAAGGAACAAAACACTTGCCTTTTAAGGAGATTGAATTTTCCTTGTGGGTTTGCCTACATAAACACAACACTTACTCATTCTGCAAAGTTCTTAAGAAAACACAAAACTTCCAAGCCCTTTGGTTTTTCTTTTTTTAAAAAAAAGTTTTTACATGCTGAAGTTTCATGAGCAAAAATGAAGATTTATCAAAAGAAAAACCACTGGAATCTTCTCCAGCCTCTGGGGACTTGGACTGTAAAGAGCAGCCATTTGTCATGAAGAAAAGTCATTTACTCAGATTAATTTATGACCATTCTATTTAGGAATTCCAACAAAGGGTTTTGGTGGCCACAGTGAGAACTGTGTGAACAAGCTACTGATGTTCTCAGAGTATGTGGCCCAGCTTAAAAGTAACTTGTGCCAGAGGAGCTCTTAACCAGCAAAATCACTGAATTCCTGACTCTTGGGGCTGAATTTTCATTCAAGCTTCAGCTGGGAATGTAATCTGCAGTCTGTGTTTTCCACTTTTCTGTGTGCCTGAACAAACAGGGCTGAGAAGAGAATTGTTTTCCTTTGTTTTAGGGGATCTCTGATGTTGCTTGGTCATCAGATTCCAACCTCCTTGTCTCTGCCTCTGATGACAAAACTCTCAAAATATGGGATGTAAGCTCGGTAAGGACAGGAATTATTATTTATTTACCTTCATTTTTCTCCAGCATTGGCTTCTTCACTTGTTTTCCTGCTTGAAACAAGCTGGTGGATGGGCTGTGAGGATGAATGGATTGTGCTGTCTGCTCTTGGAAGGAGTGGGATGCTTGTGGATTCCATGTCTGAGAGAGCACTAAAGCCTGCTGATGGAGATAGACCCACAGCAAAAAGCCTCTAAGATTAAACCTTTTTGTAACTTATTTCTGCTTTTTTCCCCCCATTCTCTCGTGACAGAGAGAACTGGATAATTTGGTTGAGTTTTGATTAGGAATATTAAATGGTTTGGATCCTCCTGAGCTGCATAGAGAGTTTACACCTCATCTGCAATCATTATGATTGTTTTACATATTTTTCTTTCCTGTTTTGTTGCAGCTGGCCCTCTGCCCATCTAAATCTGGGGTTAGAGATGGTTTCTTTCTGTGCTGCACAGTGATTAACCTTAATGTGCTCTCTCTGGGTGCTTTTATGGTGCTGGGTGATGCTGTGTATTTAACTCTGCTGAATTTTATTTCAGGGTAAGTGCTTAAAGACATTGAAAGGGCACAGTAACTACGTTTTCTGCTGCAATTTCAACCCTCAGTCAAACCTCATCGTTTCTGGCTCAGTGAGTGGTTTTTAATTTTTTTTCCTTTGTGGGAAGCACACTCTGTCACTTGTCACTAAAGGGACAGACAGGTTCTTTAGGGATCCTTGGCAGAATGATGATGGTGTTAAATCATAGTTACAATTACAGCTTTATTTTCTTAACAGATTATTATGATTAGTGTAGCACACTAATTTATGATTAGAATGGCACAGGATTTCTGCAGGCAGGATTGATGTAGTACAATTTATAAGTAGTGAATACAGAATTTATGGTACAACTTATGGTTTCTAATCACCTGGATTCTGACTTACCTAAAGGATGACTTCTAATCACCTCTCCCTCTGCAGATTGGGTCAGATCATGGTTTGAAAGAATATTAAATAAAAGAATATGAATCACACAGCCCATTTTAATTGTGTTTTCCCCCACAAACACACCTTGTAGTCAGGTGAGCTGTGCATTGCCCCTGCTGTATTTACTTGGGAAAAGCCCTTAATCCATCCTCAGTGTCCTAGATGGACACAGGGAGTTCAGGGAGGTGTTCCCAGGCTGCTGGTTTTGTCCTGGGCTGAGATTCATGCTGCACCTGAGTGCCTCAGTGAGGGGCCTGACTGATCCCCTGGTGCCTCTCTTGCCTCTCCAGTTTGACGAAAGCGTCAGGATATGGGATGTGAAAACAGGGAAGTGCCTCAAGACGTTGCCTGCTCACTCTGACCCAGTTTCAGCTGTAAGTCCCTCCTGATCTGTGAAAATCACAAAAATGCTGGTTTTGTTAGCAGAGCTCTTCTCCTGCCCCTGTGCAGGGTGAGTTTGTGCTGTTACCAACACAGCGTCCAGGCTGGGCTGTGGTTGTTGCCAGTGCTCAGTGGGAATGAAATGATTGGTGTTATCTCTAAGAAATTCTCTGTGGATTTTGGTCCTGGCTGTAAATGTGAGTAGTGCAGAGGTGTGCCAGGCATGCCTGAGTGTCATTCTGGGACACTGATTTGTGACTTGATGCTCAGAGAACAATCTGTATTTCTCTTGCTTTTGTGTTGTTCCAAGTCATTACTGAAGGTGTTCCACAGAACATTCCTGTTTTAAATCTCATTAAGTCATTTTGTAGGAGAAATGAGCTTGGAATACAGCAATATCCATTGGAATTAAGGAAAACCAAAAGGTGTTCAACTCTTAATGTCATTGAAATGAAAAACACTGAAAAAAATCTGAGCCTCACATGTGTTGAACTGTGGCTGTTCTAACATGGTTGTTCTGCCATTTGTAAAAGATATTTCACACTTACAAATGTCTTTTAATAGTAATAATTCTAAATAATTGTTTTTAGATATAAATAGCAGAAAATTCACCTTCAAACATATGAGTGGCTACATAAGAGGTTCTACTCCATGCCCTTAAAATAATCAGGTTCTACCTGCATGTTTTATTCTGCTGATGAGTTCCATGTCAGAAATGGAAAATAAGGAGCTTAAACATTTGATCTTTATGAACACCAGTAAAGTTATTAGTTTTAATAATTAGTATTAATAATATTACAGGTGCATTTTAATCGTGATGGATCCCTGATAGTGTCAAGTAGCTATGATGGACTCTGGTAAGTTGTCTGCATCACTCTTGGAACCTTTTGCATTTTAAAAGTACTTTAAAAAAACAAAACCTTCTATTTATAATGCTAAAATTGTAATAAAACACTTCAAGCCCAATAATAATTATTTGTGTGTGTTTTTAACAGTCGTATCTGGGATACAGCATCAGGCCAGTGCTTGAAAACACTGATTGGTAAGCAGAAATATTTCATGTCTGGGCTGTGTTTTTCACACAGATTTTCTGTGTTTCAGTGAAACTATTAAAACCAAATGAATGTCAAAAGAAACCCTCTGTCAGTGAGACAACACAGCTGTGCACTTTGTAACCCTGCTTTTGATTTTGCTGTAGATGATGATAACCCTCCTGTGTCTTTTGTGAAGTTCTCTCCAAATGGCAAATACATATTAGCTGCAACTTTGGACAAGTAAGTACTAAAAAAAAGGAGAATAACACTCAGATTTGAAATTTGGAATATCTGATGATGCTTAATTTGCTTTTTGCCATAGTAAAATGCTAATACATGACTTCATATGTAGTGTTTTCTATGGAGGAGAATATGAATGGCATGGCAGTAAAATTGGTATTTTGGGGTTAACTAACCCTGCATTCCAAAGCCAGGCTAAAATGATCCTTGTAGACTTTTGGAACTCTGGCATGGAGAAACATTTTTCAGCTGCTAGGAACTTTTCAGATAAAAAATCCAAGAACTAAAATCTTTGTTTCTGTTTTCCAGCACTCTTAAACTTTGGGACTACAGCAAAGGAAAGGTAATTCTTTCTATTTATGTAAACTTAACTGAACTTTTAGGAAAATTGGATTTTACATGTGAGTTTTAAACAGTACCTTTAGTGGAGAGGATAAACTTCTAGCAGTGCCTGTTACAACAGGACAAGGGGTAATGGTTTTAAACTAAAGGAGGATTCAGGAGGTGAGGCCCTGGCAGCTGAGGCTGCCCCTGGATCCCTGGAGGGTTCCAAGGCCAGCTTGGAGGGGCTTGCAGCACCCTGGGATAGTGGAAGGTGTCCCTGCTCATGTCAGACCTCTAAAGGTTCCTTCAGACTCAAACTATGCTGTGATTCTGGTTAAAAATGTCTTTGAGAAGAAAAAAAAAATAAAATAACTTGCCTTCTGCGTACCCTGAGACATTAAGTACAGTAATATTCCTGCATTTTTCTCTTCATGAACAATAAATTGATCTCTTTCACTGTGACAAAATTTAGGGCTTTGTTTTGGGTTTTAGAGCAGAGCTGCACTCTGCACCCTCTAGTTCACCCTTTTTGGCAGGGTGAGAATCACAGGCTGATGTGTTCAGTCTTTTTTTCCTAGAGAGTTTTTCCTTGACTGAGAAAACTCTCCCAGCTGCATTAATGTCCTGTGGCTCTTCCCTTCCAGTGCCTGAAGACCTACACAGGACACAAAAATGAGAAGTACTGCATATTTGCCAATTTCTCTGTCACTGGTGGAAAGGTTGGTGTTGATCTGATTATTTCTTGTTACCTTTGTGCAGTTTTTACTGCTCCTCTCTGTAGATAAAAGAGGATTTTGGGGCTGAAAACCTCCTTTGGTGGGTGCTGGTTTCTGTGTCCCTAGGTGGGCTCACTGTCAGGTTTCCTGACTTTTCCTCCTCCTCCCTTTCCCATGACAACAATGAAATGTTTACTGAGAAGTAGCACTTGGATATGGATCAGAAAGATTGAGATAACTTTGTTTTTTCTCTGCTCTTCCAGTGGATTGTGTCTGGTTCAGAAGACAACCTGGTTTATATCTGGAACCTTCAGACAAAAGAGATTGTACAGAAACTACAAGGACACACAGGTGAGAGAGAGGATTCTGGTTTTATTGGTAAAACATCCCTCATATCAGCAATGCTGAGCCTGAGCATTTTCTCTCTGATATTGATTTTTACTCTCAGACCCTTAAATTCTAGACTGGCTGAAGCTTAATTGAATCTTGGGAGCTTTCCTCCTTTTTATGAAGAGTTTTTATGGGCGTTGAAAATGTTTTCTGTTTCACCTGTGAGAACTTTGACATCAGCTTGCAAAGGAGATTTGCTTGAGCACAGAACTGGTCAGGATATTTAAATGTATAACATTAATCATAACATTAATGACTGTGAATGGTCTGTTAGCACCTTCCAGAGCTGCAGCTCCCAAGGATAAGGATTGATGTGGGCTGGAAATGTCTGTGCCTGCTCTTGAACCATGAGATGTCACCTGCTGGGTACCTCAGTCTGCGTCCTGTAAAAGAGCAGAGTTTAAGTGAAATCTCAGCATGCTCAGTCCTTTGCTTTGGGCTGGATCCCAGTGATTTTTGGGCTGGATCCCAGTGATTTTTGGGCTGGATCCCAGTGATTTTTGGGCTGGATTCCAGTGATTTTTGGGCTGGATCCCAGTGATTTTTGGGCTGAATCCCACTGATTTGGAGTGTAAGGAAGCCAGTGGCAGCTGATTTTCATTTTCAGGTCTGGAGATGAGGTGTTGCCTAAGAACTGCCCAGGTTGTTGGAAATACCCTCCTGAAAAAAAACTGACCTGGGTTTTGATTCAGCTGTGTCTGACATGATCTGATAGAATTAAGAACTGGAATCTAAAAAGTTCTCATCTTTTGAAACCTGTCAAACACTTTCCTACTGCCCAATTCTTTCCTGCTTGTATTTCCTTTCACAGAGGAGCAACAGTTGTGAGATATTTACAAATAACACATTTAATTCTGCTACGAGGAAATAATAACTTGGCTAAGTAAAACACAGTTGCTAATTTTCAGAAATGCCTGCTATGAGCCAGATTGAAATAATTCCATTTTTTCTGTCTTTTCTTTTTGCTCAGATGTTGTCATCTCCACAGCTTGTCACCCAACAGAAAACATCATCGCATCAGCGGCGCTAGAAAACGACAAAACAATTAAACTGTGGAAGAGTGACTGTTAAATGTTCCAGGATTGCTTTAGAGACTGTCAGGAGAAAAAAAAAAAAAAGAAATGTTTTTAAAAAAATTATTAAAAAATAAAAACACCCATAAATCCAGTTTGGCAGGAAACCTGAAGAATATTTGATAAAGTGGTTTCTGTTAGTCTTGGCCCAAAGAAAACATCTTAGCTCTGCTAGAGCTGGGCAACGTGGTGGAAAAAAAAAAAGAAAAAAAAAAAAAAGATGCAGTGTCTCCTTTTCTTGCCTGATGTTTTGGCAGACAAATGGATGATTCTGATGTCGGGTCAGAAGTCTTGGACACCCCAAAGATACTGTATTTTCTGATGGCATTGCTTCTGGGCACTGTTGCTGCTTAAGGAAGAGCTGCCAGGCTACTTTGTACCAGTAAGTTAAGTCACAGGCCTAGAGATGTGTGGAATTTTTTTAAAATATGTCTAATTTTTTTTTTAAATTTTTTAAGTTTGGTTTTGTTTTTTTTTTTCCAGAATGTAGTTTTTAGTCTCTTGGGAAATTTCTGTATTGTTTTAAATAGGAGTACTGCATCTTTAAGGGTGCTTCATTTTAAAACACTCAGCTCAAACTTTGTGACCAAATAAAACCATGCAGTTCCAGATTTCCCTCTTCCTGCCCCTGACTTGACTCCTGTGGTGGAATCTCTTACCTTCTGTATAGTTGCTTACCTCTTGTTATGTGTGTTTAATAGATGCTGTACTAGAGCAAAGTTACAGTTCTTCTGTTAACCATTAAAATGAATCCTGCTTGTAGTTGTTCTCAGCATATTTTAATTTTTTTTTATTTTTATTTTGCCTCTTCTGGTTCTAAAGCCAACTCACAGAACACTGTAAAGTTATTTCAATGTAAAAAGAAAGAAACCCAGACTTTTTGTATCTTGGCAGTCCATGGTATGAAGCTGTATTGCAAATGGCATGACTCTGTATCTATCTCAGCATTGGTATTTCTTTCCCTTTTTGTCATATCCATGTGGTATTTACACATCCAGAAAAATACCATGTGCCATAATAAAAAGGTGGGATTTTATGTGTATGTTTGTGGTTAAGAGTGTGCTCATGTGAAGTGTCCGTGCCCAGGGAAGCTTCTCTTAAAAAGACATTTCTGAGGGGAGATGTTTTCTGTAGAAACTCCAGCGAGGGAGGATGAGGAGCAGCAGTGTGGAGAGAAGATGAACAAACACAAGTGCAAATTGATTTAATGAAGGGAAGAGGATTGAGCTGAGGGTGCCCTCAGCAGAGAGAACATTGCTACAACTCACAGAGAGCTTGAGCCAAGGAAAAATATTCCTGCTGCCCTCTCCTTGCAGGATGGGCAGGGATCCAGGATTTGCCTTGGGTGGATAAGAAATGCATGGATCCACAAGTTTTACTGCACCCAAAGGGTTCTGCTGCAAAGGGAGGTTTTTCTCCTGGTGAAGCAAAACCTCTTTCTTTTTTTTTTTTTTTTTTTGTATTTACCTCATGTGCTTGGTAATAACAAAATCAATTACACTCCCGACCTGTGGAGTGCTGCTCTGGGGGTGCCTTGCTTTGAAACCTTTGGAGAAAAAGAGCTGCAAGACATGAGGAGTAGGTTTTCTTTTTAAAATACAAAAATAGAGTTCGTGTTGAGCTGCTAAAATGGCTATTAATAATATCACTGCCTTTGGAGGTTTTTCATTACCCCCAGGAAGGGACACTGTGTCTAGACTTGCTGTCACTGCTAAAATGATCAGCTCGTGATTTTTTTTCAGCCTTATTCCTGAAGGCCAGAAACTCTTCAATGCAAGATGTGGCTGTGCTGCTTTACAGCATGGAGGAGGTGGAATTTTGCTCCAGCAAAGCATTTTAACGTTGATTCAGAAATATTTCCTGCCATAGAGCTTCTCATGTCCCTGTGAGTGGCTTTGCTTGCCCAGCTGTGCTGCCTCACACAGCTGGGGAGGAGGGAGATGAATTTTCTGCTGCCACAAGGAAATCTCTTGAACAGGGATAAAAAAGCCCCTAATGTAAAGGATCTGCTGTAAAGCTGCTCTTCATAAAGACTGTATTTTAATCCTTAATATCCCACCTGGGATTAATGCTGGGGGCCGTTGGCGTGAGCTCTGCTTACCTCTAATTCTGTGCAGCCTGGCATGGCTGTGGTGGTTGGAGAGCCAGGATTAGCTCGAGCACAGCTCTGGGAACGAGGATTGTGTCCTGGATTGAGCAGGGGAGGTGTAATTTTATTTTAGCTACGAGCTGAGAGTGGCTGGGCTGAGTTACTGCTGTGGCCCTGGGGTGCACCGGCGACTTTTAAGCTGAGGGACAAAGCGAGCTCGGGGACTAAAAAAGCGGCTGCTGCGCTTTCTTTCGGGTCTCATGGAAAGAAAACAAGAGGGAAAAACAGAAAAAAACATGGTTAGATGCCACGAAGTAGGTGGCAGTGCCTTAACCGTATGTGTGTTGTATAGGCCACTAGGACCTCTTCCATCCTTATCAAGGGGAGTGCTAACCTTCTCTCCTTTCATACAACACGACTGCAAGAGCGCAGCCGACACTATTTAAACCTCCAGCAGGCTTCATCTATGCAACATAGAGTGAGCCAACCCTTCTATCCTTTCTCCCTCAATTTGACACCTCTTTCTAGCTCCTATTAAAAATCTTTTACTTTACGTTACAAATTTGCCCGAAATCCCCTAAAAACCGCGGTAAAATCGCTAAAACGCTCGTTTCCCACCATGCTTTTAATATATTCATCACGCCCAGCCAATCAGCGCGCAGAAGGCGGAGCTTCTTCCCCTGCCCCTTGTGGTTTCGCTTTGGCCGCGCTGCTGGAGGCGGGCGCGCCCGGGGTTCGAGGGTTCGAGTCCGGCCCCCGGCGGGGAGGTGCCGCGGGGATGAGCTCAGCGCGGGGAGTGCGGAGGGGCCGCGTAACCTGCGCAGGGTTTGGGCTTTCCTGCCGGGTATCCCTCGGGTTTGGGCTTTCCCGCTGGATATCCCGCAGGTTTGGGCTTTCCTGCCGGGTATCCCTCGGGTTTGAGCTTTCCTGCTGGATATCCCGGAGGTTTGGGCTTTCCTGCCGGGTATCCCGCGGGTTTTAGCTTTCTCTCCGGTGTCCCGCGAGTTTGAGCCTTCCCGCCGGGTATCCCCCAGGTTTGGGTTTTCCCGCCGGGTATCCTTCAGGTTTGAACCTTCCAGCCGGGTACCTCGCGGGTTTGAGTTTTCCCGCTGGATATCCCTTGGATTTTAACTTTCTCGCCGGGTATCCCGCAGGTTTGAGCTTTCCAGCCGGGTATCCGCGGGTTTGGGTTTTCCCTCCGGGTATTCTTCGGGTTTGAGCTTTCCCGCTGGATATCCCTTGAGTTTTAACCTTCCCACCGGGTATCCCTCGGGTTTCAGCTTTCTCTCCGGGTATCCCTCGGGTTTCAGCTTTCTCTCCGGGTATCCCGCGGGTCTGAGCTTTCCTGCCGGGTATCCCGCAGGTTTGGGTTTTCCCGCCGGGTATCCTTTGGGTTTGAGCCTTTCAGCCGGATATCCCGCAGGTTTGGGCTTTCCCACCGGGTATCCCGCGGCTTTGAGCGGCACCGCGGGATGTGCTGGCGGCATCTCCCGCAGCCGGAGCAGCGGTGCAGGAGGGAGAGCCCATTCCCGAAGCGTTCCCGGAGCTCGTCCATCGCTCCGAGTTCCCTCAGCGCTAATGACGGCTCCCCCAGCATCCGCTGCAGGTGCCACCGATGCCGCTTAGGGCATCGCTCCGACCCCCGCGACCCTGCCAGCCCTTCCCGCTGCGTTCCCGGTGGAAGGACCAGCGGAGGAGCCGCTTTTCCGGCTGAGGCTGCGGATCCAGGTGCAGCGCCCAGGGGTTTGCACAGCCCCGGCCCCGCCAGATGTGCACAGCTGCTGCATCGCAGACTCGCAGAACGGCTTGGGGTGGAAGGCACCTTCCAGCTCACCCCATTCCGACCCCCCGACAAGGGCAGGAACACTTTCCACTCTCCCAGTTTGCTCCAAGCCTGGCCTTGGACGCTTCCAGGGATGCTGCATCCCTGCCACAGAGCCCAGGCTGCTCCTGCTGCCCCTTCCAGATAACTGATGAGTTTATTAGGGGATTAAAGTTAGTTTCCCCTCCTTATTGAATGCTCTGATTTATGCATGCGTTTAAATCAATCCCATTTCCTGCCTTTTATCCCTTGTCCCCCAGGCTTTCAGGCTTTACTGTGTCAGACATTTGTTACAATCACATTGTTTTGAGACACCGTGGGTGGTTTAAGGGATTTAAATCCATGAGCTGCATTTCTTGGGCACTTCTCCCAGGTGCCAACTGCCCCTCCTGAGCTGTAGGTTCCCCTCCTGGGATGAGTTGGTGCTGTCTCCTGGTAAAATATGAACCAGCCTCGCTGCTAATGAAGATGCTGGAGATTAAACCCGAGCCTGCCTGGCTGGGAGCTGTGTCTGGCACAGGAGGTGCCTGCTGGGCTGGGGTGCCCCCGGGGTGGGGGATTTCAGGTGCTGCTAGCAGGCACTTGCTGGATGAGCTACATAAGCAGCTTATTTTGTCATTTTAATTTTTTAATCCCACGCATTCGGTCGCGCTCTCTTATTAGTAAGCATTAGCTCCCCAAGTCCCAT
The DNA here is from genome assembly GCF_036417665.1 of Passer domesticus. Taxonomy (NCBI): domain Eukaryota; kingdom Metazoa; phylum Chordata; class Aves; order Passeriformes; family Passeridae; genus Passer; species Passer domesticus. The sequence continues at coordinate 9,854,667 of NC_087491.1, forward strand.
TAGCTCTGCTGAGAGCTGGGGCTTTGCCTTTGGGGACAGCTCTGCAGGAGCCAACGGGGGCTGGGGGGCTGCTCCTGCAGCTGGTGACATCCGTGGTGTCCCATGTGGAGCCATCACTGCTCAGCCCTTCCCTCTGCTGTCCCCCTGTCCCCTCCCCAAGCCCCTGGCAGTCCCAGCTCCCTCCAGAGCTGATCCAAGCCCAGGGCTGGCTTTAACCTCCCCCTGCAACTATTTTCTTGTGTGTAAAAACAAATATTCCATTCAAACCCTCTTCCCTCTCTGCCAGGTTTTCCCTTTAACCCCAGGGCCATCCCCAGAGCTGTACTTTGTTAGAGGAGCTCAAGTCTCGGATTTAAAATTAGTTGACTGCTTCTCTTTAATAAAATTATTCCTGTCCTCTTTAAATAGCACAATATGTCACAGAAAGCCGGTGGGTCCGTTCATGGAGATGAGACAGCTCAGAGAGGAAAGAGACAGGCAGGAAAAAAAAAGAAAAAAGAAAAAAAAAAAAAAAAGTAAAACCATACATCTCCCCAAACCCCTTCTGCCTAATCCAACTGAATTAGAGGATTTCGAAGTGGATTTAAAACTAAATCTTGATTAGGGAGAATTTCTCTCCAAGAGCTGCTGCACGGTGGTATTAATGGGAAGTGATCGTGGACAGAGGAAATAGGACAGAAATAACTGGGGGTAGCACATACGCACTCAGGTCTGTGCACGAACCGAAAGAACCGCGGAATTTCTCCAGAGGAAAAGGGACAAATTCAACATCCACAGCAGGAACCTGGGTGCCAGGGGCTGGCTGGGCAAGCGGGGAGCAGCCACATCCCTGCTGCACCCCCAGCACCTCCCCGGGGCAGGGCTGGCAGGTGAGGAGGCAGCAACGAGGACCAGGAGGGCTGGGGTGAAGAGCCGGGAGGAGAGGAGGTCTCAGCCCGCTCCCCCAGAGCCCCTGCTCGCCCTGGGAGCTCTGGGGGACCCTCGGAGATGCCCCCCATGCTCTGCAGACACATGGCTGGAGGCGCCCATGGGATCCTGTCCCTGCTGACCGTGGTGTTCGTCCTGCCAGAGGGTGAGTGCTGCTCTGCCGGGGTGTGCCCGTGCCCTGGAGCCACAGTTTGTGTCCTCCCTGAACCCGTTCTACCCTTTTCCATCCTCCCTAAACCCGATTTACCAGGTGGGATTGATCCTTCCCATCCTCCCTAAACCCGATTTTCCCAGGTGGAATTTACCCTTTTCCATCCTCCCTAAACCCAATTTTCCCAGGTGGAATTTACCCTTTTCCATCCTCCCTAAACCCGATTTTCCCAGGTGGAATTTACCCTTTTCCATCCTCCCTAAACCCGATTGTCCCAGGTGGAATTTACCCTTTTCCATCCTCCCTAAACCCGATTTTCCCAGGTGGAATTTACTCTTTTCCATCCTCCCTAAACCCGATTTTCCCAGGTGGAATTTATCCTTTTCCATCCTCCCCAAACCCGACTTGCCCAGGTGGGATTGATCCTCGGGGTGAATTTAGGGGCACTCTCTCCCCAAGCTGTGTGCTGGTGGTTTTAGGATGGAGGTAGTGTCACCTTTTGTACAAAAGGGCAGAGTGCCAGGATTTGGGATCCCCTGAGCTCCTCTTCCCTGGCTTGGCCGGGGCAGGGACTCCCCTCGCTGTGCCTGGCTGTGTGAGGGTGCTCAAAACCTGTGGGAGCAGATTTTGAGCCCCCCAAAACCCTGTGGGAGCACATGAGGGCTCAGGAAGGACTCAGGGTCAGTGTTCAGAGGTGAGGAAAGGCAATAGCAGCAACCTGATTAATCAACAGAGGTTGCCTTAACCTCCACAGCAGAGGTGGATGCTGTAAATTAATATCCTTTAAAGGCTTTTTGGTAGGGTTTTTTTTTTTTTTTTTTTTGTTTTCTTTTGTTTTGTTTTGCTTTTTGTTTGTTTTTTGGGGTTTTTTTATTGGGTTTTTTTTTTGTTTGTGGTGTTTTTTTGGGGTTGGTGTTTTTTTGGTTTTTTTGGTGTTTGTTTTTTTTTTTTTTTTTCTTTTTAGAAACCTGAGAAATAGCTTTATTGCCATTGTGGCAATTTTCAGACACAGGGGCTGCAGGGAAGGGCCGAGCTGCTGCCAGTGCAAGTGTGCAAAGCCCTGGGGACACCCTGAGCCCATTGGCCCGGGGTCACAGGCTCTGGTGCTCTCAGGGAGGATTTCCCTTCTGTTTCCGAGCAGGTTCGCCTTCCTGACAGACCCTCTGATAACATCAGGACTGTGTCCTGGGGGAAAACCAAACCACGCTGATAAACCCATCCCTCTGGAGCAAATCCCTCCAAAACAGGCACAGCTAAATTGGAAAAATTTGGTGAAAAATGGAAAATCTATTTCTGAGCGCGACCGAGCCCTGAACCAGTGGGTCTGTGAGGTTCCACCTACTCTTTACACCCCGTTTCAAAGCTCCCTTGTTCCCAGCTCAAATCTCCGGCTAATCTGTGATTTCGCACTGACCTCTAGCGGGAGATGAGTTTGTATTTTCGGCCCCACAGGGTAAACAAGTGACGGGCAGCTCCGGCTTAATGCGACTTGGCAAGGCAGGGAGCGCTGCGAAGCCGTCGGTAGCGAGCAGCCCGGAACGAGCTGAAGCCTTTTCCCCCCTGGAAAAAAAAAAAAATAAAAATCCAGCCGCGTTTCTTCTGGTTCTTGTTTAGTGTCTGGACTCCAGTGCTACGGCTGCAACATCGTGGTTGGCACCAAGAACGTGGACATGGGGTGCTCCAAGCCCGAGGTGATCACCTGCTCCCAGTCGCACCAGGGCTTCAAGCACCGCTTCTGCATTAAAACAGAGAGCGGTGAGTCCGCCCCCGGGGCCGGGGGGCTGCTCCTGCCGCTGTCCCCCCCAAAAATCAACCTCGCAGGCTGTGCCAGGCTGCCACGGCATCCCCCTGATGTCCCTGCCTGTGCTTGCTTTGCAGTGGTCCTGGGCATCCTGCTGGCCAGCGGCTGTGCCACCTCTCGCCACTGCCAGCAGCAGGAGCTGCCGGGGGTCCGCATCCACTGCTGCGACACCGACCTGTGCAACGCCTCCCCCAGAGCCCCCCGGGCGCCCCCCGGCCGCCTCCTGCTGCCCTGCATCCTCGCTGCCCTGCTCCTCTCCTGACGGCCCCAGGACGGGATGGGGCAGAGTTTATGGACCGAGGGTGGGATGGGGCAAATTTTATGGACTGAGGGTGGGGATGGGGCAGAGCTGATGGCTGGAGGGTCGGGATGGGCAGAATTTATGGCACCAGGATGGGGATGGAGCAGAGTTTATGGCCCCACGACCAGGATGGGGCAGAGCTGATGGGCGCAGGGCGCTGCTGTGGCTGGAGGATGGGGATGGGGCAGAGTTTATGACCCGAGGATGAAGATGGGGCAGAGTTTTTGACCCGAGGATGGGATGGGACAGAGTTTATACCCCGAGGATGGGATGAGGCAGAGCTGACGGCTGGAGGATTGGGATGGGGCAGAGTTTGTGGCCCCAGGATGGGATAGGGCAGAGTTTGTGGCCCCAGGATGGGATAGGGCAGAGTTTGTGGCCCGAGGGTCGGGATGGGGCAGAGCTGATGCCCCGAGGATGGGATGGGGCAGAGTTTATGGCCCCAGGATGGGATAGGGCAGAGTTTATAGCCCCAGGATGGGATGGGGCAGAGTTTGTGGCCCGAGGGCCAGGATGGGGCAGAGCTGATGGCCGCAGGGCGCTGCTGTGGCAGCTCTGCCGCCCAGCAGCGCTTCGGGCAGAGGCGAGGAGCGGCCGCGGTGCCTCCATCGCTGCATCCCGCTCCTCTCCCCGCCGTGCCGGCGCTGCCCGGGCCGGGTGATGCTGCTGGCCCCGCTCTGCCCCCCTCGGCCGGCTCGGGCCATCCATCTCACCCCGTGTAAGAGACCTATTGCAATTAAGCAGGCTGAAGTGCTCCTGAACTCCTCAACCTTTGCCCCGGGACTGCTCGTGGGGTGGGCGCTGGCACAGGGGTGCCCCATGGCCGCTGCTCTCCCCTCCTCAATAAAAGGTGCCCAAAACGCTGTGCCCTGCCGCGCTCTCGGGGAGGACGGGGGATGCTCCCCGAGCTCTGGGGGTACCCGCAGCATCCCGGGGAAGGGGGAGCGCAGGGCTGGGGGTCTCCCCAAGCCCCCGCGGGGGTCGGGAGGCGGCCGAGCCCCGCTCTTCCCACGAGAGGGCATCCGCCAGCCTCGCTCCGCATCCCGGCGGCCGCGGGCGCTGCGCGGCTCGGGGATGGAGCAGCGGCCCCGACACGCCGGGCTGGGGGCCCGAGTGAAAAGAACTGGATTTTCTGGAGTTTTTTTCCCAGCCCGAGAGGCCAAACGGGAGCTGCAACAGCAAAATGCCGTCCCGTGCGGATCGCGGCCGCTCCAAGGTCAGCGCGGGGGTTGCGGCAGAGCTGGGAATTAAACGCATCTGTCTCCAGAGCCAGCCCTGTGTCTTTATCACCAGGGAAACAGCAGAAACCTCGCTCGGAGAAAAGGAAGAAATATTTTTTTTCTATTTGTTTCTTCAGATGAAAAAAAAATATAATAATGCAAAAGACCTTTTCCATGCAAAACATCAGCTTTTGATGACATTTCTCAGATGTGTGTCAGAAAACAAGCCAGAACTCTACTAAAAATATTATCTGAGGCACCATCCCAAGAGAAACACCTTGGGACTGATACAAAACAACCTCAGATTCTGAAGATTCAAAATAAAAGGAAATCAGGAAACAAATCCTAGAAGAAAAACTACAAGAGCAGCAACAGTACCCAATTCCCCCTCTTTCCCCTTAAAACATTCCTTCTGATTTTCGGGGGAGCAGGAAACATTTCCTTGGCAGCTGGAGTTATTCTGGCTACTGGATATTTATCTGCCTGTGCTGAGCTCTTGCAAAAGCCCTCACTAGGATAAAATCCCATTGATCTGGGATGGGGCAGAATTTATGGCCTCAGGATCAGGATGGAGCAGAGTTTGTGGCCCGAAGGTGGGGATGGGGCAGAGCTGATGGCTGGAGGATGGGATGGGGCAGAATTTATGCCCTCAGGATGGGGATAGGGCAGAGTTTATGGCCCCAGGATTGGGATGGGGCAGGGTTTGTGGCCCGAGGATGAGGATGGGGATAGGGCAGGGTTTGTGGCCCCAGGATTGAGATGGTGCAGAGTTTATGGCCCAAGGGTAGGGATGGGGCAGAGCTGATGGCTGGAGGATCGGGATGGGGCAGAATTTATGCCCTGAGGGTGGGATGGGGCAGAATTTATGACCCCAGGACCAGGATGGGGCAGAGTTTATGGCCTGAGGATGGGGATAGGGCAGAGTTTGTGGCTCCAGGCTTGGGATGAGGCAGAGATGATGGCTGGAGGATTGGGATGGGGCAGAGTTTATGGTCTGAGGATAGGATGGGACAGAGTTTATGACCCCAGGACCAGGATGGGGCAGAGTTTATACCCCGAGGATGGGATGGGGCAGAGTTTATACCCCGAGGATGGGATGAGGCAGAGCTGACGGCTGGAGGATTGGGATGGGGCAGAGTTTGTGGCCCCAGGACCAGGATGGGGCAGAGCTGATGGCCGCAGGGCGCTGCTGTGGCAGCTCTGCCGCCCAGCAGCGCTTCGGGCAGAGGCGAGGAGCGGCCGCGGTGCCTCCATCGCTGCATCCCGCTCCTCTCCCCGCCGTGCCGGCGCTGCCCGGGCCGGGTGATGCTGCTGGCCCCGCTCTGCCCCCCTCGGCCGGCTCGGGCCATCCATCTCACCCCGTGTAAGAGGCCTGTTGCAATTAAGCAGGCTGAAGTGCTCCTGAACTCTTTAACCTTTGCCCTGGGATTGCTCCTTTTGCCCCGGGGCTGTGGATCAGCTCCATTGCACTCTCCAAACAGCGCCTGCTACTTAGCTGACATTTCTTTCTCCTGCTGGATCCTATTAGCACCCTGAGGTTGAAAATGCTACTTTGGAGTGTTGTAAGGAATGTGATTTATACTGGAAAGCAGCGACAATCTATCTTTCCCTATACACACAGTGCAGATGAGGCTGGAGAGCTAAATCCACACGGCCTGAACAAACAGCAGCCGGGATAATTGGGGAGGAGGCTGCAGGCAGGGAGGGAGGGCTCTGGGGCCAGGGGATTCAGAGCTTGGGGCGGGCAATGGGGCCGTGCAGGAAACCCAGTGGGATCCCATCCCCACACCAGTGCAAACCGGTGCTGGATGCTGCTGGTTCCCAAGCAAGGACTGGGAGATGTTTCCAAGGGTTCTGGGTGAGGGATCCATCCTCTCCTTCTTTGCTGTTGATCCTCAGATCCCCGAGCAGGACTCGCAGTGGTTTTCCTGCATGTGAGTCCATATCATGGACAACACCATCTGCATGGGAAGCAGATGGAAATAAGAACGGAATGGTGCCTGAAGGAGGGCTGATTAGCCTTTATCAGATATGACACGCTAACCACCGAGGCTCCTCGCTGGAACACCGGGTTAAAATCTCTGCAGTGTCAAGTTTCATCCTCCCTGAGCAAAGAGACACTTTCCATAGTGTTTGTGTGAATCTTCTGGATAAGCCCCGGAGACTGAAACCATCTCAGCTTCATCTGGGCATTAAAAGTCCCACCCACGTGTTTAAAAAAAGCCCCAAACCCAGAAACGCAAAAGCTGACATTTACTCTAAAATGTCTTTTTCTCCCTGCGTGGATCCCGTGTGAGCTGCTGCCTCCTCCTCGCTGGAGCAGGGCTGGAGGCATCTCCTGGCCATTCCCACCTTTGGCCCTGATGGAAGCACAGGGATTATTTTGCACACTCAAAAGTGTGTGCATGAGCACACACATGGACACTAGCACAGCGTTTTCTGGGAGAAAAAACAACTAAAAAAAAAAAAAGAAGAAAAAAACCCCAACCCTAAGCAGCCTCTGTGTCAAAAGCCCTTTTATAAAAGCCTCAGTAGCTGAAGAATTGCCATTGTTTCAGTCTCCAGTGAGTGCTAGTCTTAAAATATTTCCAGCTCAGAGCAGGCTTTGACATTCTGCCCAGACCCAGGAGAGGGAACAAACACGAGTTCAGAAATGTTTCTACAAGGCACAGATCCTTCTTCTGGGAGCATCACATTCAGCATCTCCCATCCTGTGGCTGCATCCCCCCAAAGTGGGGGAAACACCACAAAACACCCCTGAAAGCAGGGAGGGGGAGAAGGCTGGGCTGGTTTTCACACCACTTTCACTCAGCTTTTCCCTCCTGAGCAGCAAAACCCATTTTTTTCCCCCCAGAAATTCTGCATTCCAGGCTGCTCTCCCTGCTTGGATGCTGAGGCTGTGCAGACCTGACTCCCCATCCCACTGGATGCCAGCAGATGGTCCAAAAGCACAAGGCTGTGCAGACTCTGGGAGTGAAAGCAGACAGAAAGTCTGCAGTGATACTCATCCCCTTTCAGCCTTTTTTTGTGTGTGTGTGTGCTCACCAGTGATGCTGGGAGGGACAGAGAGGGCTGGGATGGAGGAAGCTCTCAAAGCTTCACGATTTCCATCTCTGTGGAAGGGATGGACAGCGGCAAATGGAACCATGGAATGGTTTAGGTTGGAAGGGACCTCAAAGGTCACCTCATTCCAGCCCCCTGCTCCTCGTGGTGGTGGCACTGGGGACAGGGATTGTTGGGGAGTCACAGCACAGCTCCCGGCACAGTTTATCACCACTTTTTCATGGGTTGTCCCCCTTTCTCTTTCCAAAATAAGGAGAGGAGCTGAGATAAAAGTTGCTGCACTTCTCTCCAAAAAACTTTTTTGGCATAAAAATGCAGAAAGCTGCCAGAGGTTTGGAGGCTGTTGGGAATTATGTGGATGCCCTGGGGTCTGTGGGAAGCTGGTTCCAAGAGGCTGAATGCTCCAGAGAGCACGAGCCAACCTGAGCTTATCTCAGCTCTGAGCACTCCTGACGTTGGATAAGAGGCATTATTTACCCAAGAACAGTGTGGGGTTAAAATTTAGTAAGTCCTTGTGCAACTCTTTATGGAGCAAGGACAAATAAACATCTCTCAAACACAGTCAGTACTCAGGCTCAGTGTTTAATTCATTCTCTGGAAATGCATCTTGTTTATAGCCATTCATTGCAGGGGCTTGGAACAGCAGGGGTCTGATCCACTCCAAATTTCAGGCAAAATAATATGATCCTCCTTTTGCTCTTGTTTGTTCCTAGGAGAGAACACAAGGTCAAATCTTCAACTAGTACAAAGTTTGCTCTGAACTACTGAGTGGGGAATTTTTTTTGTTTGTTTGTGTTTTGGGTTTGTTGGTTTTTTTTTTTTTTTTTTTTTTTTTTAATTTTTTGCCTTTTTTTGTTTGTTGGGTTGGGGTTTTTTTTTTGTTTGTGTTTTGGGTTTGTTGGTTTTTAAATTTTTTAAATTTTTGTTTTGTTTTGTTTTTGTTTGTTGGGTTGGTTTTTTTTGTTGTTGTTTTTGTTTTTTTTGTGGTGTTTTTTGTTTTGTTTGTTTGTTTGTTTGTTTGACGAAGTTTTTCCTCTGCTCCCTCTCCCTTTCCATGCCTCCCTCTCCTCCCAGCTCTCCAGCCCATGAGGAGCCCAGGGCACCAGAGGCTTTGGGTTTCCTCCTGGGGTGATAAAGGCTTCTAGAAGGAATTAAGGCTGAGTGGACAAAACCAGCAGCTCCCAAGGCTGAAGGTTGGGATGCCTCCTACCCCCTCCAACCCGTGGAGACGAGCAGGGGAGCACCCACACGAGGGAGATCCAGCTCCCTCCTCCCAGGGGATGCTGCACTGAGCAAAGCCCTTCCCTGGGAGCTGCTCCAGGCCCATCCATTGCCCAGAGCTGGGAGGGAGCAGTGCCAGCTGTATCGACACAAACCATGAACTGGGTCACGCTCAGTTCCCCCTCCCAGCTCTGAGCCCTCCTCCTGCTCCGGGGGATATTCAGGAGCTGGACACACACTGTGTGTGTCAAACCAGCCCCGAGCCCCAGGGCAGTGCCCTTCTCCTCTAGGATGGGAGCCAGGGCTGCCCTGTGCCAAGGGCTGGGCATGCAGAGGCTTGGGAGGGAGGACAGGGGGGGATCCTGCTCCATTTCACAGCTCCGTGGCCTGACCTACATGGAGCACAATCGATGCACTGGCAGCACAGAGGCCACACTGTGGGGGAGGATCTGCCTCCCTGCCTCCCTGCATCCCTGCATCCAGCCAGGATCTCCCCTGGGAGCTGCAGGAGCTTCCCCTCCGTGCTGGGCACCTCACAGCATCCTCCACACTCAACAGCCCTGGCACGGAGTAACCTAGGACGCCTGTTTTGGGATGTTCTCCTGGTTTTGTGCAGCTTGGATGCCTATTTTGGGATGTTCTCCTGCTTTTGTGCAGCTGGCAGGGAGAGGTGTTATGCTGTGTGTGCCCCTGGGACGCCTCTGAGTGAGGCACACACGGGTTTGGCTGCTGAGGAGTCAAGAGGTGCATCCTCGGCTCAGCAGCTCCTGGTGGAGCCTGCTAATGGAGCACCAGAGGATCTGAGTGTCCTCCCTGCCAGGTTATCCAGCCTGGAATCACACCCTGAAGCCTTTTCCTTCTGGTGGTTTGGGGTTATCCAGCCTGGAATCACACCCTGAAGCCTTTTCCTTCTGGTGGTTTGAGCATCTCACACCCTGGGGCCACTCTGCTCTGACCTCCGGGATCTGCTGCAGGGGATGATGCTCCTGGCAGAATTTACTCTTTGATGTCCTTCAGGGGAGTGGTTGGGAGGGTGGCAGGAACAAAATGGCAAAAAACATCAGGAAAAGGTCAGGGTAAGGGTTAGAGTTAGGGTTAGGATTAGGATTAGGGTTAGCATTAAGGTTAGGGCAAGGCACTGTGATGTTAGGAGATATTTCTCCTCCCAAATTCCCAAATTCTCATTAAATAACAGCAAGGGGGTAATTAAAAATATCATCTTGGGACACAGTGTGTCTAATCCTGCAGCCTGCCCCTCCCCTGCCTGCTGGCTTGGGCTGGGGGAGGATGGATGAACACCCAGAGTGAGAGGCTGGCGTGGAGGAGGATGGAGAGAGGTGTGTGACACACCAGACAGCGTGTCCTCACCCTGGGGAACCCTTTGGGGACAGCAGCCAGGTGTTCGGGGTGTCGGTGCCACGTCCCTCCCCTCTGTGACAGCAATTGCCGGGCTGGTTAAACTCTGCAAAGCGAACTCTGTGCGGAACCAGGGGAAATAAAGCGAATTAAAAGGTGGGCAGAGCCTGGCGCTGCCTCCCCGCGGCGCCGAGCGGACCCCGGGGAAAGCACCGAGCCAGATTTCGCTTTTACACGGCAGGAATGAATCACGGCAGCTCTGCAAACAGCGGCCCGGGGAGCGCTCCCCGGCCGGGCACCCCGCTGCTAATTAGGAAATAATCCAATCAATTAAGCGCTCAGCCTGCAGCGGAGGGCGCAGCTCTGCTGGAATAGGGGCAGAGTGGGGCTGGGGGTGGATTTGGCTGTCGGGGTCTCTGCCATAGGATGCTCCTGGAAAAAAAAAAATAATTCTTTCAGGGAACGGTCCTCCCTCTCTGGTTAATTGGGATGCAGGGAGTTAGCAGTGGGATGGATGCTCAGCATGCCTCGTGTCCCAGGTGTGGGAATCGATAGGATTAGAGGATTTTAGGAAAGCTGTGTTTGGGATGCAGGGAATTAACAGTGGGATGGATGCTCAGCATGCCTCGTGTCCCCAGGGTGTGCTGGGTTCTCCCAGGGTGTTTGGGATGCAGGGAATTAGGAATGGGGTGGATGCTCCATGTCCCCATGTGTGCTGGGCTCTCTGGGGGGATGCTGGGGCTGTTTCTGTGAGGCAGAGATGTTTCTGTGCCCTGAGGGCATGGGCAGGCTCTGTCCCTTCTCCAGGGATGGAGGGGAGGCTCTGTCCTCACGCCAAGGCACCCCAGTGCCACCAGAGCACCCTGGGGACAGCAGTGAGCCAGGCAGAGCAAACTGCAGGGACCACCGACCCCTTCCAGCCTGCAAACCCGGGACAGCAGCAAAAGGGAATGAAAAGCTGACTCGATGAAGGCAAGCAGGGCTCTCCCAGGGCTTATCAGAGCCCAGGGACCTGGCTGAGGGTCCCAGACCTGTCCCCACAGCTCCCCTCACACGAGGCTTTCCCTGAGCATTCCTTACTGCTTCCCCTCCACTGATTTCAGCACTATTAAAATGTTTTCCACCAGCACCTCTCTCAATTACATGTTTTTAAAAAGCTATTAAAGAGAATTCCCCATGAAATTATTTTGATTTTCCGCCCCTCCGTCTACTTCCAAACTAATGAGATTAATTGAAAGCTACAAACATTTTCCAAGGGCCCAAGGCAAACGCAATGGCAAACATGTGTAACTCTTCCCCAGGACTGAATCCATCCTCCCTCCTGCTTCCCAGCATCCCTCCAGACATGGGGCTGCATTCTGCAGTCTCAGAAGGTGCTCAGGTTTGGAAACCTTTGATATTTTTTCCCCCTCCTCCTTTGAGGAAGGAAAAAGAAAGTGCCTGAGGAATGAGAGCTGTCAGAGGCAATAATGTGAGATCTCACTCGTGGCTGGCAGGCAGAGGGGGGATTTTGAGGGGGGTTTTTCTCTCTGGCGTGTGGTGTTAACTGGGGAACTTCAAACGAGGAGGAATTTAGGAAAGTTTTACCTCTTTCTCTCAGCCTCCAGGTAGGAAAAGAAAAATGAAACCTTCCAAACCCAATAAGCTGCAAAGCAAACCTGACAATTGCCCTGCTCTCCTCCCAGGTGTTTGTCTGCTCCTGGTGTTTGATTCCTCCCATCCCGGGTTAATCAATAGGACAAATCTCTGGTGTCACTCCTCTCCTGGCCCCCACGGGCTCCTCCAGGATTGATGACAGCAAACAGCCCTTCAGAGGGGGCTGGAAGTCTCTGAGTGAGGATAAATAAAGGGAGAGATTTGTTACTCTGTGGTGGAGCAACCTCTCAGCATCACCTTCCCTCAGGTGCTGCTTTAAAACAGGGTGAAAGAAAACCTTAAAAAAACACCAGTAAAGTTCCAAACCCTGCAGAATTCCATGGGATCACACGCATAAACACACACAGCAGTGAGGAAGATGGTTTTGGAACTGGAGAAAACATTTATCAGCATGGAACTCCTCTACCTCCAAAGCCCAGTTTGTGCAAACAAACACAGGGACTGATGGGGGCAGGCAGAATGGATTTGCTCCTGTGCCATGAGGATTTTAGCCTCGCTCACCACGGAATCACAGAATTTGGGGTGGAAAAGACCTTTAAGGTCTTCTTCCACCCCCGTGTCATGGACAGGCACACCTTCTGCTGGACCAGGCTGCTCCAAGCCCCACCCAGCCTGGCCTTGGACACTTCCAGGGGCTCAGAGGAGCTTCCAACCCCTCTCCTTGCAGGACAAGGATGGATTTCCACAGGACAAGGATGGATTTCCACAGGACCAGAGGGAAGATGCTGTGAGATGCCCTTGGAGGTGGATCACCCCTTCTAAGAGGGGTGCCCAGGAGAGCGAGGATCCTCCCAGCCTTGGACACTTCCAGGGGCTCAGAGGAGCTTCCAACCCCTCTCCTTGCAGGACAAGGATGGATTTCCACAGGACCAGAGAGGTGAGATGACCATGGGGGTGGATCACCCCTTGGAAGAGGGCCTGGAGGGTGCCCAGCAGAGCGAGGATCCTCCCAGCAGCGTGGTGGGGCACCAGGGACAGGCAGCACCACAGCCTGGCCAAAAATGACTGCGGTGGACCCCGTCCCCAGCACCCCCTGACGAGTTAAACCCCTCCAGTTCATTAAAGACACATTCCTCCCCTAATAAAAAGCTCGTTGTCTGGTGGCAGGGAGGCTGCAGGATGTTATGGTTGGAATGTCCCTCGGCCCTCGTGTCACTGAGAGCCCCAGCAGCTGTGCATCTGCAAGGAGCTCGTGTTCCCCCCTCCAGAGAGGCAGAGCTGATGTTTGCTGTGATCTCCACGATGTCACCAGCTCCTCTTTGGTGTGTGCAAGCCAGGGACCCCCGAGGCTCATGGCTCTGGGGGCAGATTTGTCTGGGGACTGCTTGGGAGATGGACCAGGAGGATGGAGGAAAGATTAACTGCTGCAGGGAAGAGGCTGATCCCTGTGTCCCTGCATCCATATCCATTAGGGATGTGGTGAGCCAAGGGCAATAACATTAATGTTAATGTTAATGCGAATATGAATATTAAAATTAATATTAACATTAATATTAATAATAAAAATAACAACAATAACAAGAAGAAGAAAAAAGAAAAAAGAAAAGAAGAAGAAATAAGAGAGAACAAGAAAGAAGGAAGAAGAAGAAAGAAGAAGAAAGAAGAAGAAAGAAGAAGAAAGAAGAAGGAAGAAGAAGGAAGAAGAAGGAAGAAGAAGACAAAGAAGAAGATGAAAATGAAGAAGAAGAAGAAAAGAAGAAAAGAAGAAAAGAAAAAAAGAAGAAGAAGAAGAAGAAATCACTTCCATGAAGTTTTCAATAATGGGGCAAAAGGATGGATTTTTTCTCTGTTTCACATGAGGAAAATGGAGCCACAGAGCAATGAAAGGTTTGACTTGACAAAGTAGCACAGGGTGGCCCCACGAGGGGTGTGTGGGGAGCTGGACAGGAGCAGTTCCCTCCTGATCCCTCCTTTGTGCTCCCCACAATCAAACCCCAGGTCTGCAGGGCTTTCCTCACGCAGATCCTCCTCTTGGCCTGGCTGGGGACAAGGACACTGCAGGGGTGGCCCGGGCAGTGGCGGAGCAGCCCTTGGGGTTTGTGGGACAGGAATGTCTGGGATCTGCTGAGTCTTCTGCTTCCACAGCACAAACCAACCTCCTAAACCACTGGGAAACACTTTGTTCCTGTTTTTTTTTGTGACAGCCTCGCTCCCAGCACCACCTTCCATGCTGGACACCAAAGGTTCTCCCATGGCACAGCTCAGATCCTCCCTCGGGACTCCTGGTCCCTCTCCAGTGATCTGGATTTTCCAGGGACGGAAAGAGCTGGAGGACAAACCCCGATTCAATGGCCATTATAATGAAATAAATGAATGTATTTTATGCAATCCCTGAGCTGTGTCACCTTGGGGTCCATCAGGGACAGCTGGAGCCCATCCTTCCACCCAGGACTGGAAGATCATTCCGCTGGTGCCTCCTGAGGGGTTATCCTGGGCTGGATAAAAACCAGCCCTGTGACATCAGAGAGGGCCCAGCACAGGCTGCAGGAACAGTGTGTCCCCACCACTCCCACCCCGGCCACTTGCTGGGACAAATACCTGTCCCAGACCTCCCCAGGAACAGGTATTTCTGCAGGTATTTATCCTGCAAGCAGCCCAGAACTGGATTAAGATAAGGTGACGATGTGGAAATGCCTGTCAGGCCCACAAACCTGCAGGGCAAATGAAGCAATCATGTTCTCAGGACATACATAAAAATAAGTAAAAAACACTATTAATCCATAGCAACAAAAGGAGATGGCATGGCAACAGCAGCAACTGCAAAACAAAACAGCAGAGAGGAGGGGAGAGGAGGGCACAGGAGGGGAGAGGGGAAATCAAGCCCTGCTCTGGCCTTTTGGGGGTTTTTAAGGACCCCCAAAGGGTTTTTTTGGGGAGATGTTGCATCCCAAGTGGGGGAGGCAGATCATGATCTGGGTGCTGATGCCAGGGGGGTTCCTGAGCCTCTGCCCAGGCTGACAAAAGGTCCCAAATCCTGAGGGACCCTGAGGGCTGGCAGCAGAGCAGGGCAGGGAGCTGAGGATACCAAATCCAATTTGTTTTGATTTTTTTTTTCCTAAATTAAACCAAAGCATCAACAGCAGCTCTTAATTACCTCACAAAGATGAGCTGCTCGTGGCATTGCAGAGGAAAAAAGAGCATTTTACTAAACCCTAGCACTGAAGTTCTGTGGACTTGCTGGATGCAGCAACCCAGCCCAGGAGCGAGCAGCTCCTCAGGGGCAGCTGCTGTGCTCCCACCCCAAAAAAAAAAAAGATGCCTTCAGCTCTCATGAGGGCAACATCCCACCAGGAAACAAAAGTGGGCTAAACCCAGCCTCAAAACCCAGCTCCACGGCTGTTTTGAAGCCAGGCAGAGCTGTGCTGCGGCTGCGTGGGAGCAGCGCGATGGAAATCAGCCCTAATGGGTGTTAATTTGGAGTGGGAAGTTTGTGAGTCAGGCAGGGGTGCAGGGGAGGAGTGGGCAGCAGCCACGATGCCAAGCAGTGCTGAGCTCCCGCTGCCTGCTCGAGAGGGGTTTTTTTTTGTGCTCCTGGCAGGGCTGGGAGAACCCCAGTGGGGCTCGGAGGGTTTGGAAGGAGAGAGGGAACTGCTGGGAGAAGGGATTGCATCCAGCTTGGCTTGATCAGAACCCACGCTCAAGGGATGGCTGTTAAAAGGAGATTTTCCATGCTGTGAGAGCCAAAGCAAACACAGTGAAACTTAATTAAATGCCTGCCTGCTAAAATAATAATTTTCTTATGAATTGAGGAAGGTGAAATACAATGAGAGATGGACCTGATAAAGGAATTGCAATTCTCCAGGAGAAGCACATGGGTGAAGAGCACAGTGAAGGGGGTTTGCTGGGGAAGGTCCCCCATTTTCCCTCATGCAGATCCATGTGTGGGATGCTCTCCAGGGCTGTGCCAGCTGCTGAAGCCCTCCCAGACTGCCTGTCTCCATCCCAAAGCACCCAATCCAGTGCTGCTCCAGGAATGGTGCTGTCTGAATTCCCCACAGCAAGTGGAAATATTAATGCTTGTCTGAGGAAAGAGAAGGAAAAAAACCGTCTCTGAATGGCTGGGATTTTAATTTTGCTGGTGCTGGGGAGAGGGGAGGCACCTCCTCTGAGAGGGAGCAAGGAACTTCTGCATGCTGAGAACTTGCTCGGTGTGGCTTTGGACAGGAAAAAATGTCAGCTGGAAGAAAGCCCTCCCAAGAAAGTGGTGGCTGGTAAAATCATCATCATCCAGACAACCCAGGAGAATCATTTCAGGAGGCAAAACTGGGTTAAAAAAGAAGAAAAAAAAAAGAGGTCTTGAACCATGCACCTGCAGGATGGGGTGCCCCCAAACAGGAGGAGTGAGTGCAATGTGTGCTCCTGCTCCCAGGTCTGCAAACTGCAGACACAGAGGCCAGACAGACTCCTGCTGAAAGTGTCTCTCTGAATGTTATTTCCATTTAGAAAGGGAAAAAAAAAAACCCTTAGGATGGAGGGATGGATTTAATCTTTAAAGGGCTGGGAGTCTGCTGCCACTGGTGCTCCGAGCCCAGGGTGTTCAGCATCTCCAGGATCTCAGAAAGAAAAGGTTTCCATCCCTCCCTGGTCTGGGATAGGACTAATAAAATGTAGCAAAATGGAGAGAATAAGAAGAAATGTGGAGTTTTTCCTCTATTTTTGGTGGTTGGCTTGATCCCAGCACTGCTGGCTCCAGCCAGTGCATTTGGCTGCTTGGGTTTGACTCAGGGTTTGTGGGTTCAGTACTTTTATGTACCTCAAACCCATAGGGGAAGGGTTAGGCCAAACCCCTGCTTTTTCATTACTTTAATAAATGTGCTCATCTCCAAAAAGTTCAGTTTTCTAACCTACTCCAAATGCAGATATTCCTTCTCTCTCAATTAAAAAAAGCCAAACCCAGGGACTGAAAGACTGGATTTGGACCCTACTTTATTTGGCATTGAGTCCTGTAGATACACTGAACATTACTTCATGGCTGAAATTAGAGAAATAAACCCGCTAATAAAATAAACTAATAACTTTTGCCCCTCTTTGTCTTTCTCTGGGAATCAGGAATGGTTTAGCCTGCACAATAATTATACTGTAAGCACAGTATAAAAAAAAAGTTCTTGACTCCTGCCATTCCCAGCCCTTTCCACCAAAGGGGGGGAAAAAACCCTGGGCAATAAATTAAAAACAGTTTTATTTACCTTGAACTACTCAGCCAAGAATGCACATTATTTAGGGACTGGAATAAAAAGCCATTCACTCTAGTTCAATTGGCCATTTAGTTCAATTTGTGTGTGTTACTGCAGGTAATTACTATGGTAATAATGTACTGTAATCTGTGCTGATTTGGAACTTGTCCTGTTTCTGTATTAATAATAAGTGCCATATATGTACTAATTACCAGTTTGTTACCATGGTTATTTGCGTAGATGCCATGTTAATGATACCCTGGAAACATAAAGCAATCACATTTTTGAATTAAATCTTTGTGGCCTCTTTAGTGCTAAAAGCCCAATTCACATAAAATAATGATGAAGAAAATGAGCTCATCGGGGCTGCCTCGCCAGCGAGCTGATTAGCCGAGCTGCATAAATATATGGCTTTGCCATGCTGAAAAATTAGAGCCTCCAAAACATTTTCCACGGTTGCTAAGTAACTCCCCAAAGATGACATCACTTACAGGAACACGCGGTGCCAGATCTGTCATGCACACGTATTTATAGAGCCCGGCCCCGCCAGAGGTGTCAGGGGCTGGCTGCCAGCCAGGGACAGGGGGCAAAGAAACGGGCACATCCCTGCTTTCCCCCCCAACCTCACCCACACGCAGCCCTGGCTCCATGGAGGCAATCCAGAGGCGTTTATTTTTTGGGGTTATTGAAAGCCAGGAGGGAGCTGTGCGATCCCTGCTCGGCAATCACTTCACGCTGCGAGGCCTGCGCTGGCTTGTGTCTCCTCTTCCCTTCAAATTGGGCTGAGCAGCACATTTTGGGGATGATTTGTTGGGGATGTGGACTGGGAGGGACAGGCTGCTGCTGCTTTCCAGGCTGAGGGAACACTCCTGTGTGTCACCTCGAGGTTTTCCGTGGGATGGACGATGAGCTGTCATCCCTACAGCCTCCACCCCTTTCCCTGCTATTCCCACACTGCAGCCACCTCGCTGGCCATGCTGGATGCACATTACAATTAAAAATAGTTCCTTGGCAACAAAACCATTCCCTTTTCCCCGAGCGTGGAGTAAACAATGGCTCCTTCCTACCTTGGAATTAATGGCGATTCCTTAAGCAGATGACACTGGGAAAAGGGCTGGGGAAAGCTGCAGCAGGGAGACTGTGACCCTGCAAGGAATGAGGCAGGGAAACCTGCAGGTCCCAGCCTGATCCCGGCTGCTGTGGGTGAAGCCTGGTGGGTCTGGAGCTGTTGCAGATCCATTGGGAGCAGCAAGACCCAGAGCTGCAGGAGGGAGAGGGGTTTGGGCACCCCGGATCAGCTTCAGATTGGAGCTGGGGGTCTCCTCTCTGACTGCTGGGTCTGTCCAGGAGAAAACAAGGAGGTGGGGAGGAACATCCTGATGAGTGTGCCTGGGGGAAGCCCCTGTCCTGGGAGAACAAACAGCCCCTGGAATCCTGGCCAAAAGCCCTGGGGAAATCACAACATCCATTGGTGAAGTGTCCTGCCCCTCAGCAGGTCAGGGATGAGGCATCCACTGGAGGGTGTCCCGAGCTGTCACCCACTAAGGAAGCACTGGCCCGGGGTTGTGGTTGTCCTCCCGTTATCCTCTGTTTTCCTCCCTCTGCTTTGGCCCAAGGCCATCCCAGCCTTTCCCTCCCTGCTCCTGCAGAACCCAGTCCCACGGCGGATGCCATGTCACTTGAAAAGCTACTTAGTGCTCTTTATTATCTGGTCATTATTTTTCCACTGAAGCCTGAGATAAGCAAAGCATAAATCAAACCAGAACAGGAGCCACTTGGAGCAGGTAAAGCATGGAAAAGATTTTAATCAGTGATTCTGGGCAAGAAAAGCAAAAAGAGGGAGAGGAAGGGAGGAAAGGGGGGGGGGGGCAGGGGGGAGAGAAACAAAGAAAGGGAAAGAAACACCACTTGTTGTTTGTGGGATGAAGACAAATGTTTCCAAAGCCACATTTTCCACATGACGCCCAGTAAAAGCTCTTGGTTTGATTATTAATCACAGGGTAGCCTCCATCCATCACTCCATCCCTCCCGAGCTGTTTGATGTGCCACCCTCCTCCCTCCCCTCCCCTCCCACAGCCCCTGCACCGGCCAGCTGCGACAGGGGAGAGCAAAGCCCAGGAACTTTTTCCAATAAAGAAAATGCCATCAAATAAATAGAGGAGGAAATAAATAAGAGACCATCAGGGAAGCTGCTGCCGTGCCGGTTGGATCCCTCTGCCTCTTGAGACTTCTGGAGAGCTGCTGACACTGGGAGCGTCTTCTGAAATGGATGGACTTTGCCTCTTGCCTCATACATCTGTTTAATGACCTCTCCTCGCAGGCACTTGACATGTGATTTATGGGATATAAATTTTACCTCTTTGCTGGGGTGTTGCAATCCCCGCGTTCCGCAAGGTGAGAGCGCCTCGCCCCGCCGGGATGCCGGCCTGGCTCCCTCAGCTTCCTGCTCCAGGAACTTTCTTCCTCAGGCCCTTCCTTTAAAAACCTAAAATAATAATAATAATAAAAAAAACAACCCCCAGAAAAACCAACCCCTAAAACAGATATTTTAAAAAAAATGTGTTTTTTCCTCTCTGAAAGAAAACTGCTGCTGACACAGCGTTCAAGGCTGGCCGTGCTTTTCAGAAAAAGCAAACAGCAGCATCCCAGCCGATTTCCTGCAAATAATAATAATAAATACGCATATAAATAAATAAATCCTTAATTCTTTTACTGGCATCTGTAGCCCCTAATTCATAAATTCATCAGGACTTTCCCAGGATGTCAGTTTTGGCAAATGAGCCCTGAGTTGCTTCATGCTAATGGAGCGGTGGGCTGCCTGACCTCAGGAAATAGAGAGGCCAAACATGAAAAAACAGAGCCGGGTTCAAGGCTGGGGCTGTGAACCCCAGATTTGAGGGTGAGGTCGGCGAAGGGTCAGGCGAGCATTGTGTGCAGCGCGAGGGAGAAACGCTGGTTTCTATTTAAAGCCTTTCATGCCGCTGCCAGAGCATTGTGTGCGGGAGCAGCCCGGCCATGGAGAAATGCGCCTGGGAGATGCTGACTGCAGGAATGGGGGGAAGATTGGAAACAGCCAGGCTCACGTGCTGCCAGCCAAAGCCTCCCCTGCCTCGGGAAGAAAGGGAGGGCGAGATCTGCCTGGCTCTTTTCAGCGGCTAACGCAGATGGATTTGCTTTGGCGTTTAAGGGTGATGGATGTGCCAGGTACTATTCATTAGGGATGATTTGTTGGGGCCAGCGTAGCTCGCCTGCCCATTAGGACGCATTTACTTCGCAGGTTAGTAATGATGGGTGCGCTTAATAGTTCCTAAGTATGGGAGGGCATTAAAAAGCCCTGGAAGAGAAGGCTATCGATATTTACAGCTTCAATTTGTTGGGGGAGGAAACCAGTGCGTGTGCCTGGAAGGGGTGTCCATCCCAGTCCCTGCTCCTAGAGGTATTACTATGGAGAAGGCTGGAGCAAGGGGGAATAGCTCTGAATCCAGCTGTGCTTTGCCCCCAGCTCATCCCAGTGATGTGGCAGTGGCAGATTTTTTGGCTCTTTCTGAGGGAAACTGAGGCCCAAGCCCAAATTTGAGTGCACAGACCCTGTTGGGTTTGCCTCTCCAGCAGCACCACAGGCCATGATCAGAGGAGCAGGAGGTCACTGGCTGAGGGATGATTATGGCTATTACATCCCAATTCCCTTCCTTTTCCCTCCTCTTGGCTCGGAGTGCTAACAGCCAGCCCTCAGCCATTTAGTTAAGCCCCGATTTTTCATTAAAATAGCACACGTGGCTATCAAGCATCACAAGGTCACGGGGCTGCATTGTCTCAGCTTAATATGATGCCATTAAGGCTGGACCATCACGTCTGGGATACAGCAGGTTCAGCAGCACAAGATCAAGCATTGGGCAAGACTGCAATTTCCTCCTGTCCTCCTGCTATGATCTTATCAAAGGCTGACTGATCTCCATGTACCAAATCGTGCTGGAGAGCATTAAATATCCAGAGAGGCTCTGTTTGCAGCAGCCCGTGGGGAGGCTGGGTCACACCCCGCTCCCTTTGTGCCACACCATCCCTCTCCTGGCTCAAGCAGCCAGGCTGAGAAATCTGTGTGAGTTCTTATTTTATCTTTACCATTGCTGGTGGGTTTTATTTTGAAGCCTGACCTCTAATCAAGCCCACATGGGTCTGAGTCTAATTTTGCTGCCCTCAAGGCCTGGGACCCTCGGCACTGTGGCCATTCCTGCTCTCTGCAACCTTCAGCAGCCCTTTTATTTGTCTCTCAAATAACCAGACAAGAATAATTCATTTCTTCCAGCTTTTATCTTCCTGCCTGAGCTACAAGTGCCTGCATGAAGTCCCTTTATTTCACCACGCAGAGTTTCTGGCCCAGCAGGGCCCTGCTCCCCGTACCCAACGAGATGCAGCAAGGCTGGAGAACAATTATGGAACAGAAGCAGAGGAAGGAAAAGCCAAGATTGGGAACTGTCTGGTGGCTTTATTGAGCCATGCAAAGAGGTGGCACTCACTGACTCCTTGTCACTGGTGCCAGGTGTGTACGTGTGCCCAGGTGGGAGGTTTTGTGCTCAGATGAAAGCGTGTCAATAAAGGCAGGGTTGTGTGAGCAGCAGCCCTGCCAAGGAGGAAACATCTCTCAAGATCCCCACCAGAAGGGTGTGCAGAGCAAACACGAGTGTTGTTTCATCTCAGAGGATGCCAAGCCCCGCTGAGAGGAGGGAAAGACCTCAAAAAAAGGGACATGGTGGCTTTTTCCAGCAGACACTGAGCACACATGGTGAGGGTAGACAGAGGGTGGCAGTGGGAAGGGGCTTCCTTGCAAAACAGCCTCACCAACTCCCCAAAAAAGGACAGAAATGCAAACCCCAAGCTCTTCTGCCACCATTGGAGCCAGAAGAGCTTAAAAGCTAATGAGCTAATTGAGCAATGGAGGCCATCTCCCCATAGCTATGTGTCAGCTCCCATTATATCCACTCTGGAAATTTCACAGACCCTCTCTGGAGGTATTGATCATTTATTTTCCAGGCCCCTGTGCTGCCCCTTCCCTTGGGCAGGCAGGGATGGAGGCTGAGGGTGGCTTCCCCCACAGACAGCCCGTCAGCTGCAATTGTTTTCTAGTGAAAATAGATGTTCAGCATCGATCCCTCTCCCTCCGTGGAGTCCGGGGGCCTTCTCCTTAGTTACTCTAATAAAACACAACTAATTAAATTTGTGCCTTGCTTTTTCAATATTGCATTATCCTAATTACTAATTAAGGGGGACCACGTGTAAGGGGTAGGCATTATTCCCTGCAAAAGATCCCCCTAATGGCCTAAATGACATCTCAGGGAAGGAGGAAATCTTTCAGCAAAGGCCAGGACTGAGGCTTGGGAAAGGATCCCTGGGGGCAACTTAACGAGAGGCTCTTTAACCCTTCAGCTGCTGCCCTGAAATTTGCTGAATCACGGGAAAACACCACTGCAAAGCTGTCCTGCACGTGGCAGGAGGGGAAAAGGGAAAATTGGGGTGGAATTTAAGGGAATAGGGGGATCTCTGCACAGAAAAGGGAAAATTGGGGTGGAATTTAAGGGAATAGGGGGATCTCTGCACAGAAAAGGGAAAATTGGGGTGGAATTGAAAGAAATGGGGAGATCTCTGGAGGGAAAAGGGAAAATTGGGGTGGAATTGAAGGGAATGGGGGGAACTCTGCACGGAAAAGGGAAAGTTGGGGTGGAATTGAAAGGAATGGGGAGATCTCTGCAGGGAAAAGGGAAAATTGGGGTGGAATTGAAAAGAATGGGGGATCTCTGCAGGGAAAAGGGAAAATTGGGGTGGAATTGAAAGGAATGGGGGGAACTCTGCACGGAAAAGGGAAAATTGGGGTGGAATTGAAGGGAATGGGGGGGATCTCTGCAGGGAAAAGGGAAAATGGGAGTGGAATTGAAAGGAATGGGGAGATTTCTGCAGGGAAAAGGGAAAATTGGGGTGGAATTGAAAGGAATGGGGGAACTCTGCACGGAAAAGGGAAAATTGGGGTGGAATTGAAAGGAATGGGGGGATCTGCATGGAAAAGGGAAAATTGGGGTGGAATTGAAAGGAATAGGGGATCTGTGCACGGAAAAGGGAAAATCGGAGTGGAATTGAAAGGAATAGGGGGATCTGCATGGAAAAGGGAAAATTGGGGTGGAATTGAAAGGAATGGGGAGATCTCTGCAGGGAAAAGGGAAAATTGGGGTGGAATTGAAAGGAATAGGGGGATCTCTGCATGGAAAACGAGTCAGGGGAGGGGTGAGGAAGTGGCTTTTCAAGAGGAGTGTGTTGGACACTCTGGCCAGTCTGGGACATACCAGAGCTGGGCCTTGGCAGGCAGGAACGAGGCCTTTCAAGCCTGTGCTCAACACCCTGGGCTGTGCCAGAAGGGCTTTGTTCTGTTCCAAGTGGCAATTAAACACACAGAATCACAGAGGGCATCCTCTGGGGGACTGCTGGCAGCAGGGAAATCTCATTTCTCTGCACTTCAGGAGCTCCCGGGGGCTCCAGGTAATGCAGCACTGGGATTTGTGCTGGGCAAGGGACACCAGATTAAAGCCAGGCTTAAAGCTGACTGCTGGCAGAGCAGACTAAGCTGGTCTCTACACAAAGATCTTTGAATAAATCCCAAACTTCCTTTAACACTCCCCAGGGCCTGAAGCCTGTGCTGGGCTCCCTGACCCCCTCCTGGTTGGAGTTCACCAATATTTTAATTTCATTTTCCACGTAAATTGTGGCTGTTCTGGCTCTGTAAGTCCCTGGTTCATTTCTCACATGGCTCTTTTTAGAAACGTACTTTTCCCCCCTTAAATACGTGGCTTGGAAGTGTGAGCTGAGATTTATGGTGAAAGGAATTGGGGAAGAATAGCAAATAGGCACTTGTGGGAGGAAAAAATAATATTTTGGGCATTGTAGAGAATTTCACAATGCTGGGACTCGGGAAAAGCAGCAGAGCCACAGATTTTGGCATTTACTGGAGCTTCCCAGGGCTTCCCTTCACCTTTGGGATGAAGTTTCCAGGTCTCCATTTCGGAGGAGCCACCAGCATTTGACATCTGGGGAAACTGAAGCATCAAAACAGGGACTGTTACAGGGGGAGCACCTTCCAAATCCACCCCATTTCCCTTCCCATGGTGGTTTGTGTGCTGCTTTATGGAGCACTGCTACAGGCAGAAATTGGCCAAGGAATCATTAATGGAAATTTCGGAAGACTCCAAACAATATCAATGTCTGTGATTTGGCATCCTGTTGGTTTCCATTCTGCCCACAAGTGGAGCTGATCACGGCTCTATTTTGGCTTATTTTATCTCTCCCTTCCTCGGAGTGATTGAAATCTTAATAATCAAGGATAATATCCACGCCAAAGTTTTAAGCAATAAACATATAAACAGAATGAAGAGAAGCAGAATGCTCACGTCTCTCAACAGTGCAAATGGTTCTGTTTTATTTTGCTGTAGCAGATGTTAAGTTTCCAATAATAAAATAAAATAAAAAATCTAAGGGAGACATTTAGCAAAGTATAGCTTTACACTCCAGAGTTATCACTCCAATTTCAACTGGGACCATAAAGTTTTATGAGCTATTAAATTGCCCTAAACCTCCTTTAACACACCAGCTCTAATGCTGCAGATTAACCATTTAGAAAAAGGAGGTTACCTTAGCTGGGATGGGCCATTTTCCTGCACTCTGATTCAGTCAATAACACTTTGCTGTGGCAGAGCCATTTGCTGGCGGTGTGGTTGGCAATTAGCCCTCGTGCCCTGCAGGTAATGCAGCTGCAGGAGCTCCCACCCCTCCCACAGCAGCAGGAGCATGCACAGGATGGGGTGGATGCTCAGGAGAGCAGAGGGAGCAGCTCAGCTCCTTGGCTGGATGCAGTTTTGCTTCCCCCCATCCCTTCACCCATTCCACAGGGATGCTCAGGGTTTCTTCTGCCTCCATTTCACACAATTCCAGACTGGATTGGGTGGGAGAGAGTTTAAAGCTCATCCAGTCCCACCCCCTGCCATCCAATCCCACCTTCCACTATCCCAGGGTGCTCCAAGCCCCATCCAAGCTGGCCTGGAACAATTCCAGGGATCCAGGGGCAGCCACAGCTTCTCTGGGCACCCTGTGCAGGGCCTCAGCACCCTTAAAGTGTGGAATTCCCTCCCAATATCCCATCTAACCCTGCCCTCCTTGTCAAAATCTCTCTCCAGGCTTCCTGCAAGCCCCCTCTAGGTACTGGAAGGTGCTTCACGAACCCTTCTCCTCTCCAGGCTGAGCAATCTCCAGCTTCCTTTTTGTTTGGGTGGCAAATCCACCTGCACACGGCCTTTGACTGTGTTTTATCACCTTGCAGAAGAGATCTTGGATTCTGGCTTGAATGCCCTGGGTGCTGAAGCTCCCTGACCCAGGAAAAGGTGAAGTGTCAGTTCCAGTGGCACTTGCAGAGCTCTCTCCAGAGAGGGGACTTAAAAACACTCCAGCCACATCCACAGAGTGTCACAGCGCCTTCCAGAAGCCCAGGGTTGTTTGATTGATTTTTAAAGAGGCACAAACCCAGGAGCATGGCCTGGATCTATGGGATGCTCCTCAGCCTGTCAAGGGGGACCTGGGTGGCTTTGCCACCTGTAATCTGCCAAAACACCCCCCTTTGAGCACCAAACCTCTGGCCAGGCCATCATTTTGCCTGTGAGGTAGTCCAGCTGCCTGGCCACATCTGGAAACATCTGTCTTGAGAGACCTGGGGCTGTCTCACGCTGATGACTTGCAGGGATCTGGCGTTTCTCCTAAAATTTCTGCTCTAGCTCCTCTTCTGCCATAAGCTCTGGAAAGCCTCTCCTGCCTGGCTGGCCTGGAGCCCTGCTGAGGGCTGGGGTGCAGGGGAGGGCCCTGACATTAAATCAGAGAATCCCAAAAATCACAGAACGCTTTAAGTTGGAAGGAACCCTAAAGATCATCGAGTTCCAACACATTTCCACCTTTCCCTGGTGCTCCCTTGAAATTTTTGGGACCATGTGGGAAGCCACCAGCAGGAGAGGTGGGAGCTGCTCCCCAGGAAAATGAGCAGGGGCCACAGAGGCCAGGGAAGAGCGAGGCTGGACCATCATGGCTCGGGGTTAACGTGCACAGAGCCAGGGGACGGAGAGGCGCGGGGAGAGGGCGGCTCCTTCCCGGGAGGAGTTTGGAAAGAAAGGGTAACCCCTGCTCTATTTTTGAAAGAAATGTCTCAGAGGCCTTCTCCTGCATCCTGCAAAGGCCACTGCCAGGGATCTGCAGCAGCACGGGGGGGCTTGGCAGCCCGCAGGGGTGGGAAATGCCTCCTCCCAAAAGCCTGATTCCCATTTCCCCTGAGATAAGATCTGCAAGGACTGGTTTTTTTCCCCCCTAAATTTTTTGAAGGCATTTCCTATTTGGAGCCCTTATAGATGGTTTCCCCTGGCTGAGGGCTGAGCAGTCACCTCCCCAGGCCAGGCAGGGTGGCTTCCCCACACCCACACTGTCCTTAAGAACCTTGGGGAGATGCTTCAAAGCCTCTGGTACCAGTGAGAGGAACAAGCCAGACCCCACCATCACAGCACAGCCCACATTCCAGGTGGGGCTCCTCTGGAGAGCCTTTGCTTTCTTCCCAACCATCTGCTGTGGTTGAAATCCTACCTGGGACTTAAATTCATGCACAAGTTGGTGCAACAACCCAGCGTGTTCTGGGGAGCAGGGGGAGGTCTTCCAACTTTGATCCTTCCTGGCACTTTGAGGACAGGGTTCACCAGGTCTGTGCACATTACAGACTTTTCCTCCTCGATTAAAAAGATGCATTTTGCTGTCTGAGGTGCCTCAGACATCAGCAGAAACTGCATTAAGAACAGCAGAGTTTTCCCTTTGAGTTTTCTTTAACTGCATTACAGTGCCATGAAGTTAAACATTACATAGGTACATAAATAGGGTTGGACTCGATAATCTTAAAGGTCTGTTCCAACCTAAATGATTCTGTGATTGAATCCAGCAAGCCCCAGGCTTCAGAAAGGCTCTGACTAAGCCAATCTTCAGCGGTACAGATGTGTCCCATGTCCTGTGTGACAGAAAAACAAGGTTTAACTGATGTAAGCTTGGACAATAATAGGACAGTCCATCTAAAATTAGCTGGAGGTTGAAACTTTTCAAGCCATTCCTTTTTCTGCAACTGGGGAAGAAATCCCTCAGCTGTAGCACCCTGCTTTACTGTGGATATTTCAGTTGAGCAACTTCTGAGGCTGAGTCAGAGAGATTTCCCAACACCTCTTCCCTGCCCGCACTCCCCAGATACAAACACCAGCTCAGGGACACACAAACCCACTGTTCTCACTCATCCCAACTGGGGCTGGCCAGCCTGCAGTCACATGGAGTTCTCTCGGCTTTCCTGCTTTTGGGATGATCCCAGAGTCCCTTTTTCCCAGCCCAATGGTCAAAGAAAGAGTCAGAATTCGTCGGCTCGTGTTCACAAGGTTGTTTATTGTCTATTATCTAAAATATTTTCTCTCAGACCCACAGAGGTCTGATCTGCAGGTCTGCCAAGGGCACACTGCCCACCCCTGGGCTGGTGTCTGCATTTTATACTACGAATTACGTGTACTTTATTTATCATTATTTTCCAGTACCTATCACCTATGTCAGACTGTCTACTTCCATTCTAAACCAATCCAAATGTGCCACCATCACCCAGAAGATGGAGGCTAGGAAGAAGAAGGAAAAAGCATAGGACAAGGCCCATGTCCCTCCATCTTGCCTCCTAGACCCCCTATAGTAAAATCCCCAAAACTCCACTTTTCACCTGGTGATTAATTCATTATCACTCTGCTTAAACTTCTGTGGCTTGTGATTCTTCATACAAGGATAATTTGCTCCATGGGTTAAATGGAAATCCCAAGTGCCTTTGTCTTCCCGCCAGGGGCTCGTGTCACCCAAAGCACCCAGAGGGGTGTCCTGGGCTCCAACAGAGATCCAGTGGTTCCCTTCCTGCAGGCTGAGAGTTTCTCCCTGCAATTTTAATTACCCTCAACTATCACTAGGATGAGGGGCACCCTAAAAATTCTGCATATCCTAATAGTGCTGGAGCTCTCTGTTTTCTTCTTCCAAAGCCCCCTCTGTTGGGTTGAAGCAGCCCTGGTGGAGCAGCCCCATTCTTTAGGGGTTCCTACAACACCTTCCTGGGAAGCAAGTCCCAGCTGGAGCAGGGAATGGGCTCCTGTGGCAGCCACAATGTCCCAGCTTGGTCTGCTGGGTGTCCCCACACATGTGTTGTCCTCACTCTTGGTCAGAGGGAGTAGCAGACCCAAGACCCCACCACCTGCTTTGTTATGAAGCCTTCATAGTGAAAATTAAGGACAGGAAATGCAAGTCCTGCCCAAACCAGAGGCTGGGCAGCATTTCCAGCCCGTTCACCTGCCTCCTGCAGCTCCTGTGCTCTCCTCCTGCTGTGTGAAGATGGAGAATGCAAATAGCATGGCGAGAGATGTGACCTTTTGGCTGAATGTCACCAAGTCCTGCAGCACTGGGAGTGTTTGCACTCAGCCGTTAGCTTTAGCCTCTCCAGTTATTTATACAGATCCCCCTAACGCTCCATGGGATGACTCAAAGATGGCTTTGACCTCGGTTGTGCTGGTGGTTTGATGGGCTGCAGCCCTTAAATGTTGTGTTTCTAACAGCAGTGTTGGCCTCTCAATTTAACAACCCCTAACACGGACCTGGGTCTGCCACTGCCCTGAAAATGCCATTGTGGAAGGGTTGGGATGGGATGGAGCCCTCCAAACTCCTGGAGTGATGTTTGGTGTTGGAAACCTGAAATCTAAGGGATTGAGATTGAAATTCTTGAGGGATGTTTTAATTAATTGTGGAATTATTGAGTCACGGAATGGTTTAGGTTGGGAGGGACCTTAGAGTTTATCCAGTTCCACCTTCCACTATCCCAGGTTGCTTTAAACCCTGTCCAAGCTGGCCTTGGACACTCCCAGGGATGGAGCAGCCACAGCTCCTCTGGGCCAGTGCCTCCCCAGCCTCACAGGGAACAATTCCTTCCCAATATCCCATCTAACCCTACTTTCTTTCAATTCAAAGGCATTATTTTCCAGTTTAAAGCCATGAATTGATGAATCAGCTTCAAAGGCAGCCCACAGCATCCCTCTGAGTGCGTGAGGAACTGGGAATGACCACACCACGTGCTGCCAGTGTTCCTCCAGAGTGCCCAGCATTAGAAACCAAGCCCAAAATGGAGCTTTGACGTTGCTGCTGAAAACCTTGTCCACACTGCAGGAGCCTCGGTGCTCCCTCAGCCCTCCCCTCCCTGGGAGGGGGTTCCCAGGCTGAGTTGGTCGCAAACTTTTCTCCTGTATGGATTTCATGCTTTTTGAGGAAAAAACTGCTGTCTGGAGCTCCTGGCTGGCTGCTGGGCTGCCTCTCCCCAATACCAACGTGTGGCTTTTCTGCTCCTCTGCTCTGGCTGGAGCTCTGTTGAGTCTCATCCCAGCAGACAGGCTGACATTGGCTGCCTCCAGACCACGTTCAAATCCATCTCTGAAGCAGCTGAGCCACAGAGAAAGACTCCCAGCCCTGGGAGAGGGTCTGGGCTGAGCTTTGGAAGACCAGGGATGGAGCAGGGAGGGATCTGAGAGGGGTTCCAGTAGCTGGGTGTCTCTGTCCATCCTGTCAGGCTCCATCCTGCCACCGCCACTTTGACATCCAAACCCTTTCCTCCTCCTTTTCATCCCTTATTTTACATGCCACAGCCATCCTGTCGCCTGCCTCTCAGAGATGTTGCTCAGAAAAAATTAGGGCAACTGCTGCACTGGGTTTTTATTAGTATTGCCAAACTCTTTCAGCATTTTTAGAAAGGGCTTGAAAAGGAGCCAAGTCGTTTCTCCTTCTTCTGTTTCTTTTCCTCCACCTCCTCCCTCACCACCACCCCCCTCCCCTTCCCTGTCTGCGGATGCTTTGGGATGAATTAATTCAGACGTGCGGTTTTGAATGTTTTTGGCTCCTGGTTATCGAGCCATTCAGCAGTTCTGGGAGCCTCCCCCATCGGCTGTTATTGAACCAGACAGAGAGGGGCGGAGGAGATGGCAGCGCCCTGATTTGTTGGCTTGTTAGTTCTGCTCCTGCGAGCCGTCCATCGGCTCAGGTTTCCCCATCCCGGCTGACACGGAGAGGCGGCAGCCAAAACTCTGCTGCCGGAGCCAAACCCTGCATGGCATTGCTGCCCGTGCCACCTCGGAGCAGCCTGCTCCAGGGGAAGGTGTCCCATGCTGGGAAGGTTGGGATGAGATGGGCTTTAAGGTCCCATCCAACCCAAAGCGTTCTGGGATCTCAGTGGAAACAAAAATGAGATGTTTGTCCCTGTTTTGCCTTCGCCTGCCCCACTCCCTGTTGGAACCCAAGACACCCCTCTGAGTGCCCTGAGTGACACGAACCCCTGGTGGGAAGACAAAGACACTTGGGATTTCCATCTTAACCCATGGAGCAAATTATCCTTGTATGAAGAATCAAAGTCACAGAAGTTTAAGCAGAGTGATAATGAATTAATCACCAGGTGAAAAATGGAGTTTTGGGGATTTTACTACAGGGGG
This sequence comes from Passer domesticus, assembly GCF_036417665.1. Lineage (NCBI taxonomy): Eukaryota > Metazoa > Chordata > Aves > Passeriformes > Passeridae > Passer > Passer domesticus. Next base: position 9,885,126 of record NC_087491.1, read on the forward strand.
TCTAGGAGGCAAGATGGAGGGACATGGGCCTTGTCCTATGCTTCTTCCTTCTTCTTCCTAGCCTCCATCTTCTGGGTGATGGTGGCACATTTGGATTGGTTTAGAATGGAAGTAGACAGTCTGACATAGGTGATAGGTACTGGAAAATAATGATAAATAAAGTACACGTAACTTGTAGTATAAAATGCAGACACCAGCCCAGGGGTGGGCAGTGTGCCCTTGACAGACCTGCAGATCAGACCTCTGTGGGTCTGAGAGAAAATATTTTAGATAATAGACAATAAACAACCTTGTGAACATGAGCGGAAGAATTCTGACTCTTTCTTTGACCATCGGGCTGGGAAAAAGGGACTCTGGAGTCATCCCAAAAGCAGGAAACCCGAGAATTCTCCATGTGACTGCAGGCTGGCACCCCAGCTCTGCTCTGGCACCATTGTCAAGGGTCCCAGCAAGGTATTTTCAGCCCCAAGGGGAGGCAGAGCTAACTCAGCACCAGCAATGAGCACGTGGAGAACATCTCCTGTCTGATCCTGGGGCTGGATTGGATTTCTCCTCCTTGGAGAAGGGGATGTACCCCAAAATTCTGATGCTGGGGCAGCCCTGCTGCTCCCCCAGCCCCACGGTGACCCCTGTGCCAGGGCAGGGCTTGGTGGGCACTGAGCCATGGGCACAGCCCAGCTCACCTCTGCTAAAGGATGGACGAGCTCTGGAGCTCCTGGAGCCTCCCATAATACAGAAAGAAGCAGAAATAACCACAAAATCCTCCTGAAAAGCACTTCCTACCCGTGCCACTCTGGGGGGTGGCACCGAGACTCTTTAATCATAAGGAGAATGGTTACAATTCATTATTTTCTCAGCTTTCTAGTAAAATTTTAAAAACCCACCTGAAAATCTCATTACTCCCTGTCAAGGCTTTCTTTGAGTATTCTTCTGCTCTGCTTTCATACTGGGCTAATACCTAAGAAAAATATTATCTCTCTGCTTGGCTTGCTGCCACCCCAGCCGTGTTTGTGTTTCAGTGGTGGACGAACCCACTCCAGTTTATTTATGTTTGTAGCTGGTAAAGCCACCCCTCCAGCACTCCCCTTGCTCTGAACTCGAGGCCCAAGTACAGTAGGGCCTGCTGGAAATCCCATATGGGATTTAAAGCATCCCCATGTGCAAGGCATGGCCCTGCACCAGGCAGAGCTCTCATCCTGGAGCTCTGCTCAGACATCTGGGCTTTAAACAGCAGGGGGAAAAGTGCAAAACCCTGATTTATGCCGTTCACAGGGTGGCATTGGGAATTGGTAAGAAGTTTTTGGGGGCAGAAATTCCTGTTTTGCATCTGTTTTATCAGCTTTACTCAAAGAGGTACCAGGTTGAAATGCCAGAGGTGCAAACAGAGATGTCAGGGGCTGCAGTGGGCTTTGGAGCCTTTGTTTTTATGGAATCACAGAACAGTTTGGGTGGGAAGGGACCTCAAAGCTCATCTCATTTCCACTGTCCCAGGGTGTTCCAAGCTGCATCCAAACTGGCCTTGGACACTTCCAGGGATGCAGGGGCAGCCACAGCATCTCTGGGCACCCTGTGCCAGGGCCTGCCCACCCTCACAGGGAAGAATTCCTTCCCAAAATCCCATCCATCCCTGCCCCCTGGCAGTTTGAAGCCATTCCCCCCTGTCCTGTCACTCCTGGTTCTTGTCCACAGTCCCTCTTCAGCTCTCTTGGAGCCCCTTTAAGCACTGGAAGCTGCTCTGAAGTCTCCCCAGGGCCTTCTCTTCTCCAGGCTGTTTTAGCAATTTAACTCTGAGGCAAAGAGGTTTTGAAGACCTAAATGTAATAAAAAAATCCTCCTGAGATTTGCCACCAGAGCCATATTGGGAAGGTGCTGGGGCTGGGTTGGGAGATGACCACACCAACAAATCCTGCAAGGACTTTTTTTCAATTTATCTCTGTGAGAAAGGGCTAACACCCCTAAAAATAGAGACTTTTGGCCTCTATCTGTACTGGTTGGACTTGAAGGATTTAGAGATATTTTCCACCTTTATGGATTCTATGATTCTGAAGCATGCCCAGTGTGGGTGTGAGCTCCTGTCCCCATCACTGTCCCCAAAGCACACAGGGAGTGCTCACCTGTACCTGCAGCTGGCATCACTCCAGGCCATGGGTAAGGGATCAGCATTACGCTATTTTGGGCTTTTTTTTGCCAGGATTGCTGCCTGGGCTGTCCACAGCCGAGCTAAGACTGGCACTGCCACAGTTCTTCCTGGCAGAGCTCTGGCTGCTGTCCCAGACAAGATGACAAAGTTAACACCAGGTAACCGAGGCTGGGAATTTACAGCTGCTCCCTGCCCGTGGCTTGAGCACACAGGAGGATGCCAAGAGCTCCCTGATCCATGCTGTGGGGATGGGGATGAGCTGCCAGCAGGGAGGAGCAGGGACACAGACACTGCTGAGCGAGTCTCCCAAGCCCTCACAGGGAGGGCTTGCACAGGGAATTATCGTGAAACGCTGCACAGAGAGCTCTGCTGGCAGATTCCCTCGGCTGTCAGGGCTGCAGTAGCTGGGCTGGAGGATGCTTTAATGCACTCATCTCTCACAGAGCACTTGATGCCTCTTCTCCATTCGAGAGGAGAAGAATAGAGAGGAATGTGGGAGGGCAGCAGAGTGGTGCTGCCGCATTGAGAGTCTGAGGTGGGCAGCAGGCACTCTGCAAGCAGCCTTCCTCCAGCTGGGCTCCTCTTTTGCAATTCCACTGTCTTGTTTGTCAGTAATTTATATTGACAGAGTCTTTCAAAACACTTTAGGCTTGTTTACAACATCGAGCAAGAACATTTTGTCTCATGTCCTTTCCATTCTTGAAGACGATCCTCTCGTCCGTCCATCGCCCCGCTGCCCTGTGCTGCTCCAGAAGCTGCTCCCTTGCTCTCTGCAAACCTGATGGGCTGGAAAAGAATCTGTATATCTGCTTCATGGGATGCTCTTTCCTCTTTAATTGCTAATTAGGTTTTCAGTCTGGGGCAAAGCACTTTTTCCATGGCACAAACCTCCCTGTTCACTCTCGTGTGTTGTTGTTGCACGTGGAATTGGTTGTGAGGTGCTGGGAGCCAAGGTGACACAAACCTGCAAGGAGAAATGGCACATTTGGGAGCTGCTCCAGTATCCAATGGCATCATCTGAGCTGGAAGTACAGGATACCTACCACCATGTTGGCTCTGCTGTTTTCTCTTCAATCACAGGAGCAAGTCCATCCCTCTCCTCTCCATCCCTCCTGCTTTCTGCAGCTTTTTGCAATGGTGTGCCTCATCTGGATGCCATGGTTGTCCCTTTTCCCCTGCACATCATCCTAAGAGCATTGGGAAGACAATTCTTTTGGTGTCCACCCACTAGCAACGACCAGTTTAAAACCTTTTTAAAGTCTCCTTCAGCCTTGCAGGCAGAGGTTTTTGACACACTTGAGGGAAATAAACGAAAAGATTTGGACTCTCCAGGCAGACAAATCCCCTTTGCAAAAGCAGCTGCTCCTGGGGCTGGCAAGGCAAGGGCTGGCCAAGCCTGGCAGCCTTGCCCCTGCCTGCTTTAGTGCAGCCAGCTTGGGGGGAGAGCAGGGAACAGCACGATCCTGGGAGCAGAGAAACCCTTGGATTGTCTGGCAATCCTTGAGCAGGGTGTGCTCAGCCTGCAGTGCCCTGCTCCCTCTGCCTGTGCCCTATTCCAGCCAGGATAAAGCCTGGACACGTTTGACTTCCCAAGCCTCAATAATCCCCTCTTTTTGCACTTACCTAAGGAGGCCGGAGTGCCCAATTATTTCAGAGTCTGCTGTTTAACGTGCTCTCAGCCTTGATTAAGACTTTTCATCTTCCAGGCAGAGATCAAAGTGAAACCTTGAGTTTTGCAGTGCTGCACCAGGGGTTGGGGCTGGTCTTGCTGCTTCCTTGTGATTGTGGAACTGTCTGGATGGCAGAGCAGCAGGGAGGGAGTGCTGGGTCCCAGTGGGCACAGGAGCAGGATTAAGGACATTTCACCAGCCTCCATCCTCCTTTTTTCTATCCTTCCCACCTCCTTCCTTCCTTCCTACCCCTCTCTGAGAGGTTGCCTGGATGGATGAGCAGGCCCAGTAATCCTGTTAACATTGAGCAGCATTTCCAGGAGGGGATACATTTATTGAGCTCAGGAATACAGCACTGAACTGTGCTTTGGCTCTCTAATCCTGGCCTTTGGCATGGCTTTTACCACTTGGTGCAATCAGGAGCCTTATACCAAAATCAGTAAAGCAATGCAGGTCTTGGCAAGGTGAAGTTCTGGCTTTGGTCTGGTTTTCCCCATCCACGAAGGTCCCATGGCCCTTCCTGGAGCAATCACAGCAGCATTTTCCCAAATACATCCCTTACAGAGATGGACTCACCTGGAGGGTGAGCTAAGAACCATTTCCAAGATTATTTACAGCCGTGTCCCCATTAATTTCTCTGCAGGGCAAATCAACCATAACGCTGCTGGGGGACTCATTTAAACACAACAAGAGGGGGGAAAACGGGGTGTGAGGCTTGAGGAGGCTCCCCCACACACGGCATCTGGCTGATGAGAGAGCCTGTCAGGAGCTGCCTGCATGCTGGATGCTCCCTGCCACGATAACTGCTCCGAGTGGATGAGCTCTCTGTCAACAACTTAATAATCCTCGTCTGCCTCGCTGCAGTGTCAGCCAACACTCCTGCAACCAGGGGCTGATAACGAGGGGGTTGCAGCGGGGAAAATGGGCTGTTTTGTCAGCACAACGCTCTTGTCGTCAAAAAGATTCTGCAAAAGCTTGCTGGCTCCTTCGGAGCTCGCCCAGGATGATTCGCCAGCCCCGTTTGTCCCACGGCCTTTCTGCAGAGGCAGCAGCAGTGACAGGAACCCCTGCAGGAAGCAGATGTGGATCAGCCTCCTCCAAACTCAAGGAATTCGCCTGGTTTTCATCCAGAAGCTTTTCTATCTCTTCCCCTCTTTTTTTAAAGTATTGCTCTTGCGTGTGTACAACTTCAAATTCTTCCTTGTGAGCTCAGCCCAGGCAGGAATCCTGCTGCAGTGAGGAGTCCTGCAGCTGAGTGGAGAAGCCTCCTGTGTTGTCCTCAGGATGGGTGGGAGGACTAGCAGTGAGGATCCAGGATGTGGGGCTTGTCCCCCAGAGCCTCTGCATGGGTTGATGCAAACCTGGATTCTCCTGGAGAGGAAGGGATGGAAGAGGCTGCTGCCCTTCACAGTGCCCAGTTCTTCACCCTGGGCTTGTCCCAGTGCCACCATGGACCATGATGGTGCCATCACCCATCTCACGTGCCAGAGCTGGATGAGGTGACCAAGCCCAAACCCGCATCTGGGGCCTGGCAGGACACCAGCCCACCCTCATTGCACAACAGGAGCCATCCCAGGGGATCCTTCTGGGGAAGGAGAAGGCATTAATGCTTGGGGAGCAAATTCCTCTGGCTGCTTGAGGCCGGGACTCAGCACTCTGGAATTCCAGAGCGATAACACGGCACGAGAATGTTTAAAGAGGCTGCGGATGCAAACAGCAACCCCAGGCTGCAGCCCAAAACTCACAGCTCCGAGCTGCTGTCGCAACAGGGAGTGGAAGGACAGACTCCTGGGGCTTATCCCCTGGTCTGGAACGAGCTGCTGCCTGCTCCACCATGTTCCCTGTGCTTTGCAGGAGCCCAGGATCTGGCCCACTGTGTGCAAAATCAGCCCCTCGTTAGCAGTGCCTGCAATCCCTCACCGCAGGGGGAGATGGAAGCAGATGCCAAATTGCCACCTGGAGCAAATTTTTTTTTTTACACAATTGAGTTACAATCGGCTGAAAACAGTGGGAGATTTTCCTTCATGTTAGCTGGGTATGGGAGCACTGGGAGGCTGCTGCTGCACTGGTCCCAAGCCCTGGTCCAGCACAGATCCCTGCACGGAGCCTCTCCTTCAAACTTCATCATCCTCCAGCTGCAGGAACCACTCTTGCCTTTCATGTCATCCTAGAATGTGAATAAATATAAAATTGAAATGTCCCTTAAAGGAAAATGCAATTTAAAGCTCTTATTTGAAATGTAGGAAAACACTCCAGATTTAACTTGGAATTTTTTTTCCCACTATTGCAGAGGAATTTGGAATATTTTCCCAACTCATATTTTAACATTTGGGGATCTCGAAGAATTTTCCCTGGAGTACATGAAAATGTTCAAAGTGATATCAACATGGCCTTCGAGGGAACTCCAGCCTCTCAGGCATGGATTCATAATAAATAATAAAATTCTTTGGGCTGGAAGGGACCTAAAAATCATCTTATTCTAACCCCCATGGACCTCCTGATCATGAAACTTGCCCTGGGTCTCTTAGAGCTTTGTTCAAGCAGTGATGCAGTGTGGATCAGAGCTAATTAGCTGAAAACCAGCCTGATTGTGTGTGCATATGATGCAATCCCATTTCTGACTGCAGAGAGATACATTCTGTCACTTTTTGCTGGGAAGTTTTTGAGGTGTTTAAGACAGAAAACATTTGTGGGCAGATATTGAAATGTACGCCCACAAAACCCAAACTCTGTGAAACTTTCTATTTGTGGGGAACACACTGATGTTAATTCTTTTTTGCTTGTGTAAATTCTTGGTTTTATGGAGAACAGTCCTGGGATATTGGTTTGAAACAGAATTTATATATATATATATATGACTCTACAGCTCCCATCTCGTTGGGTAAATTCTCCATAAATCCATACCCACTCGTGCACTCAGTCAGAACATTCTGCTAGAGCAGCATGGAAAACCAAAGTCACTTTTGCCTGGCTCAGAAAGAGAAGCCTTGAGAGCTGCCAACATCTGCTTTCCTTTTGGAAGGGCTGAGAAGAGTGGGGAAAAGGCTGGGAGGATGAGGATGTGATGTGGGAGTGATCCCAGCCATGGACCCCATGAAAAAAACATGATCAGCTCTCAAAGTAACTCAGTTTTCCAAGTTTATCCTCAGAGAGACTGAGTCATATATCCAATGGCAATATCCATGGTCACCCCACGGATCAGGGCTGTCAGACCAGGGGCGGGGCAGGCAGTGACAAGAAATGGCACCAGCAGGATTTTAGAAGCTCCTGCTCCATTTCCCGGGACAAATGGGTGAAGGATGGCAGCAATAAGAAGCAAACAATCCCAATTTCCTGATTTAATCTGGCTCACCACGGCACGCCCCAGCTCTGTGGCACAGCTGGGTTTCTCAGCGTAGTGGTTTCTGCACCCAGTCCATGCCCTGCTTTCTTCCCTCCTGTCTCCCCATCACAATGTCTTGCCTGGCTGATTTCGTGCTCAGCAGCAGCAGCAGCACTGCTGGTTTAAGTGCTGGCAGCTGGCAACATTTTCCCTTGGAGCCAAAAAACAAAGTGTCTGCTCTCCCAAGCCAGCCTGGGAAGGTTGGCTTTGCTGGTCCAGGCACAAATATTTCTGGCAGGGCAAGCTCGCTGCAAGTTTGGAGCTGATCTCACTCGTTTCCTCAGCGCGGAGGAAATGCAAAGGGATTTGCAGTGAATTCTCCACAGCCTCATTTTTAAGGTGAGGATTGTTTAAGCAGAAGAGAACTGGAGTTCTCAAAAGCTCTGCAAACTCACGAGGAGCTTCTGATGTCACAGTGGCACTAGGAGCTGTTCCATCATTGTCAGGGATGAGCCACTGACACAGAGGGGGTGGCACTGTGGGGCACTGTCCCTTTTTACATGGCTTCAACATTTGTGGAAGTTTGGAGTCATTAATTTCCTGAATGTCTGCCTTTAATGGAAAACATGATCTTTTGGGAAAGACAAACTGGGCATAAAACCCTCCAAGTCTTTATCCAGGTGAAGTAACCTCATCTTCAAGTCTCATTTTTGGAAAACGTGTAGAGATTCAGGCGTATTCTGGGAGTTGAATCAATTAGACTCCACTGGAAAACCTGATTTAACCCCACACCTCACTTCAGATGTGTCCTTTGGCCTCACAGGAGCCAACAGGACTTCTGGACATTGCTTAAATTTTAACTGATTGCTGCATGAGTGGCCAAGTCAAAATCCAAACATTCAGCTGCAGATTTTGGGCCAAAGAGAGCCCAAGCCCTGCTTTCAACACCTGCCTTTGCACCAGCACTGCGCAGTTTGTAGAACTCCAAGCACTTTATAAAGACTTTAAGCATTGATGTGGACTTCTTGTGGGAGGGAAAAATGAGCTGCAAAAGGTCTCCTGGAATGGTCTTAGCAGAGAAGATTCAGCAGGTTTCAGAGTGCAGCTGGTTCTAGGCATTGCTGGGCTGGGGTCTAACTTTTGTCCAAATTTCTCTTAGCCCTTCATGACCTCTTAGGTCAACCCTGCATTTTGGGTTGTAGGTCAGAACATTGAATTGGAGAGGCCACAAATCTCTTGGGAATCAGGGGTAGATCTGATGCCACGAGCAAAAGCTGCTCCCATTTCTGGGCTTGCAGTGGGTTATGAACAGCAAGGAGAATCCCAATGCACTGCTTTAGTCCTGAGGTCATGCCAGGCTCAGGTAGGTGGGAGGGGGACTTGGGAATGTGTTTCACAGGTGTGGGTGGTTGAAGGACCAGAATTTGGGAGCTGATGCTGAAACAGGCGGGCGTGTTCTGGAAATTGTCTGCTCTGGATTCCCATGAAGAGATGCCACACTGGAGCTGTTCCTGCAGGCTGGCACTGAGCTGAGCCAGCCTTGGATGTGGCTGTGCTTGTGCTCCTGCTCCGTGCAGGCAGGTGGAGGTGGAAATCTCTGGCACAGCAGGAGATGGAGGTGGCAGGGCTGAGAAGGGCCTCAACACAGACCCTGTGTGAGTGTGGGGGACACAATCCTGCACCAAACCGACCTGCAAAGGCACAGGAAACAGGAATAGAAACCATCCCGTGACTCAGGATGTGTCTGTGGGCTAAAGCTGCCAAGCTGCAGTGCCTGGGCTCAGTCTCTGAGTCTGTGTTGCTGCATTTAGAGGAGAAAAAGCCTTTGACAGCAGCAGGTGGGAGATGTTTCTCCATTCAGCACCATTTGTTGTGATGCTCCTGTACGGTCTCCCTGTGGGAGCTCTCTCTTGGTGTTATGGCCACAAACATAATGTAGGATAACACTAATGAGGGCTTTCATGGCATATCCGTGGCTGTCCAAACCCGTGTGCCAGATCTCCTCATTTCCTTAAGGGTCCCGAGGCATTTTGTGTTGTCTTCAGCCTCTGCTCTCTCTGCAGTCTCTGGACATTTCAGTTATAATTACAGTACTGCTTAAAAGGCCTCCTGGCCTCCTCAGTTATGAATAAACCTGACCCTCTGGGAAGACTAAGTCCAGAATTTCAGAAAAAGGTCTTGAGGACAAGAGCTTGGAAAAAAAGAATAAAACCTCTCTGTCCCATGAGAAATGCTGAAGAAGGGCAATCTCAAGCCAGGATGAAATTCACAGTCCTGGGGATTCTTTCCCTGAAGGGAAAATTCAACATTTCCTTTGCTTCAGTCTGATCAAAACGTCTTGTTTTGACACGGCACAGCAGCCTGGGACCACGACAGTCAGATCAATATGCTTCCAAGCCATCTAAGGGAGTGTGTGATCTTTTCCAGCTCCAAATTAAGCAGGAGTTAGTCCTTCCCCACATCTTGTTTCCACAGGGAGCTGCCTGGCCGTGCAGGATTTTTGATCAGCAGTTCTACCTCCAGCAGCACCCCCAGGAGCTTCTCACCCCGTTACCTGTGTCCTCACGGGTCAGCCCGTCCTCACATCCAAATTACAGGGAGCTGGGGATTTTCTTACCCTCAGATCCCCTGCTAATTGCTCCTGGGAGGATTTTGGTCTTTGTGAAGCAAACCTGTTCTGCTTGCCCAGCCTTCCCCAGCCCCGTTACAAAGAGCCATTGTGGGCACTGCCCGCCCCATGCCTCACACTCCTGGCTCCAGTCAGCCTGGGAAGAGGCACCTCTTGCCCACTCAGCCAGCAGATAAAGGCTGATTTGTGTGTGGGGTGGGAGGGAGGCATCACCTGTGCCCTTGCCAGGTTTCGTGGTACCGCTCCTGGCTGGGCAGAGAAGTTTCCAGAGCTGGGGATGGAGGAGGCTGCATGGAGGGGAGCTCTGCTCTCCTCTCCCCGGGGCTGCTGCCTTGTGAGGGGGATCAGGGTGAGGTGCCACAGCAGGGACTGTGCTCTCAGGGGTGATGCCAGCCCCCCAAGGGGATCAGGGTGAGGTGCCACAGCAGGGACTGTGCTCTCAGGGGTGATGCCAGCCCCACCAGAAGATCAGGGCCTGGTGGATCCAGGGGAAAGCATTTCTCCTCCTTGCCTTGCCTCACCTGGGCATGAAAAGCAAGGACCCCTCCCCTCCCTGCCTCCCTCCCTGCCAGCTCTGTTTGTGTTTTGGATTTTTGGACTCCCCCAGCCCCCCTTGGCTGTTTTCCCCACACTGTCAGTGGGTTCACAAACATCCCCTCCAGCTGGGCAAGCCCCAGCAGCTCCAAACTCCTGATTTGTCTGGGAGCTTCGGCAGGGGGGGTGGGTATGGGCATCACAGAGCCAAAAAATGCAGTGGGGGCTGCTCCAGGTGGATCCTTTCTTATCAGTCCTGGATTCAGCAGGGATCAACACCTCAGTCTGAATACAGCAGGGAAATCCGAGCTGGTGTGTGGCTGCAAAGAGCCTTTCTGCTCTCCAGAGTGGCTTTTGGTGCCTGTACCTGCCTGGTGTGAGCCTCCCACCCATTAAGTTGACCAGTTACACCAGATCCTCTGCCTCTTTGGGACTGGAGGGGACCAGATGTTGGATCCAGCTTCATTTTCTGTCTTCTGTCCCTTTCTCCTTCCACCAGAGGAGGAAGGTTGTGCATGGCTGGGTACCAAAACTCACTGAGAGCTCTGGCAAGCCGGCGGCTCCCGGGGAACAGAGTGATTTGGGTGATTCTGTCACTGGGGACACAGGGTTTGCGTGCTAGGGGACAGCAGATTTCATCCCTGGCATCTCAGCTGCCTCCTCCAGTCCCTGCCATCAGCTGGGGGCACTGGGAAGGAAGGAAAACCAAGAAAGCTCAAGCCCAGGCGCTCACGCATCACTGGCCAAGTCACATCTGGCTGATGGGGACAGTGGGGGCCCAGCCTCTCCTGGGTGACACAAGGCCACTTCCAGCAGAGCTGGGCCAGCCCTCGCTCTCTGCTCCAGTCATATGGGAGCTGCCAGACAGAAATTCACCCTTCCAGGGGGGATCCAGCAGTGCTGAGCTCCTGAGGATTGCTGCACGCCTGCAGCACTGCCATGGCGCTGGGGGTTCTGAGGGTAAGTGACTCCAAACAGAGAAATAACCCTGCAGAAAGGCAGAGCCTGCAGGGCTGCACTCCTGCCTCGCCAACGCAGAGCTCAGAGGGAAGAGGAGACGAGGGATAGCAGGGAGGACCTTTCCCAAGAGCTTTCCCAGGATCCCAAATCCCGTCTGCAGATCGCTGCAATCCATGTTGTGATCCCTGCAGGGAGCCTGGCCCAGCCTGGGCTGGGTGCTGAGCAAAGGAGCACATTCAAGCAAGAAATGAATTGAAATTGGGCACAAAAGGAGCCAGGGTGTCATGGAGGAGGAGATGAAGAGCTTGTGGTGGGTGGGAAGCCTCGAAAGTCACACTGAGCAGTCAGGGCTGTGTGGGGGCTGATGCACAGCAAGCTGGGCTTGTTCGTGGTGCCTCAGCCCTGCCTTGACCACAGCCACAGGTCCTGGCTTGAGGCCAGGGCTGGTCTGAGCCAGAACAGAGCTTCTGCTTGCAAAATACCCAGCGGAGACACCTGAGAGGGAAGTTGGAGCAGCCTTGCAGCCAGCCCTGAGCACTGCTGCACTGGAGAGTTCTCAGGGCACTGCCCATGCCCAGGACATGAAATCCTTTCTCACCTTGGCTCTGTAATTGTGGCCTCCATGGACATTTGTCCCCTTTGATCTTCTGGCTGCTTACAGGTCTCCACAGTGCCCGTGTCCTTTGCACACTGACAGCGTAGCACTGGACTTCACCCCCAGGATGCTGTTGCCAGCACCGGGGCAAACCTGGCCTTGTGCAATCAGCCAGAGGCACAGAGCTTGCCATGTCCCTTCCTGTGCTGCCACTGTCCAGGATGTCCCTGGGCTGGTCACCCCCAACCTGCCCAACGCCATCGATGGCATCGCCATGGCCAGGGAAAGGGTGTGGGAAGATATCACCAGGCTGTGGAAAATAATTGGATTGTGGTTAATGTGGAACAGTCCCTGGAATTGTTTCCTGATGTTGAGTTGCTCCTGGCTGGGTTCAGAGGGAGAGAAAGCTCCAAGGTTGGCGGGGGATCTGGAGCTCATCTCAAAAGGGCAACACTGAGTTCTTTTGATCAAGAAATTGAAGGTAGCTCTCATGCCCTCAGTCCTGGGGGAAGAGAGACCCTGTGTTATTTTGCCATGGAGAGCTGGAGCAAAATTCTTCCAGTCCTGACTGGGTGGAAACAAAAATAAATGGCAACGTGGGTCCTCCAAATAAGCAGCGCACATGTGCTGCCATAGCAGAGGGAGCATGTGTCTCTGATTTACATGCAGTCTGGGAAGTGCCACATCCGCCTTATGCTTGGGATATTTCAGCTCTCCAAGGCCTGAATTTAACCCCTGCCCTCTCCTCTCCCAGCAGAGCCTGCAGCATCTCTGCTGTTCTTTCTCCTGGAGCAAGCTTGCAAGAAGAGCTTGGTGCTGGAGGGAGCACAGTGAGGCTGACAGAGTTTGTGCAGGTCTTGTCACGTTGTCCAGGCATGTCACGACAGAGACCCAAGGGAAGAGAAACCACAGGAGCCAGGAAAGGCTTTCAAACCATCCCTGCTCTGCTCTGAGCTCTCTGGGTCACTGAATTTAAGGGCTGCTCCCACACACCAGGAGACCTCTGTGTTTGTTGGGTAAACCAGGGGAGCAGCCATGTGTAGACATGATTTAAGAGCCATTCCCTCTTCCAGCATGGAGCAGAAGCCGTGGATAGAGGGACATTGAAGGATATAGCCCAGGAGGGGGAAGTAAGGGCAGATATTGTTCTGAGCTTTTCCTCTGCGTGCTTCCAGAAAGGGCTCTGGCCTGGAAAAGGATGTCAGGACAGGAAGGATATGGAGTTGGCCTCAGCTCTCACACAAACAGCTGAAGTGACCTTTCTCTAGCAAAACACCAACTCTTGCAGGATGGATTTCTTCTGAAGGGTGTCAGCTCTGGAAGAGCCATTGCATATGCAGGGGGTAGATACATAAATACACATAAATAGAGAGTTGCTAGATAAACAGGTGAGTTAGTTGGTTAGTTAGTTAGTTGGTTAGTTAGTTAGTTAATGTGGGGGGTACAGAAAGAGAGGTAGACCAATGCAGCCTTCCCAGGGCTTTTAGCTGCCCTCGTTCACAGCCCAGGTTTTGTAGGTTTGGGTGCCTCAGGAAGGGCACTCTGTGTATCTTCACCCCGCTCCTGAGTGTGGCAGTGTTTGCACAGTGTTATTGGCTCACAACTGCTCCTGGCCTCCTTCCCTCCATGCACAGCTCCCACACGGACAGGGAAACTGAGGCACACAGCAGCAAAGCATGCTCTGAAGGTGGCAGAACACACGGGGAGAAAAGCCAGGCCTGGCAGAGCCAGGGGCCCAGTCCTCCATTGTCTCCCCTGGTGCTGCCCTTGCTGCCTTGCTGGTGACGGTCTCTGTCACACTTCTAGGAAGATGTCACCGCCTCTAAAGGGCGTCAGACGCCCACCTTGGGGCGCCTGCATGGCGTGAGTCACGCAGGAAGAGCCGAGAGCTGCGAGGTGGGAGCTGGGCACTTTCCAGGAAAAGCTGGGTTGCAACCACAGAAGCCATTTCCTTGCAGGCTCGAGCCATTTTTCCCCTGCCAGAAACGACTGCTTTGCACATGCTGAGCCCTCCTGAGGTGGGGATTTTCTCCCACATGTCCTCTCTTTCTCCCTTTCCCACCCTCTGGGCTGCTCCCAAAAGGAGCTCCTGGCTTGAGGACAGCCACAGGACCATCTCTGCCTCATGGCTCGTCTCTCCTCCTGCAGCTTGCCTGGATTAACAACCACTCTCTGCATCACTGATCTGATCTTTTTAGTTGGTTTTAACCCCAAACCAGGCACTGTCCACTAGGAAAAAATCTCCAGGCCCCATTTGGAGAGGTTTCCTGCAGGCTGAAACCTCTCTGAGGTGAAAAATCCATGTCTCCAGGCTCTTCCCACCAAAGAACTCTTTCTTTTTTCCGAGCTCTTCCCACCCATTTCTCTAAGTGCAATTTTTGGGGTGTTATTCCCACTTCTGGACTGAATTTATCCCCAGAACATCACAAGATTTGTAGGAAAATGCTGTTGGAAGAAGATGGTTTGAGGCCGCTCTTGAGGGAGGTTGTTGGATTTCCTTGAGGCTGAGATCTGTGGGGGCACAAATGTTAATTTGAGTAATTCCTCATCCCTCACGTCCAGGGGAGGTGAAACAAAGTGGAAAACCCAGCCCAATTCTTGGAACAGCCTTAGATTGCATTGTTTTTCCTAGCTGGGCCTGAATCCTAGGCCTAACCCGAGGAACAGCCGTGTTAATCTGAGCTTGGCTGCTAAGACACAGCCAAAATTGTCAGAAATACTCTGAAAACACCAAAATTCCAAGGACTATTCCCCAGCTGCATCTCCCTGGCCCAGCCCAGCTTTCTGTGAGAGATCCCCTTTGTTCCCAGGCCTCCTGACAGCCGTTGTGTGTGCTCCATAAACATCAAATGGAAGAGACGCTTTTAATGTAATTATAATTTAAGCATAAAATATGTCACTTCTGTAGGATTTTGTTGTCTGGTGCGTAATTACTTTATGGCACTATAAAAATATATTGCATTATGATGCCTTGCTGTGCTTTGCTCAAATAATTTATAGCACAGTAATAGTGTGGAACAATATTCCAGACCATTGTATCCAATCTTGCATATAAATAAAACTGTGGAAAATAATGATCTTGGTTAAACGCTCATTTAATTATTTTGCAGGCTTGGTTAAGGGTTTTTATCCCTGTTTCATTCCCACATCCTCACCAGATTATATTCAAACTATCTAGAGGGAGAGCTTTTAAAGCTCACAGAAAATAGAGCTATATATGGAATTTTTTATATATACTGCCATTTCCAAACAACTGGGGAAAAGAAGCGTTTGCTGCAGGGTGAGTGGAATTGCAAAAAATTTCCAAAATTTCTTCCCAAGCAATATGTTGGAAACTCTTTCAGTCCAAGCCCACTGAAACATTTTGGTGGCCTAAAAAAACAAGCCCATTCCTTCTGCTTTTGAGGTTCTCAATATTTTTATGCCCTTGAGACAGAACTTTAGTGACTTTTTGAAGCAAAATGTTGATTCAAAAAACCCAACCCCCTTCTTGCCTTAAAAAGAAGGAACTGAAACTTTACTCTCTCTTCTCAGCATCCCTTCCTGGGCATCAGCTTCGACCACAAATGACAAAATATTTCCCACCTGCCCGTTCCTCATCCCATCCCTGATCTCCTGCCCAGATTATCCTCCCAGGAATCCCCTCCCATCCTGGATCATTGCCTGTTTTGGGGCCCTCACTCAGATTTGCTCAGTGGAGGATGCTGAGGGTCTCCAGAGGGTTGAGCCTCCCCACAGGAAAGAGTCACCTCCACAAAAACCATTTTATTCATATTTTGATGTTATATTTAGCAGTCAGACTGTGGGTGGAGTGGGGAGAAATGTCAGGCAGGAGGACTCCAGACAAAGCAAGACTCACTGGCAGGGGGTAAAACTGAATTTACAGCTCATGAAGGACTGGGAGGACTCACTGCTATTGCAGGGTCTCGCTGGAAGAAGGCACTGATAATTTTCCTTTTAATCTCCGTGTTTTCCTCCCATGTGAAGCCACATGGAGATGCCATCCCTCACCCATCAGGATCTTCCCCATGTTCTTTCTCCCTTGCCTTCCCCATCCTCTTCCTCCTGGAGCTGGGGCAAGGATCTAAAAATAGTGGTGAGCCCCGTATATGCATCTTCAGCAAAGAGACTCATAAATGCAGCCAGGACTGAAAATCAATTCTTTAAAGCTGAAATCAATAACAATAACTAATATTAATAGTGATTATCCTTTCTTTATTGCACTTTGCAGTTGGAAATGAATTGTTTTTAAGGATTAGCGGCAGCTGAACTCTGTAATGCAATGTAAGACTGAAGATTTACTATGAAAACAGAGCTTATGAGGAAAGACCCATTACTGCTGATGGAATACACTTTGGAAAAAACCCTGGCTGCTGCTGAGCACAAGGAGCCTCAACCTGCAGTCAGCAGTGGGTTGAGATTCCTGGCAGGAGACAGGGATTTTGGGGCTCTAACTCTGTCTGGTTTTCTCTGAGTCTGACTTCAGTTCCCAGACATCCCAAATGCATTTTCATTTTTGAGTATCTTTTATCTAAAACAGCTTCAGACATGCAAAACTTGGGGGGAGAGAAGAGGAAGAAAGGGAAGTGTGTTAAGCCACTCACACATATATTTATATATTTATCTGAGTCAGCCATACCTATATGAGACAGCAGTGTCTAGAGCTATCTGCTCTGCCTGTCAGATTTTCCAAAAAGCACAGCAGATCAGGTGAGCACTTCAGGAAAGTCTGGTCTCGAGCGTCCCCATGGGAGCCCTCCTGTGCTGGAGCACTTCTGCAAACTCCCCACTCTGACAATCTGGTTTCAGGTCTGTGTGAAACTCCTCTCTCAGAGGAAGGGCAGGCACCAGGCTCCGTTCTCACATCTCTTCCTCTGCTGTGGGTCAGCCCTAACACTGCTCCTTCCCTCTGTCTCCTTTGTCTACACCTGATGGATATTTCAGATGCTGAGAGTAGATTTTGATTTATTTGAATTTCTGTGCCTGAAGAACAGGAACCCTTTGCAGATATAAGGACCATGGGGCTGGTCATGGTGTTCAAACTATGCTCAACACTAAATTTCTCCTTCGAGCAGGCAATGATTGGTGTGGGGACATGGAATGACTGGAGCTGGGTGGGGAAATGAGGCTTCACCCAGGCTGTGGGCACTGGGGATGGAGTGTGGCACCTGTCAGCGTGGGAATAACCCATCCACAGCATTCCTGTCATCCCAGCCTGGAGAAGATGGAAGAATCCATGCCAGTCCTGAAGGTGGAGGAATCCACCCATCACACTGACATGGATTTTCACAAGGGGATATTTGTGCTTACTAAATGTGGACTTAAAGTTTTCCTACAACTGCCTTGCTCCAGGCCTGGCGTTACCTCAACCACAAACTCCAGAGGGATGGAGTTGAGGATGACACAGGGGTTCAGAAAAACACAGTGAATAATTCCTGCCTCTGTTGGAGTTGATGGCAAAGCTCTGGTGTTGCTCAGGTACAGTGGGATTTTCCCACTTGGGCTGACACCTCCTCCTCCACCACGCATGATCTTGGGGCCATTTGGATGAGAAGCTCCTGGACCTTTGATTTGGGGTTGTTTACTCACTTTTCTTTGAACACTGTAACGTTTTTTACTCTGAGCTCCATGGGCAGAGCGAAAGCCTTTTGCAAACAGCCACAGGTCAGCTGGCCTGAGCTCCTCATCCTGTGGAGTTATTGATCTCTGCTGAAGGGGATGGACAATTTTCACCTGGCAAGGTTCTTCTGTTTTTATTTTAAAACCAACCTTTTCCCCAGAAATAAAATTGGACGCTCACCTCCATTTTTCTCTGCTGTTTCAGTTCATGGTTGCCTTCCAATTTTAGAAAGGTTTTCTTTAGTTTTGGCCTAATGATTTTGGGTTTCAATCAGAAAATAGACTTCAGTGGTCAACTCATTCTGGAAACTGCAGCAATAACCACATCCAAAATGAAAGTAGCTTTGGGAAGGCCCCTGTGGTTGCCCAGAGAAGCTGTGGCTGCCCCTGGATCCCTGGAAGTGTCCAAGGCCAGGTTGATGGGGCTTGGAGCAACTTGGGATAATGGGAAGTGTCCCTGTTGGAATGAGATCTTCCAGGTCCATTCCAATGCAAACCAGTCTGGGATTCTATGAACATAGGTAGCTCAACATTTTCCCCAAAAATCGTTATTCTTCCCTCACTTCCCTCAACTCTCTCTCCTTTCCACTGAGTCCCTCCAGGTACCTCAGAACAGAAGCACTGGGAGCTTCCCCAGTTGGGTTGAGCAGGTCAAGCTTCCTTCCCTCGGTGCCATCCTGCAAGGATTTATTGGTGCTTCACTGCTGCTGGCATGTGGTGTGCAGATGTCTCCAGACTGGCTCAGCTTTGAACTTGCTTGAACAATTTGATTTTTTTTTCAGTGGTGCATCATTGCTAATTTCCTCCGACTCATCCTCCGAGGGCGGGAGTCTGGAAAACATCTTCTTTTCCCCAGCTCACAGTAAAAAAACCCTCACAGGATTTTAGCAAAGCAGGCTGGTGGCTGTACTGACCACCTCAAAAAAGACCTAAAGAACAGTGGCCTGTGCAGATGGCAGCAGCAGCAAGGCTGGAGGCTCCTCATTCTTGAGGGAACAGCGAGTCCAGCTGGGAGGAAAGACTTATTCCTGCTGGGATGGGTAACAAAGCAGGAGATGTGCTGAGCAGTGCAGCTGGGACTGTCCCCATCCAGCGTGGCATCTGCTGGGTACCAGCATCATATTTTCCCCATGAGTGTGTGGCACATGACTCATGATGAAAGACATGGTAAACTCTCTTCTAGCACATGCTGGACCAGATATTTCACAGATCTCAAACCCCTGGACCATCTCACTCCTGACTGGCAGAGTGGGATTTATGGCCAGAGCTTTTTAACCCAGGATTTTTAAACTGCTGCACCCTGAGGGTGTCTGTCCTCCTACAGATGGAACCTTCTGAGATCTGGGATGCAGAGCAGGAAGCAACAACCCCAGGTTTCAGAAAGGAAGTGGTTGGTGATTTATTTTTGTCACAGATCTGGGTCTTCCTCCTCTGCTTCCAGCTCCCTGCTCACCTGGCTGCTGTGCCCTGCTGTCCCTGGAGCCAGGAGAAGCAGAGAACAAGACATGGGGATGGAGAGAAACAAGGGAAAAATGAAATAACACGGGGATTGATCCGTGCAAAGGTTAAGAAGCTGAACTTACTTAACTCCTGTTCGTTTATTTATTGTCCCCGAGTTATATTTGGGACAGCGACTGAGCAGATTAGCACAGGATTGCTGGGTAGATTTAGAGCTGCAGCGTTTTTCTGGCTCAGTGTGCACGAGGCCATGTGTCCCTGTGTGTGTGCACATGTGTGCCTTGCTCCCACTTCTCACCCAGCCATCCCTTCCCACTCGTGTACTGGATAAATGTGAGCACTCATCTGCACAGTCCAGGGCAGAAAAGGGGAAAAATCTCCTCTCTTATCAGCTCAGGAGCTAAATTTATGCAGGGTACAACACATGCTCTTTAATATACCATGAAAGCAGCAGGTAATCGTTCCTCTGTCCTCAGGAACAGGGCCACCATGCAGTAAAAATACATATATATATAAAAAATGTCCCCTCCCACACGTGAGTCATGGGGATGGATGGGAGCTGGAGCTGGGGATGACTCAGGAGCTCTGGCCTTGCTGCCTGCCCGGCACTCTCAGTAGCACGGGGAAGGACAGGCTGGTGGCAAAGGGCCCAGCAGAGAGCCAAGGTCCCTTCCAAGCCTGCCTGCAGGCTGGTGCTGCTCCCCAGCTTCCTCTGCTTCCTCTGTGGGGTGGTTTCAGAGGCTGATTTTGGGGTGGCTCTTGCAGACCCACCCAAAGATTGGGGTCCAGCCCTGTCTGTGCCCCATCAGGCAGCAGGAGCAGAGCCCAGGCTGGGGCTGGCAGCAGAAGTTCCAGGCAGGCTGGATGTGGTGGATGGGGAGTGAGGTGCCTTAGTCAGATGTCTTGGCTAATATCTCCTATTACATCAGTTTCTTTTCTTTCTCTGTCTCTGTAAAAGAGCCACAAAAAACAATGAGTAATTTCTCTGCGGAATATTCATCTTTAAAAAGCCAGGCCCAGGGCTCCAGTGCTTCCAGCGTGTTATTTTTCTCCCCTTGACTTTGAGAGTGTGTCTGGCCTGCAAACCCAGCTGGGAAAAGCTCTAACCTGGGAAGGGAAGAATGCAGGAGAAGTGGGATGAGAGTTTTCCCTGAGGTTGTCAGGTTTGAAGAAGGAGAAGAGAATTTTTAAAAGACCAAACTGAGGAGAGCACTTGTCCTGTTCATCTGACAACCACAGTGGGGTCTCACCATCGTCCAGGGCAGCAGACATCAAATCCCAGAATGGTTTGGGTTGGAAGAGACCTTAAAGCTCATCCCATTCCACCCCCTGCCATGGGCAGGGACACCTCCCCCTGTCCCAGGCTGCTCCAAGCCCTGTCCAGCCTGGCCTGGGACACTCCCAGGAGCAGCCACAGCTTCTCTGGGCAATGACTTGTCCAAGAGCAGCCCCAAAACTGTGTTTACAAGAATGGAAACACACCTCAGAGCAGCATAAAGGCAGCAGTGTGAAGGGCCGTGCTTGAATTTCAGCTTGAAAGAAAGTCCAAACCACAGTGCTGGAGCCAGGTATTAAACTCCCTGGAAAAATCTGTCTGCCTTCTAGCACGGTGCCACCAGCTTTCCTGCAAACACAGAGGGAGAACGACTTTTTATGGGTATAACAAAAGCCAGCAGCCGTTTATTTTATTTGTGGAGGGGATGGATAATTGACAGGTGGCTGTCTGAAGGAGATGAAGCCCTCCAGCTAAACACTGACACTCCAGCAGGGCTGCAAACAGCAAAGAAATGGCTCCAGAGGTGACAAAATTGTTATTTTTAAGGCTGTAAGATATATAAGAGAACAGGGCTGATGTGCACTTCAGAACAATCCTACCTGAGCAGCGAGCTAAATAAAACTGGTGATTTCACACCCCTGTCTGCAGCACCTTCCACTGAGCTTATATTAATGAGTCTGGTGCCTCTTAAAGGGTCTTGCAAGCCCAGAGGATCCAGGTGCCCATTTTAGGGCTTGAAGGCAGCCCACGCTGGGACAGGAGTGGCAAGAGGGGCACGCTGGGCTGTGCAGGGATTCCGGTGGTGATCCTGGCACTGGTGGTGTTTGTCCTTCAGCAAAGCAAACTTTCCCAGAATCACAGAACAGCCTGAGCTGGAAGGGACCTACAAGGAGCATCAAAGTCCAGTTTTGTGGTTGCTGGAAGGCAAGGACCTGTGTGCTGGCCTTTTCTGAGACCTGTGTGCTGGTCTGGGTGCTTCTCTCATGTCCCACAAATTGCAGATATCAACTTTTGCTTTTTTTGGGGTTTTTTTTCCTTCTTTTTTTAATATTTTTCCTCTTCTGGACCCAGCCTGCCTAGGACTTTGAAGCCAACAAATCTCTTCCAGGCCTGGCCCTCATGCCCCTGGATGGATCTGTGCCTATTTCTGAGATATTCAGCACTATTTGCTCCTGACTTTTATAAATAAAAACAGAAACTTAAACATTAACCCCTGCCCATGACACCACCACAACCATTTGCTACTCCTTTCTCACACCAGAGATTTCCTTGTGTTTCTTAATTTACCACCAACTTTTTTTTCCCCTTATTTTATTTTTTCCTTTTTTGTTTTTCCTGTTTCCTCGAGTTCCCCCCCTCAGGGCAGGGGAACATTTACGATGTAGAATTACCGAGGCTGTTCCTGCTCTGGTGATTCAGTGTCAGGCTGGGAGTGAGGGAAGCAGAGCCTGTTACCCGGATCCCTCAGCTTTTCCCACCTCCACACGGCTCTGCAGCAAATCAAAGTGCAACAAAACAGCTTTGCATCATTTCTTTGAGGAGTCCTGGGCCCTGGACGTTATCTCCAGGGCAGGGTATGGGCTCTAATAAAAGATGGCTTTATTGCCAGCTGCAACAAAGCCAAGGATTCAGGCACATATTGCCTGGTGGGTTCATTGTAAACTCCCTTTTATGAGCCTTCCAGTTTATTGCTAATAGAGATTTACAGTGGGAAGAAGGGGCCGTGTGTGTAATTAATACTGTTATTAGCCTGGGTGGGTTCCATGCAGTGAACGTTTGGTGTTTGCTCTTCGTTACCAGCCCTGCAAATGACGTGGGGACAGGCTGCAGGGCTGGTGGTACTGGTGGTACTGGTGGTACTGGTGCCTTGCTGGGCCAAAGTCCTCCACTGAAGGAGTCCACCTCAGCCATCACGAGACACCACCTCAGCTTTCCTCACTGATGGAAAACCGTTCCTGTTCCAGCTGATTTTCCCTCCCAAACAATTTTATTTTTTTTTTTCACATGGAGGGTGAAAGAGAAGGAGGTGGATTCTTTCTAATAATTTCAGGTATTCCTGGACAGAAGTCACCAACCTCCCCGTGGTCCCTTTTTGATGGAGCTTGTTTTAATCACTCAGAGCCAAGAACATCAGACACAGTGGTGGGATTGTGCCAAAAGTACCCCACACCTGCTTTGTGCTGAGCTGAGACATTCACCAAATGCTGTTGTTGCTCCCAGCCCATCTCCAGCTTCTGGAAATCTTCTGAGCCAAGCTCCAGTGCTCTCCCCACTGGAGACACTGGAAGTGGCTCTGTTAATATCAACCTGGTTTCTATCACTCGCTGCTCCACTGGAACCAAACCTCAAACGAGGCACATTTCACGTGGTTGCAGCTTTTTGCAGTAAATGTCTCCTGTCACTGTGCCTGGCAATTAAAAAAAGCCAAGAACAAGGGTGAGAACAATCCTGCTAATGATTTGCAGTCAGCTCCTTCCAGCCCCAGTTGCCTTTGCAAAGCCAAAATTGTATCAGTCTCCAGAAGCCACAGCAGAAGTTAAACATTAAGTGGTTGGAGGTGCTGGAAACTTCCGTGCTTTCTGACTGATCAGAGGTCAAGGATAAAGTCATTGAGAGCGTCCTTCATCTCAGGGAACTGCCACGAGCGTGGCCAAGCCCAGAGAGAGACCAGCACCATGAACCCTGCCCCACATGAGTGCTCCTCTGGGCAGGCCCCTCTCACCCTGACAGAAACAGGGAGAATGTTGGGAGGGATGTTCACAAACACAGGAGGGATTTAGGGGATTGACTGTCGGGCCAGGCGGGAGGGAACATCCAGCTCATGATGCTGAAGAGCCACACTTGGGTTTAAAAACCTCCCCCAGGCAGCACCCGCGATCTCAGTCCTGAGCACAACTCTGGTGTTTTATGATTATTTGCTCAAATTTCCACTCCAGGAATTTCCTGCAAAAGAATAAAAAATAAAAACACAAAGGGGTGACAGAATCTGGGGGGAATTCATTGGGAATTGGGTACCAAGCTGCCTTTGGGGGCCTGAGCCAGGACAGGGAGCTGCTGGGAGGCCTCACCCAGCGAGGTTTGTGGTGGAGCTCACTGTGGTTTTAGAGAAGGAGCTAAAAGATACCAGGCCCCTTCTCACCAATTCTATTAATATTCAAGCTAATTAACTTCACTGAGAGCTGGAGGAAATTGAATCTCAAGAAGAACCTAAGCTCTGCTTTAGATTTTAAGTCGTTTGGATCTTTTGATTCGAAGCTTGTGCTTTTATTATTATTGTTTTTAAATCTCCTTTCATTTTATTATTTTTCCCTGCAAACACCTGGCTCATTTTAGGGGTGATAGAACAGTAATAAATGATTCTTGTTAATTGGCCATCAGCAGCCAGAGAGCAGCAGGCTCCCAGCTGAACAGAGCACATTTATGGGGGAATTTGAGACAGGTTTGGGGGTGCCAGCAATGTGGGGGGCTCTTGGCTGGGCATTGAGAAGAGGGTCAGCCCAAATGGGTGAGGTAAGGGAGCCTTTGGGAGGTTAAATGAAAAAAAAAGCTGAAAAAAAGAGGAAGCTTTTACAAGCCAGAGCTTAAAGACGTGCCCTCCCTCTCTGCCCGTTTATTAAGTAATAATGAAACACTTTTGTCAAAGCTTAGGCACCAAATTTCTGACACCAGATGAGCTCTAAAGCTAATCAGGGGCTGGAAAAATGGGAATATAATTAAGGCTGCTGACAGCCCTGTGTCATTAACCTCCCAGCTCTCAGGTGCCACACTGAACCACAGCTGCAGCAGATTCTGTATTACGGGCAGTTGGTTTCAGCTGTGGAAATGAATTTGGCTTTTAATGGCCCTGTGATGGCTCTGGGGCTGTGGCAGGGGGTGATGGTCTGAGCTGGGTCCAGCTCAGCTTCCCCCTCCTGCTCCTCAGTAGTAAACAACCCAGGCTCTTCTCATCCAGAGAAAATGAGGTTTTTCTGGGTAAAGGTTCAGGCTGGGGCAGTTCTGCTCTGTCCTTGTAATTAATTATTATCATTATTAGCAGCGTGGGTGTCTGCTTTGCCCTAGCAAAGGGATTCCTGCCTGTGTCCTGCTATGGATCTGATCCTGTGCAGTAACCCTGCAGGGCTGATACCCAAACCACCTCCCTGCTCTGTGACTCAGCTCCCCACCGTGTGAGGAGTTGATAATCTTGGGATCTTTGGGAGGAGGATTGGAGTTTGTCAATGCAACCGTGTCCATTCCTCTCATAATTATGTCACTGTGACAGGGTTTTGAATTGCTCCCTTGAATCCATTTAGAGCACAGCTCTGCCATGGGCAGCACTGGTACTGCAGCAAGGCTTTGCTTCGTTATTTTTTTTTAGGGTTATGTAAGTTTACATTTTTATTTTTTTCCGGGATTTTACCGCTCTGAAGGTTAAAAAGAGGGAAGCAGCTGTTCCCACGCCTCAGCAGCACAAACACCTCGAGCCTTCAAACGCTCCTGAGAGGAATCAGTGGGACAGCAGCGAGGGAGTGCTTGGGCTGCTGCCAAAATCAGCCAGCCTCCAACGGAGCCTCTTATCTGGGCAATCTCGGAGCGCTGCAGCCGTTTCGCAAGGCATGTGTCACAGACAGGTACCCTGGGACACGGAAAGGGGAAAAGCATTTGCCTGGGCAGGAAGGCGGCTGCGTCAGTGCCACGAATAGCACCCCGGCATCCCGTGACCCAAAAATGAGATAACGCTCCCAGTGCCGGCTGAGCAGCCTGGGGACAGCAGCGCCTGGAGCCCTGTGAGCGCTGCCTGTGGGGTGGCAATGTGCTCAGGGCAAAGGCTCTCAGCTCTCCCTCCATGTGAAAGCACCCATTGGAGCTGAAGAACAGAATAATCCCGCTAAAGAACGGAATAATCCCGCTGGAGAACAGAATAATCGCGGAGCTGCTGGAGCTCGAGCGCGATTTGCCGTTCGTTCATCCATCCATGGCATCTGCTGCCCCAGACTCTCAAAGTGCGTCTCGCACTTTCCCCACAGCCTCCTCGAGTGCTGGGGTGTAAGACTTCCAGCCTTGGACATCAGCAAAACCAGTCAATTATGTTTGCACCCTGCCTGCCTTGAAAGCCCCGGAGTGTGCCTGGTGCGACCACGGCCAGGGGAGCGCAGGAGCTCATGATAAATTCCAGACAAAAGCACCATTATCCATATGGGACCTCGTGAGTGCTCCGCATACTCCAGCAATTCCAAGCGCTCCGTGTATGGTTCTTACTCGGTTTTAACTCGATTTCTTTGAGATGCAAATCAGAGGGATTACATTCAGAGGCTGCATCAGAAAGTCTTTAATCCAAATGGGCTATAAGATTTATTTAGAAGAGCTAAATGTCTTGTCTGGGACAGAAGCAACTGAGCTGAACTGAAACAGATGGACATAAAGGAAATTAAGCAACTCTAATGGTCTTATCCAGAGTTTGAAAGTATTTGGTTTTCCTAAAGCTCGAGCTCCTGGAAGCACGTGATGAGACGGGAAGCTCAGGTTTCACTTAAAAACAGGCTTTGCAGTTCACTGAGAAAAACAATAACCATGTTTTTATTCCTCCCGTGGACAGAACGAGGGCTGCCTTCCAAATCCTGACTCCTTGGGCTTATGTCATCAGAGGAAAATATATTGAATGGGAGTTTTAGAGTCCTCATTTTTACCACAATGTCATCATTTCAGTACCCTGAATTCAGGATTTTGGGAAACCTGATGCTGACAATAGGGATCCCAGTAGTTTGTTTACTAAAATAGAGAAAACCCATCCCTTGGGTCTGCGGAGGGTTTGTCCCTTGAAGTGTTCTGCTGTTTCTGGTGGTGATTTTTAGGTCTCACTTAAGGCTGGGGTTTAACCAGGACAGCAGCAGTGCCAAGGTCACCTCCAACAGTGCTGGATGCAGCAAGCCCAGAGTGCACATCTTGGATGCTGAGAAACCACTGGGCTGGAAACCTGGAGAGCTCAGGCTGTCCCCCAGGATCCTGTGAGTCTCCACCTCTGCTGAGGTCAGGAGATTTTCAGCTGGCAGAAAAGCCTTGCCTGGAATGTGTGGCTATGTTTGGCCCTGGATAGTCTGCACAGACAGCAGAAGAGTTATGAGGACACGCTCCCTGCCATCCCACCAGGGCATTTCTGGTGGTAAAGATGGTTTCTTTCAGGGAGAAAAGTTGAGGTTTGAGTTGGTTCTACCACCTGCAGATTTTAGGTGCTAAATAATGACAAGGCTGAATTCTTTAGGGTTCATGAGGCTCTTGACCACTACCCAGAGATCCTACAGACAGTCTCAACCAGGGAAATGCCTTTGCAGCTGAAACTCATGATAAAAACTGGGAGAAGTCTTTCTACTTTCAACCCAAAGCCATCCCCTGCTTGGCCCTCACAGGGAAGCATCCAAAGCAGGGACGTTTCATGTGTTTGTGCATTTGCCATCCTTCACCCCACTGCATTTGCAAGTGGATTAAATAAAAGGTGAGAGAACTGGGGACAAGGGGAAGGAGGGAGTGTGAGAAGAAGCTCATCCATTACCATGCTGCGCACAATGCTGGAGGTCTTGGCCTCCTGGTTTGAGTGCTTATTCCCCATAAAATACATCTGAGAGAAATCAATACAAGAGGCATGCCAGAACTTAAATCAAAGCACAAGGAAGCAGCGCTTGGTGGATGGAATGACCTTGCAAAGAGCTGTCAAAAGTGAAGCCCTAGCCCTGTTGAGCACAGAACCTGTCAGGAAAAAACCTGGAGTGAGGACTTGAGGCTGGCATGTGCTGCCTTGGCATGGCTTTCACTCTGATCTCCGCAGTGGAAAGCACATGGGTGAGGGAGGCTGGTTGTGAGCTGGATCAGCGACACAAGGGCAAAGTGCCAGGAGGCTCCTGGGGCAGCTGGGAGAGCTGACGTGCTCTGTGCTGCCCCTTTGGGCTCCTCAAGTACCTCAGAGATAATGAGGCAGGGGTGGAAGCCAGCTTGGAGATAGAGAAAATGCTCCCCACACCCTTGGCCGTGCGTGCCCTCTGTCCCTGGGCTCCCAGAGCAGGCACCCAGCTCCACCAGCTCCGTGTCCTGCTGAGGATGGAGGGCTGTGTCCAGCATCCAGGACCCCTCTGCCCCGTGGCTGCCTCCTGTTGGGCTCAGCCACCTCCCCAGGCAGGTGCCTGACCTTGGTGGCAGGTCACAGCGCCGTGCCACAGACACCATAAATCTGCAAGGGTTTGCTGCAGCCAGGCTCCACCTCTGCAGACCGCGGGGCACATGTTCCCATGCTGGGAAATCTGACCCCTCGGTAGCCTGAGAGACAGGAGAAGCCTGGGTTTGGTGTTTTGAATAAGTGGCTTTTTATCTGAAATCCCTTTGGGAGCATGAGCTCAGTAACCAATGAAATTATATCTGTTGTTTCAAGCAGTGAAGAAAACTTGGCTTGATGTTTATTGAGATTTATGGCTTCCCTTGAGCTTAATTGTCTTTGGGAGCCCTGGATCTTTTTAACGGTTCAGCTAAGTGGTACTAAGAAGGATGGTAATGGTTTGAGCAGTCTGCCCCCTTAGCATATCTCTTTCTCTCACACAATTTGCTGATATTTGGGAAATATAGCTGATACCCTCCCCTCCTGAGGTCACAGCTCTTCACTGGTGTGAAACTCCAAGAGGCCAAAGCAGGTGTGAAAAGCTCCCAGTGAGTGTTTGCTCCCTGAGGTGCTGACTTCCATCAGCAGGGCTGTGCTTCGGGGAGCAGGGGAGGAGGACAGGTCTGTGCCCCCACTGGGGAGGGCCACCTGGTCCCCCTGCTTTGTCACCCCCTCCTGGGTTCTGGGATTTGTCATCCTTGATCTTCCTGGTCTCCATCAACCTGGTGGTTTGGTGTAGGTGCTTCTCTGGTCCTCAGCTGTGGTGGCTTTTCCATTCCCTCTGTTGGGGGCTGTGGCCTGGCTGCAGTTTAAGCTGCTCCTACCTAAGCACAGCCCAGCATCATTTCCTGACCATCCAAGAGCTCACTCACAGGTGACCAGTGGGGTTGGGACCAAACTATGGAATTGCCATAAGGAGGATGCCCCTCTGTTCTGCTCCTTGCACTGGTTTGAACTGGGAAGGGACCACTGGGCTGCAGGGAAGGATTCTCCTGCCCGGTGCTCATCCCACAGAGACACAACTCGGTGGTTGGTCCCTCAGGGGAGCACCCTCAGCTCTGGAGGGCTGTCATTGGGAGGGGAGCATCGCCCTTCACACGTAATTATTCCTCTCCTCTGGAGCTTTTCCATCCCTTATCGGGGTGACCCTGATGGTTTGTTATCTCTCCCCAGCCATCCACCAGAGCCTGTCAGTGTGGGCAATGACCTTCACCTATTTCCTCCCCTCCCTGAGATGCTGTGGTCACTCGGCCGGGCGCTCGTGGCGCTGCTGTCCGGCCGAGGTAATTACAACAGCTCGTTATGGTTCAGCAGGCACCTTCATTAATAAACCTCAGGTTTCAGAGGTGCCTAACTCAGCCATTGGAAACCACATCTGGCTGGAGCTCTGCAGCGTGTCTAAGCTTTCAGCTCATCTCCCCCTGCCTAAGCGGTTTAGGAGGGGCAGTAAACAAAGTCTGTTTTGTTGGGGTTTGCGTGCTTTAAGGCAAAGAAAGCAAACACAGGCTCGCCGGGGTAATCTCCTCTGCGCAGAGCTGAGGGCTGACAGCTCCTTCCTGGGTCATGCCAGCGGGATTTTTATCTCTGCTGTGGCTCAAACAAGGAGCGTGGGGATGTTCTCCCTCTCCTGTGTGTGCTGCTGGCTCGTGGCACTCATCAGGTTGTTACTCTCTTGTGGCACCTCGAAATTAAATGGAGTTTAGATGATCATGCTGGATGTGGGGTTACCTTGGACTGTGTTCTTTCTCATAATAACTTTTGGAGCCACGATCTTCCTGTCTTTTTAGTCCAAAGCCCCTAAAGGAGTTCCACTCTGAGGGAGCAGAAGAGCCGTAAGTGAGCCTCACCCTGGTGGCATTAACAATGTGGCCCTTGCAGAGATTAAGGATTTAGGCCATGTACTGCTCTGCCCACACACCTTTAAGCTTGGCTCAGCGCTTGGGATGGGCTCTCCAGGGTTTGGCTGTGGGGTTTGGAGCTCCTTGCGTGCACCTGGGTGACCAAAGCAACCTCCAGCCCGTGACACTTCTCAGGGCTGGATCACCTTCCGTGGGCCAGGCCTGGTGTGTGGGAGGATGAAGTGCCACAGAAAGATGGGGCTGAGCTCCACGGGGGTGTGAGGAGAGGAGATGGGGTGAGGAGATGAGTGGGGGATCAAAGGGAGTGGGGAGACAAATCTCCAACAGCCACACCCATCAATAAACCATCCCCTCGAAGACAAGTGAACAGGGCCTGGAGTGAGCAGGGACCTCCTGTGCATTGCCCAGCTGCTGAGGGTGCTTTCCCACCCCGAGGATTTGAGGAGGAGGTGGCAGCTCTGCCTGGGGGATGCTGGTGGATTGCCCGTGGAGTTGGTGAAAGCCCTGAACAAAGACCACACACGGGAGGCTCAGGAGAGCGATGTGTCTCAGACCTCGAGGGTACGAGGCAGAAATGCCTCTGTGCCTGACTCACCCGCTGTGTGCTAACTCTGACTCATAATTACTGATTTCGATTCAGACAAAAGATTTATCTGCGCTGGAACATATGGAAAATGCTAATGTAACCTGGTAGTGGAAAGAGGAGGCTGGGCTGCTGCCTGGCCCTGTGTAAGGCTTGGGCAGTGCCTGATGGACTGGGACAGCTTCCCCACCCCAGTTTATGTGTGGCTGGGATGAGTCCCCAAAGCTGGAGAGAGTCTGATCACCCTCATCCCTGCCCACTCTGGAGTGAATTGTGCTTGCAAAAGGTGAATTTTGCAGCAAGGACCATTTTCCTGGGTTCCGGCTCAGTTTTCCTCAGCTCCGGGGATATCCTGCAGTCCCAGGAGCTGAGTCTGGCCCTTTTCCCTGCAGGAAGGCAGCTGTGGGATGAAGATGTCTGGCAGGCAGCAGCACACTGGCCCTGGCAGTGTGTTTGCACGGTACCTGCACCCCAACACAGCGGGCCCGTCACGGCCAGCACGCTCCAAAAGCCTCTCAAAGAAAGGCACGAGCAGCCACAACCCCCAGAGAGGGGTGGATTAAACCCAGAACAGAGCCAGGGCTTTGTCCCAGGGCTGCAAGCTCCCAGTGTGATGGCAGAGCCCACAAACCCCCTCAGCTGCTGCCTGATGCTGTCCCAGCAGGGCAAGGCTGGCTCCCCGGGGCTGTGCCACCTCCTGCCCTGCCTGTGCCACCTTTCCCTCCCTGCTGCTCAGCTCTGCTGGATGCTAAGTGGAAATTTCCCCCTGTGCCAAGTGTTAAATACTTATCAAGCTAATGCAGCGTCTTTGGAGGTGTGTACAAGAGACAACATGTTACCCTAATTAACGAGCAGCTGGGCTTGGCACCGGGCTCTGCTGCAGCTGCTCCCGGCGCCTTTCCCAGGCTCTGCCTCCTCCACACCACCACGGGGGCACAACCTGCAGCGGGGTCAGCGCCTCACAGGCTCCCCTCTCCCTTTAGACAGCAGGGTTTAGTTCCCAGCCCAAGGTCTGGAAACCTGGGGGCTGATTCTGGGCTGGGTTAGGTGGCTTGGATCAGTGAGAGTGTTTGTAGCAGCTTAGATGGGGGATGAGATGTTTTGGGGTGCGCTGATTTGGAGAATTTTAGGGGACTCTGCTGCTGGAGGAAGATGAAACATCAGGTTTGAGTGCTGGTTTGTCCCTCTGTTGGTGTGGCAGCAGCAGCTCCCTTGGCTGGCTTTGCTGTGGGAATTGTGCTTGGGCAGAGGTGGCCAAGTGTCACTGGGGTGGGTGTGACAGCTCCAGGGAATGGGACACGTCTGGTGGGATCAATTCTGCAAAGAGAGAGGGGCTGGGGTGGGTTTGCAAAGCCAGCCTTGGGGACAAGGCTGCAG
Organism: Passer domesticus; assembly: GCF_036417665.1. NCBI lineage: Eukaryota > Metazoa > Chordata > Aves > Passeriformes > Passeridae > Passer > Passer domesticus. The sequence continues at coordinate 9,916,268 of NC_087491.1, forward strand.
AGCAGGCGTGGGGTGGTGGGATCCATGTGCACAGTTTCTCATCTGCTTGACTGCACCTTCCCAGGGCCCAGAACCTTTTATCTGGACCACTATGGATCAGTTCACTCCCTCATCTCCCCAAGCAGAGCTGCTGCACACACCCTCCCCATCCTTTTGCATTGCCTTGAGCTCCCTAACTCTCCAACCCCAGAGAAGTCATCTCAGCAGTAGATGTTTGTATCATGACCTACATTGCTATTGGGTTTTAAATATAATTTTTTTTTCCCTGTGCCATATACCAGCTTCCCACATGCAAATTGCTCTGAGTGAACCATTTATCTGGAAAATAAAGGTTATGTTCTCAAAAGGCATTTAGTTCCCTTTCTGAATGATTGAGCGAGTTTTCTGCTGAGAAAACAAAGGTCTTTAGCACAGTCCAAGCCAATGACAGGGAAAAAGGTTCAGGTAAAGCCCCTCCATTTATTTAACAGCTCCCCCTTCCTCATTCATATTTACAAGATAAAAGGGGCTCCATCAACCCATTAAAGTTAAAATATGTGTCCTGTCTTCAAGGAAAGCAAATCCCATCTGGCATCCCTGGAGGAATATAACCTTAACTTCAGCTTAATGCCACATTAGGGTATCTTACAGATTCTGCCTGAGATTTACCTGCCTTAAAGGGAGATTTATTTCTGGAGCAAACAGGCTCATGTGACAAATCTCCTTCCACGAGCAACTTTGCAGAGAAGGTGAATTTTTGACTCGCTGGTTGCCTGCTCTCTGCCCAGTGTGAAGGGGTTGGTGGCACTGAGGATCTCTGGTCCTTTGTGGAGGATCCATTGCAAGGCTCCATCCCCTGTCCTGGGAGCTGTGGGATGGGTGCCTGGGGGGCTCCAGGTGCTTGCACTTGCCTGGGAAATCAGATTTTTCTACAGCTCCGTGCCAGTGCTGAATCTCATGTTGGATATACCCAGGTGACTTCCTCACAGATATTAACCAAAAGATGGGACAGAATTCATGGCCTTCTCTGGTCTTTCAAAGGGTTTTCAAGGCTGGGGGTCATGGGGATCAGAGAGCTGTACTGCTTATTCCAGTGGAAATTATTCAGAGTTACCTGGAGGCACACTTTGGCAGCCATCAGTTCATTATTATTGCTAGTTTTACTGATAGTCATAAAAATTATGAAGGCTTTTCTAAATGCTAAATGAATCAGAAATCCTTTTAAGTGTATAATATTCTTTTTAAAAGCCATGGGTCTAAAATAAGAGGAATCTATGTGGGGTTTCCCCTTTACCTACACCTTGGGTTGCAGCTGTAACCCTTCCTCCAGAATTTGCTCCTCAATAAACACAAAAATGTGAGGGATACTTTGATGAAAGGGTGGATTTTGAACAGATGCTGCTCCTGGGTGGGGGTTTGGGGCCAGGGAATGTCCCCTGTCCTCAGCCTCACTCCTCAGGTGTTGATGTGCACACTGCTCAGCCTGAGAATGTGAGGACAAGTCAGCTGCACTTGGGTGCAACCTATCTCCTCTCTACTCAACTGGCCTGCCTGACTGGTTTTTTATGATTATTTTTTATTCTGTCTCCAGTTAGGCAATACAGTTGCCTGTTAGAAATATTGCCCTGGGCTGCCAGCTCAGCCGAGGAGAAAAGCGGGTGTGTGTTACCCAGGGAGGATGGGCATCACCCCCTCACCCTCCCTGGGGTGGGCACCTCTCCCCCTCCCCTGTCCCAACCCTTCCTTCTCTCTGCCATCCAACAGGAGCATCATTTGGAGGGAATTTTCTTAAGGGTCCCTCCTGACCCCTCCCTCTGCAGCTCTCCCACACCCTCACTGGAAGTTGTCTGACCAGAGTGGGTGAATTTAAGCCCAGCCCGTAGTTTGGGATCATTAACCATCAAGGTGCCCCTGGGAAGAAGCAAAAAGTATTTGGGAAAATTTGCTAACAGGTTCTAATGACTTAATAATCCCCGTTGGAGGGAGCCTGGCAGGTTATGTGAATGTCAAGTTTCCTTGCTCTGCCCAGAGCTGGCTCCTGGTTATGTAATGGGGGGGGTGTGACCTCCAACAAGGGGGAGAAAGGGAAGACAAAGGAAAGTATGAACCCATTTCCATGCTGGGATGAAGTGGAGCACAGGGATAGGTGTCAGCCAGGAGCCTCAGCAGCCTGGCCACAGCTGGGCTTGGAGGGGCCACAGCAGCTCCTGGCATGGGCAGGGATGGATCAGGATTCACCCAGCATTCCTGGATGTGCCACATCCATCTGGGACCCCAGGGGACACAAGAGGGTGACGCTGGTCACCCCTGCTGTGCTGTGCTGCAGAGGAAGGCAGGACACAGGGCAGGCACACATCCCTGAGCGGGCTCTGGCACAGCACCAGCCCTGATCCCTCCGTCAGGCGAGGGCTCTGGGTGTTGCCCCAGCTGGCCAGGTTGTCATTCCTGACGCAGCTCCTGATCTGGGGACACAGGACACACAGCAGGTCAGGAATCTGCTCGCTGGTCCTCAGAGGTGGTGACTCGAGGTAGCTCTGAGCATCCATCTCAGCTTACAGCAAGAACTGGACAGGGAATGTGGCTCCTAAAAGCTTTGACTCCTCTCAGCCAGGGCTGGCTGGAGTGGGAATGCTGTCCCATTTTGGGGAGGCTGTCGGGAATGCCTCCCTTTGCCTGGCTAAGATCTGAGTGAGGCTCACGGTTTGCGGGATCTTTCCTTGAAGACGAAGGAAACCCAGAGCTGTTGAGCTGTGCCACGGTTTAAAACACACTTTGCACTACCTGGCACACCCATGGCAGCAGGATGCCCTGTGCTGGAGCTGACATCCTGCTGGGAAGCTGAAGCAAGGCAGGGAGGTGCCGCGCTCCGCATCCCGCAGCCCAGACGGGGCGCGGGGGGATCACCGCCTCCCTCCCCTCGCCGGCAAACACTGCCGGGGCTCCCGCTGCTCAAGCTCCGGCTTGCCTGCCATCAATACTGTTCAAACAAGCCCAGTCGCAGACGTAGCTCGGGGCCAAGTCGTGGGGCAGGCGGCAGGGAGCAGCCGGCCCGGCTCCAGCCGGGGCTGCGGGAGGTCCGGGCGGACGCGTGGGTGCCGCCGGCATCGTGTGCCAGCCGGGCTCTGCCAGCCCGGGGCTTTTCCTCCGCACCTGCGGCCACTTTGAACCCCGGCCTCAGCCCGGAGATGCCAGAGATGCGGGAGAAAACGTGGGAGAGCCGTGCAGCCGCTCCCCAGCCCGTGTTTGTGTTGCGCATCCCGCGGGAGATGCTCCTCCTCGCAGTAGGGGCATCCCGGGATCTTAACACAATTGCAGGCTGGATATTCTGCTTTCTTCCCCCATCCTGCTTTTTTGTCGAATTCCCCACAAGAAATTGGGGTGGATGCAGAGTGGGGTGCTCCCTGCAAGGCACCCAGTTTTCCTGCTGGGAAGTCACTGTGGCTGCGAGAGAGGAGTGCAGGCAGCTCCGGGAGAGCGTGAAACATGCTCCACCAGAAAAAAAAAAAAAAAGGCAGACAGAAAAAAAAAAAAAGAAGAAAAAAGGAAAAGGCTTCTGAAGCTTAGAGCTGGATATTTATACACTTGACATAAAGGATATTTCTGCATTGAAGTAATAAGCGTGACTCAGTAAACCAATGGGGAAAGGGTGTTCCCTTTGCAGCAAAACCTCAAAAGATCAAAGAACTCCATGAACAGTTTAACATTTCGAATGTTAAAGGAATTGGGTTCCCCTCCCTCTCCCCTTCACCCCTCCTTCAAGTTTTGAAAAATAAATGGTTTGATCTTAGCTGGGAAGGGAATGCTTCGGCAGCTCCGGGGATGAGTGGTGCTGCCTGGGCTGGAGCACCAAGGTCATGGCAGTGTGTCCAGGACCTGGCTCCCTGCTCGGGGACATCCAGCTCTGCCTGGGACAGGGACAGCCCTCGGGGCTTCCCGTTCCACAGCTGAGCTCATGCTGGTTTATGGAAACTGCCTTTTCCCAAATTTCACTGGTGAAGCAAATCCTGATATTTTTTTGGCTGTGTCCAGCAGTGGGGAGATCTTAGGGCTGGTTCCTGCCCTCTGGCAGCAGCCAGCAGCAGGAACTGCTGCTCCAGTGGGAATTCCACAGCACATATTCCCCAGGGAGGGATCCAGCCTGGTCAGTGGCTCTCAGACACACGTGCTGCCCTGGGATCGATAGGCTGGAGTAATATATTGTGCCGAGATAACAAATCACTTAGCTTATTGGGTCTTAATTAAGCCTCTTTTATCTCCCTGACAGCCACACACCTGGGCTATGGCCCTGGCAGTCCGTGGCCGTGGGGACACTGGGCTGGAGCCGGGGGATTGATGAGGCTCTGCTGGGTGGAATTATCTCATTGTGTTCGTGGCACTTGGGGCCATCCATCTCCTCCTGGCCGCCCCTTTCCCCACCCCACACCCAGAGCAGCGGGCACTGCCCTCCTTGCCAGGCTGGGACACGGCCCAGAGGTGGGGGAGCTGGGGGAACTGGCCTGTTTGGCCTGCTGGGTTATGGATACAGCTGTTGTACCCTGACAGCACCAAATGAAGACCTCCATCACCATAATGTATTGTCAGGCTGCGAGCTCAGCCTGCCCCCGAGATGAATGAATGCAATATCTCCGCCTGCGAGGGGGAAGGAAGGAGGACGAGAAGGGAAGGAGGCTCTGCTGCTGCCTCTGGGCTCCAGGCAGAGCTGCTGCTTTGTGAGGCTGGAGAAGAAAAGGCATTTTTTATTTGCCGGGGGGGCTGAGGGTGTCTGATCCCCGTGGAGCCCGTGACAGACGCGCTCACGCTGAACCAAGGGCTGCAACAATCCTTGGATGAGTTCATCTGCCACTGCAGCAATCTGCCCCCACCTTGCTGCCAGCTGAGGCAGCAGGGCAATTTATTGTGCTGGGGCCAGACAGATCAACCCCAATTTCAGCTCATGCAACCCTAGGACGGAGAGGAACCACCCAGACTTGCACTGGAAGTGTGTGTTCACAGCCACAGGAGTCTGAGCACGGGCTGCATTCAGTCACTGGAAAGTAGGACAGGTTTTACTCTGAAGTCTGACTGCTGCTGCACTGACTTGGAGTGAAATAATGAGGGCTGGGAGTTGCAGGAGACTCACAGCTGAGCAGCCAGGTCCTGCAGGACCCTCTCTTTCTGCAGCATCACCCTTAGGTGGAATCTTGAATCCTCTTCCACCTTGGACTTGTCCTTCCTGGCAGGCACAGGGCAGCAGGAGGCATCTCTGCTTTGCACCCTGGCACCGGGGCAGGCTGCTAAAGGCATTTCCAACACCAAAACCAGCTGGAAATGACATGGATATTCCCAATATTCAGGTCACAATGTGGTCATAGGTTGATTTTGTGACCATGGGAAAAATTGCTTCAGAATTCTCCCTTTCCCAGCATATGATGGAACAGGGAAATACTTACAGCACAGTTCAGTGAGCACTCAGGTGATGCTCTTGGTCATATAGATCAGTCCTGGAATTGGACTTTATGATCCTTATGGATCCCTTCCAACCTGAGATGCTCTGTGGAACAGCAGTGCCCACATCCAGCTTCTCCTAATAATTTCTGACACTTCCAAGAGCAGTTGCAAGGTGCAGAGTGCTCTGACAGGGCAGACATCACATGTTTGCAAATAGTCACTTAAAGCAAGAAAAGAAGGTTCTGAGCTGAAAGACGAGGAGCCAATAATTCATCTGAGGGCTAAACAAAGTCCAAAGTACTCACATTACATCAAATCCAACTGAAGGGCAACACCCTTCTCCTGTTCCTGAGTTTTCATGGCTATTTACAGGTTTTTGGATGAGCATGAGAAAGTTGATCTAGGAATGGCCAAATCCCATAAGCTGTGGGTGAAACCTTTCCCTGCAGACTGGTTCAGTGATGTTTTTAAAGCCATTCACAACAGGGTTTCCCCATGACAGAAGGTTGCTCCTGATCTCTGGCATCAGCAAGACAGAATTCCCCTCCACGCAGTGGGATGTTGGAGTCTGGGCTCTGCTCAGCTTTTGGCTTCCTCTTCCTCACAGCTTTAACCAGAGCTGCTTTAGGGGGTGCTTTGGTGTGGTGGGCAGGGCTCGGGAGGGGATCAGAGCAGCCCCACCAGCTCAAACAGCAGGATTAGCCATTGGTGCCCAAAGTGATGCCACTGGGCCAGGAAAAACCCCTCACACCACGGCACAGGTGTCTCTTATCTCTGCACACATTTTCCAGCCTTGTATCACTAACAACTGAGCAACACCTTCAGTTTCACATCAGCCACGTGGCCACTGTGCCATTTTTTGTCTTTTCCCTCTCCTTCCCACCAAACTCCCCGGCTCTCCCCAAGCACAGGATGCTGCCAGAGAACCCCAGCCCTGCTTTTCCTCTTGGCTGGGGTTGTTGCTCTGAGTTTTCTCCCTGAAAGGTTAGGCCAGCCCCGTTCAGAGCCCGTCTCCGTGGCTGATATACGATGCCCTTGTAATCTCCAGTGACATAAATTCCGCTCCTGTTTGTCTCCCCGTGTCACATCCTTCTTGTGCCGTGTCTGTTATTGTGTCAGGCCTTGCCGTGGTGTTTCAGCATTTCCCCTTGTTTGTCTTCTTCACCTGAGGAACTCCATTATGGGATGTAACAGCTTTAATAGCTTGTAAACGGGAGACTGGAGATTTTATGCTTCAGGGAGTACCAGCCAGGGCAGCTACTATTCAGGAGTGGCCTTTGCCAGTGTTTAGTACCTAAACTGGTATTTTCTTTCCAAAAAAAGGGAAAAATAGCTTGTTTAAAGTTGTCAATCCTCATCAGAGACCAGATTTATCCCTGCTGGGATTTGGAGATGGAAGCTGGGACAGACTGGCATGGCTGGGAGCAGATGGTGGCTCCTCTCCACATCCAGCAGCAGTGCTGGGTTTGTCCCTGTCACCTGCTCTGATCAGCCTTGAACCAGGGCTCGAGATGTCCAGCTCTGCCACTCTCTTCTCAAAATCCTGCCCTGTGCCTGGTGGAGCTGAAGCCCAGGCTTGGCTTCTGGAAGTGGCTGTTTGACTTTCCCTCATCAGCGCAGAGCGGCGTGCGCTGCAACCAGGATCTAATTAAGCTGGCTAATCTGAAGGAGGTACTACATCTCCATGGAAAACTGCTTCAGTTTGGCTTCTCTGAATAATAAACAAAGCACTTGGGCAGATGATAGGGTATTTAAGTGTTTACTCTTCAGAGCATTAAGTGCTAAATTTGTTTTTAGCTCCCCTATGAAAAGCCCTTGCAGAGTAAAAGCACACAAGGGTCTCAGTCATCCCTCGCAGTTTTCCTCCACTCCTGCTGTGTCCAGGGGAGAGCCTGGCTGTGCAGCAGCCAGCAGCACCAACCTTTAGGATCACAGGTTTAATCTGCTGGCAAGGAGCAGGGGGTAAAGCAGAGCCAAGCCCAAATCCATCCATGGGGATGCTGTGTGCCCAGGCAGGGGGCTGTGTTCAGTTACTCCAAACTGCCATGGCCATCCTCTTCTTTTTTTAATCCATTCCATCCATCACTTAGTGTAATAAATTCCCTAAATGGAAAAGATAGAGACAAAAACCTCCGAGTGAGCCAGAGCACAGAGCTCATTTCTCCTGCTTCCTCCGCCTTACTGTGACACGGCTCTTTTGGCAGCTGAGGCTCGGGATGAAGGACCTGGGTGGGATCAGGCCAGGAGGACGTGGAAAGGGAAGGAAAAAGGGCACTGGGATGGTTCTGTGCGTGGAGAGGTTGTTCCAGCCCACGTGGGGCTGCGATGGGCTGTGCTGGTCACATCTGGCCACCGCTGGCCAAAGCCCACGGCAGGGAGGCCTTGGGGGCTGAACTCGCTATAGAAAGGGAGCACAAAACCAACAAAACAACTTTCCATTTCTAAAGCTTGAAGGGGTTTGCACCCTGCCATGCCAGGACAAAGGGAGAATTAGCAGCCAGCAAAGAGAAAAACAACACAAAGCCACATCCCAGTGTCAAGAAGCCAAAAAGCCTTTTTCCTCCTCAAATCCCCGTCCAGCTTTAAGGGCTCTTGTTGCGGATGCGGAGCCGATGCGGTTCAGCTCTGCAGCACTTTGCATTCATCTGCCTGTGCCTGGGCTCAGCTCTCCCCACTGCTGCTTCAGCTGTGAATTTTTAAACCGATTTTGACACATCAAAACCGATGCAGGATGACTCAGAAGTTTTCAGACAGAACTTTCTCCTTGCAGCAGGGGAAGGAGGGGGCGCGTGCATATTTAGCAGCAGCCGCCTCCTTTAAATCGACCTTTTTCTTTTTTTTCCTTTCTTTTTATTTTTATTTTTTTTTCCAGAAGAATATTATGGTTCAGGCAAATTTGGGATGTGTCTGAACATGCTTCCCGTCCACATCATGGATTCAATTACAACGCAACACTTTGCAGATTTCTGTTAAATTTTAACTCGTTTCACATGGGTTGGGTGAACTTTGCCTGACATTTGGAAGCAGGCAACTTGTGTCATCAGGTTACACTCACACTTATCTCTGCAAACATATCCTTGTACCCAGCCCAGCACCAGCACAGCCGTGGATGGCATTAATTGGACCTGAAATGTGCTTTCCTGGGGCGTTTGGCTGCCGCCTGCTCGGTGTCACCTTGTCCCTGCATGCTGACCATGTGCTTGGGCATTGTGTGGGATGCACAGGGGCTGGGCATGGGCAGAAATTGTGGGAATGTGGTCTTGCTGGGAGGGTTTGGTGTAGGGCAGAGCTGGAGCCACGAGAAGGGGAAGGTTTTGAGATGATCTTGGTGGGCGCCAGCATCCAAATTGTGGGGATGCACCATGGCAAAGACAAGGGGGTGCAGCTGGTGGCCCCAAAACCTGGGCAATCCCATAGCTCTTTGGTAAACCAGTGGAGAAGGGCCTCTCTCCTCTCCCCAAAGCCAGGCAGGGGCAGCGTGGCTGGATCACTCTTGCAGGACCAACCTGGCCATTCCCTGCTCTCCTGCCTCACACCGAGCCATGCGAACCCAGCACTGAACATCTCCTTTGAGCAGGAGGTCTTTGAGATGGCCAAAAACCCAGGTCTGATCAAAGCCTGGCTGCTCTCCTGGTGCCAGGCATCCTCGGGGGGAAGAAGGAAATATTAAAACCCCAAGATCAGTCAGTGGCTGGTTCTTACTTCAGCTGCACCGAGTGACCGGCGCTGCTGATCAAAGGCCTCGCCACTGTTGTTTTAAAGGTGACATTAACATTTAAGGAGCTTTTGAAAGCCCTGGCTTGCAATAAAAGGCCAGACACTCAGTCACAGAGCAACTCAAACGCAAGTTTGATGATAATGAAGCAGCCTTTTGTTCTTAAGCTCAAAGAAGAACCACAAACCTATTTATAGTGTTTATAATAAGGGCTGTGAAGCCTTTTGCACACAATCCAGCACACCAATACCTGCGAGTTACCCAGGGATCCTGGGACTGTGCACGGGGATTTTTCTGCTTCTCCGTGGCTTCCAGGCACAACTGCCATGCTTCCTTCCAGGCAGCGATGCCAGGCTTTGGGAGGATGCCTCTGCCTGGTTGTGAGCCTCTGCCAAGCCCTGATGCCAGCCTGGGATCCATGAGCGTGTCCCCAGCCCAGGTGGCATGGCATGGCATGGTGCAGTTGGCACAGCACGGCTTGGCATGGCTCCTCATGGCATATTTTGGCTCGGCCCTGCTGCTCATCCCATTCCGGACGTGTTCCCACCTGGAGCCCCCTGCACAGCCGTGTTTTGGTCCCCGTTGGCACATCAGGCACCAAAGCTCTGTTTTACACCGGCTGAAATCACCTTTCTTCCCTCTCTGCAGCCCCATCCTGCTGCCTGCACCCACCCAAACTCCCCGTGGGTGCTCCCTGGTGCAGAGCAGACCCAGGTGGCTGCGGCTGCTGGTCCCCTCTGCTCTTGGAGCCAGATCTCCAGGGAACCAGGCACATTTGGCAACGTGGTGCAGGCAACCGCGGGGTGCTGGGGGCTCAGTGCTCACAGCCACCAGCCTTCTGCTGCCACCTGGGTTATAAATAGCCTGGAAATGGGATCTGAGCAGATAGGAGCCACGGCTGGGTAAGAAAATCCTGCTCTCCCTGCGCTGGGTCTGTTTTGTCTCTCACTGTGAAGCTCTTTGCTTTATGGCTGCCAGCCCTGCTCCAGCTCCTGTGCTTCACCTTGGAGCTCCAGCACGGGCAGTGGCTGGAACCTTCCCTGCCACATGCCATTGGGAATATCCAGCCAGTTCCCTCACCCTGCAAAGTCCTGCAGAGCCTCTGCTCCGCTGCACAGACATGTTTTTATGGCAGTGTGTTACATCAAAGATCTTTTTTTACGCCTCCTCACCCTCCTAGATGTGGTAAATAGTTCTGGGTCCTGATCACATGCATTCCCTGAGCAGGGAAGGAGCTGAGAGCCAAGCAGGAGCAGGAGAGGGAGGTTTGTTCATTTGGCTCCTCAGGGGCTCAGGCCTGGCAGGTTCCAGCAGAAGGAAGAGTGCAGGATCAATCTCCTGCCATGCTGCCCCAAACCCTTCCTGCCCACAGCTTTGTCCCAGGGGGAATTCCCTCTCCTGCCTCTTGCAGGGGTGACCCAGGATTATTATTTCTGTTTTGCAGAGGGGTGAGGAGGAACTGCACTCCAAAACCTTGCTCTACACTCTGTCTCCTGCACCTGGTTGAGAGCTGGGATACTCCCAGAGCCAGGACGCTCTCAAATTTGGGATGCTCTCAGATCTGGGATGCTCTCAGTTTTTGGATGCTCTCAGTATGGTGCTCATTGTCTCAGAGCCCAAGCTGGGAGCCAGGATCTCCCCTTTGGTCTCTCAGGGCATGGAGAGCCAAATAAATTAGCAATGGGAATGCGAGGGGGTGGGGGAGGCAGCAAGGGAGAGCTGGAGAGCTGGAAGTGACCCGGGCCCAGGGAACAGATGCAACTCATAACGCTAACGAGGGGTTTTCCCCTCCCCAGAGGCACTGCACTCTTGGGAACAGGGGGTTTTCTATCCCATGGCAACACCAAGCAGGGAAAAAATGGGCCTGGCTTTTATTTCATTTTTTTGTCCTTTACAGGAATCGCAGGCAAACAAAAGCCCTGAACAGATTTATCATTTTTCTTTCTCCCCCACCCCCTCCTTTTCTTTCCTTTTATATTTTTTTAAAATAGGGTTAGAACAAGATGGATGGTTCCCCAGGCCCAGGGAATGAGCAGATCGAGGCAACCCTGTCGTCTCTGGCATCCCATTAAGCCAAGCTCTGCGAGGAGGCCGCCGTAGCACTTATTAAATGTGCCCCAGCCCAGACCCCAAACCCCATCCCCAGCACGGGGCTGCCCCAGCTCAGCCACCTGAGTCCCACCTCACCTCCCACCTCCAGCACCTCTCCTGCATCCCCCCCCGAGCATCCCCAGCCCTGCTCTTGCCCCTCATCAGCCCGGGAAACAGCTCCATCCATTCTTGTCAGCCGAGGCCGATTCGTCACCGCCGGGGTGACAAGTGCTTGTATGGCTCTGTCAGCCCCTCGCCAGCGTGGCTTGGGCCCCCTGCAGCAGAGCCAAGGGTCCCCCCAGGAAAGGGGCTGGGGGCAGTGGAGGGGGGCATGGCCAGCCCCGACCTACCCCTGACCCAGGGGCTGCTGTGGCTGGAGAACACAGAGATGGTGGGGCAGCACAAAGGGAAAAAAAGGTGGAAAAAATGGGGGGTAGAGAGATAATCTGAGCCCTGCCAGGTCTGCACGGGGCAGGCTGAGCTGGTGGGCAGGCAGGGAGGATGCTCCTCATCCTCATCCCCATCCTCTCCAGCACGGATATTTCCACTTTAATACTTAACAAGGCTTTAAAACCCTTCCGCCGCTGGAGTTTGTTCTCGGCGATAAATTTTGAATAGCTTATAAATTATGGACAGCACACGGTGTCTGTGTCTGGGAGCAAGGGCTGGCCCCAGATTGCTGCTCCGTGGTGTAAAGCTGTGCTGGCATTCCCAGGAACTGGGATCTGGGATAGGACATTACTGGGATCAGCTCACATCCCAAAGCTCGGTCACGTCTGCCTCACACCTCCCAGAAATCATCCCCCAGCACGCAGGAATCACAGGGCAGAGCTCCAGGGGAGCAGAGCAGTGCCCAGCACCTCTGTTCCCACCTTTATGGGTGTCTATAGCCAGGGATAAATGGATATATACATACATATATATATATATATATATATATATATATATAGCCAGGGATATATGGATATATCAGTATATACAGACAGGGATATATGGATATATGAATATATGGATATGTGGTTATATGTAGCCAGGGATATATGGATATATGGATATACACAGCTAGGGATGTATGGATATATAGATATACATATATATAGCCAGGGATATATGGATATATGGGTATATATAGCCAGGGATATATGGATATATGGATATATATAACCAGGGATAGATGAATATATGGATATATATGTAGCCAGGGATATATGGATATATGAATATATGGATATATGGATATATATGTAGCCAGGGATATATAGATATATGGATATATGGATATATGGTTATATATAGCCAGGGATATATAGATATATGGATATATGGATATACACAGCCAGGGATATATGGATATATGGATATATACAGCCAGGTATATATGGGTATATATAGCCAGGGATATATGGATATATGGATATATCGATATATGTAGCCAGGGATATATGGATATATGTATATATATATAACCAAGGATATATGGATATATGGGCATATATAGCCAGGGATATATAGATATATAGATATATGGCTATATATAGCCAGGGATATATAGATATATGGATATATATAGCCCAGCCCACTCACAGGGTGGAGGGGTCAGGTTGCCCAGCTCCTGTTGGCAGCCATCCCCCAAACAACCCAGCTCCAAACCAAACACGGCCTTGCCACAAGACCCACAAACTCCAGCTAAATTCCCTGCAAACTAGAAGCCCTGGATCCCACAGAAACCCCTCAGCTCTGCGGCTGGAGGGGATCCACCCTGGACAAAAATCCTGCCTGGGAGAGGTGATTTCATTCAGAGCAATCCTGAAAGCCAAAGGGGGCTGTGCATTGGGCCTTTCCCACTTTTTCCCTGGCACAGAAATTAGGTTACAGCATGGCTCCAGCTGTATTCCAGAGCTCTGATGTCCAATAAATGTGTACAATGTTCATATATGTGCCTGCAGTATATAAAGGCTGGAGGAAAAAGGCCAGTTTTCACTACATTAATTCATAAAGCAGGTCAGGCTGGTCTGGCCCTTTACCTCACTTGTTATTTCTATTTATTAGTAATATTGATGTTTCAACCAGGGAGCAGGACCCTATCGAGCCAGCTTTAATATCAGAAAAGATTTAGCAGGAGAGCTCTCTGGAATGAAGCAACAACCCCAACACTGAGCTCCTGCATCGTGCAGCTCACAAACACTGCTATTGTTATTTCTCATAATGTTTTATTTTGCATTTTGCTTCTGTGGCAGACCCAGAATCTCTGATTACCCTTGGACATGTCAAAGTCCAGCTGCACCCTCATCAGGTTATTAGAAACCCCTGTCAGGACTGAAAACTAATGAGGTTTAAATGTTGTGGAGCCATGGTGATAACAGGGCGGGTACCCGTTGGTGTGATGGGGTGATCTGAGCTCTGTTAATTACCTGGGGAGGGTCTGGAAGGGCTGCTGGTGTGGGCAGCAGGACAGGGACAGGGACAGGGACAGGGACAGGGACAGGGACACGACAGCCCCTTGTCCACACAGACCTGCAAACATTTCTCCCCATTTTTCTCCTCAGGCTTTCATGGTTTCTGCCACATCCCTGCTGATGCTGCAGCATCCAGGGGAGAAACCTGACCACCAACAAAATCCTGGCTAAAGCTGAGCTGTGACTGCAGAACCAGGGATGATCTGGGAGTCTGGAGCAGCAGGACTGAGCTTGCCTGGCATCAAAGGCAGCACACCTGGCAGTGCTGGGGGATGGATCCCTGCCCAGAGCAGCACCCTGGGATGGCACCCACGGGAGAGGTGCCCTGGGACTGCCACCCTGCTGAGCCTTGCTTCCCACACAGGGAAGGTGTTCAGGCTGAATTAGGGAATGATCACACGCTCAGAAGGCCAAAAGTAAGTTTTTAAGCCCAGCCCACTCGAGAGGGATACAAAGGCCAGAACCACATTTAACCCAGCTTCAAACTCAGTGCCTGCTGAGAGGCTGAGCGAGAGCCAGTCCTCAGCCTTGAGTGAGCCAAGATACACTCACTTAACCAGGGTTCATCTGGCAAAACACCCTGGAATCATTGATCCTTGAGAAAAAGCAGGCATGGGAAATAAAACTGCCCTGGTCCTTGCCTTCCATGTTCCCCATCAATGCTGGAACACTCCAGCAGCAGAAGCGAGGACAGGCCAACATTTCCTGCCTTGAGCACATCTCCTGTGGCTGATGCTGAACTGGGGTATGGAAGTGGAGGATTCCTGTTCTGCACCTCTGGGATGTGTTTTTGGAACTTCTTTAGGATGATACAGCATGGTGGACCACAAACTGTGTGTCAGTGATGCACCCAACAGCAGGATCGAAAGCTGCTTGGAGCAGCAGCAAACCCAGATGTTCCCAAAGAGCCACAGGAATTGTTACCTGCCTTGCCCATCCATTTCAGGACATTTCACTGTCAGGCTGTGCCAAAATCTCTGAGGCTGAGCTGGGATTTCTTGTGTTTGTGGAGCAGAGTTGTGCCAGGGGTACAAACCCCTGGAGGTGAGGTCAGTGCTGGGGGAGGAAACCAAGAGATTTCAAGAAATTTCAGGAAAAGACTCTTGGAATTCCAACCTTGCTCGCTAAGCAGGACCTCAGGGGTCAGACCCAGCTCTTGGTGATGCTGCCACAAAATCCAAGTAAAACTGGGAGAATCAGCCAAGGTCACTCCAGGCTGGGAAGTGACGTCCGACTTCCCATCGTGTAAATGGCAGCAGAATCACCCCCCACATACACAGAGCTGCTCTCCGTCCCCCCTCCCACCATCTCTTTCGAAATATTTATGTTGGATTGTCCCATGATTTACACTGGAAATCCCTGTGCTGCCTCTCTCTCTCCCTGAAACGTGCGGTGTCAGCAGCTGGCAGTCAGGATTCCGGGATGCATCCTGGACATCACAGTGCTGGGAGAGGAGGCACGAGAGCTGCAGAGGGCAATGACCCAGGCATTGCTTTTCCAAAGCACTTTTGGGGGTGTTACAGGATTTGGGGTGTCCCAAATGGGCAGGATGAGAGGAGAATGGAGCAGGGGTTGTGCCCCCACGTCCACTCGCAGCATCCTGGGCAGCCACAGCCCCCCGTGTCTGCCCCTCTGGGTGTGTGACACAGCCAAGAGGGAATTTTTCTGGTGGACTTTCATTTTTGCAGGGAAATTCCAAAGGGCTGAAATAACAGAGCAGAGAAACCCTCCTGGGCTCTGGAGGAGGAGGAAATGGGGGATTGTGCAGTGCAGAGGTCAGGGCTTGGGGCAGTGCGAGAGAGCCAAGTTCAAGATCTCCTACCTTGGGGACCATCCCGGTTTGAGGGTTTTCATGGCAAATCCTGGGGGTTTTTATCAACTGAGAAGAGGGGGAAAAGCAGCATTTCCCCCAGCTGACGTGAGGGGTGGCTGTGCTGCAGAGCTGTCCCTCAGCTCAAACCAGCAGGGCTCCTCACCAGCATCAAGGGCTGAATTACTTACACCTCCTGGCAGTGCTGGTGATTTTCCTGGGATAATGCAGGGAATATTTTGCAGAGCCAGCTCCTTTTTCACTTATGGGAATACCCAAGCACACCTTGCCAGACTCAGCAGGAACGAAGTGAGGATGGACCAGAACATCCCTCAGTGGAGCCAGTGCCACACCAGCGCGTGGGACAGCGCAGGGAGGAGCCCAGGGCTGTCCCCAAGGCCATGGGCAGTCCCCATGCCCAGCCTGGCAGGGGATGGAGCCTTTCCCCCCATCCCTGTGCTATTTATTGCTTGCTCTGCATCCTGGCCGCAGGGCACGGAGACTGCGAGGCCACACGAGACCGTGGTGATGAACATCTCTGAGCCTGACCTACTTACAGCCCGGGCCCTGGGACTTTCTGGAATTCATCCTCTCACAAACGCAACGTGTAATTTTAGGGCAGCAGAAACCCGTGCTGGATGGGGATGAGGGCCCAGGCTGCCTTGGAGCAGATTGCCGTGGCTGCCTCGGAGCAGATATCAATGCACGGGCTCCATTAGCAACTCTGATTGCCACTGATATGCTTCTCATTAGATCTCAGGCCTCGCACATCATGATTTCATTTACAAGATGGTTTTTGTTTTCCCTTCTCTTAATTTGTGTCCTCCTTTCCCCCCCGTCCCAGCCCCACTCAAAAAAAATGAATCTCATTAAAACGTCGCAATTGAGAGAAAATTGTGCCTTAATCCAACCTGCCAGGGAAGCCAATCACCCTGGAAAAAAAATCTCCTTGAAGTTTCCATGCAGGGGCAGGCAGAGGGGGAGAATAATAAAAAGACATCGAATTAGGAGGTGCCGAGGCTTGTTTGAGTGGAGAGGAAGGGACTGTGCCTGCTGACAGGATAGTAATGCAAATCCCCTTTGGAGCACCCAGAGAATCAACCTAAATGGATTAATGTGAGGACAGAGAAGAAATTACTTTAGTTGTTTCCCTAATTCGATTCAATTTATTTTTATACGGCATTTCCATAGCGAGCATCTCGCAGCTGCGTCACCCAGAAGAGGAATAATACAGAAAGGCTCTTCTGGCAGAAGTGCTCACCAGAGCAGGCATCACAGCAGAGGAAGGAATATGAGTGCTGGCCTTGAGGATTTGATTTGCCAAATCATCAGGAAATCACATGCTTTTTTTTTTTTCTCTCTCTCTCTCTTTGTTTGTTCCCAATTTTACTAATTTCCTCAGGCTTTCCTCAAACCATCTCCATAAATACCGAGGCTGATTCTAGCCTCACACTGCTTTTATAGCACTGTAACTCTGAGCTCACACTGGTTTTACACTGGTGCAGCTCCACTTATTTCAACTGAGTAAATTCCTGATTTATGTTCGTGGAAACGACAGCAGAAATAGGCCCATGGTTTTCCCTGGAGCAATGCCTGCCTCACACCGGGGTGGGGAAGAGGAAGATCAGGTCCCTTGCAATGCAAATGATGGAGAAAACTGACATTAAATTACACCTGGACTCCAGCTTTCAAAAAGACTTTTGCTTTCTTTTATAAAATGTTCTGTATTGTCAAAGTTAAAAAGGCATGGGAGGAGATGATCTGGAAGGGAGGCTGGCCATGTGGTGATGGAAAGTGGGTTGCTGTTCCCCTCTACTCTTTTGGGAAAAATCAGCACCCTTTCCTCACCCCAATTTCACCCATTTGTGCACAAGCTCTTCCTTGGTCCCAGCCCTGTCCACCAAGAGCCTGGTGCTTTGGATGAAATTGAAATGTGGGCATCCTGTTAGCTTTAAAATATTTAAATGCAATCCTGGGCAATTAAATCCCTTTGGAGAGGGGTGGGAGAGCTCAGCCTGCAGCCCCACACCCCTCGTTAGTGCCAGCACACGTGGGGCCCTCTGCAAAGCCCTGCTAACAGAACTCTAATTAATTTATTTTTTAAGGCTACACACCAGGGAGCTGATCAATGCTTCGCCCTGAGGTCTGCTGTGTTTGGAGCTGGTATCACTGCCTTGATTTATTCCCTGTGATGTGGAAGGATGGAGCCAGCATCCCAATACCTGCCTCCCAGGCTGCTCCTGCCCCTTGACAGGTGCAGCATCCTTCGAGCAACATCTCACCCCTGGCAGAGGCTCCTTTCCAAAGCAGCTCCCTGGATGGACACCAGACATCATTTCTGGGTGTGATCTGGGTTCCTGAATCCCCCCAGACCCTGAGCTGGGCTGCCCACCCTGGCAAGCGTCACCCTCCCTTGGTTCTGCTCTCAGGGGAAATCCAGGGACTGGTGTAATTTATGGCTGTGGCAGCCAGTGGTTTGTCATGGATTTAAGGCGTTTTCCCTCTATTTTTGCTCCAGGGGCAGAGATGGGGAGATCAAGGCACGCTGGCAGTGACCTTTGCTGCTCTGGAAGCGATGGAAGGACATTTTTACTGAGATGTGGGGCTGGTTTGGGTCTCTCAGCTCCCACCAGCCCCTGTGCTGTGCCCTGAGGAGCCTTTTGAGGTATGTGGTGGCCAAAGAGCAAATCCCTTGGGGCCAGAGGTGTCACCCTGAGCTCTCCCAGCTCTCCTGTGCTCCAGCCCAGGTGAACACTGGTGCACATGGAAGGTTCAGGGTGCTTTATCCACCCTCCTGCTGCTGTTCCAGTCCTCCAGCACACCCCTGGCTGGGCAGGCTTTGGGTGTGGAAGGCCAGGAAGGGAAAGGAAGAGGATTCAGCTGCTTCACTCCCGTTTCTGAGTGCCAGAACCCCCCTTGGCAAGCCCAGTGAGCATAACTCAGCGTGGCTGCACTGTTTTTGCAGGGCTGTGCTGATTTATTCTGGCTGAGGACCCTTTGCCACGGTCCAGACTTCACACCCAGAGTGGCACCACTCCCCTGAGCCCCTCTCTTGCTGCTTTTTGCCTTTTTCCTGCTGTGTGTTCCCAGAGGAAGCACCAACACCACCCTCCCAGCCTTGACAACAGCCCAGGGCTCTGCAGGGACCCTTTGCCCTCCCCAGACAGCCCCAGGGGGATGAGATGCCACAACCTGACATCAGCAGAGTAAAATATGGCCCTGGCAGTAATCTGAGAGAATGTGATGGTAATTTGGGGTGGGGGGAGGAGAGAAGGAGGCATTGAAAAAAGGAGGCATTGAAAGTACACTTCCTTTCAGTGCATTGCTGGGAAGACCATTAGGAAAACCACTAGATTATTTTTCACATTCTTCAGTGCAAAACTACTGCATTTTATGACCACTATCAATAACAGCTATCATATTACTAATGCTACAGTTGCCACATATATAATATTTAAATCACATTTGTGGCTGACAGAGACCTATGGATATTCTCAATCCCAACAGGCTATTACAGTTCATATCATGTCTGCCATATAAATATTATGAATCATTTCCCACTATCTTTATGGGGGCTACATTGACATCATCAAAAAGGCTCTGGGTACTGCCGGATACTGCATATTTATATACACCTTATGTATATGTATGTGAATGGAGGGAGATTTATACCACAATCACGGGTAATAAATGCCCATGATAAAGCATATTATCTTCACACTTCATTTGCAAAGTGTTTTGTATGCAGGGACCAGGGGAAGGCCAGCAGAGGAGCTGTCTGTGAGTGACTGAGCCACATCCTCAAAAGCCCTGGTGTAAATCAGGAGGTGTTTGTGGCACGCTGAGCAGGCTGGGGCGAGCTCCAGCTGCTGCCCAGGCACTGCCCAGGTTCCTGTGGCTCCCATCGGGTGAGGGTTTGGCTGGATGGGTGCTGCTCTGTGAAGCTCACAGCTCATGTGCAGAGCTTCATCTTCCATCCTTAATGTTTTCTTTGCTGGCTCCTTTGGCAGCCAGGCCCCAGTCTGGGTGATGAGCTGGAATAAAGAGATCTCCAGGTGTTAAAAGAGGCAGGAGTAGACTCTCCATTTGTAAAGTCATTTTGCAAAGCAGTTCATTAAACCACTGTCCCTGCAAGCCAGGTGAGACATGCCAAACCCAATCTGCCAGAAAAGCACGAGGAGAGGATGAAACCTCCCTCAGGATTATTCCAGCTGGATCCAGACCAGAGCCCAGGTGCCCTGAGACCTTTTCCCCAAACCTGTTTTAAGAGCCTGAACACTCTATTAACACTTGTTCTATATGCAGAGACAGACAAGAAGAACTGCAGCCTCGTGGCTTGGAGTTTGGAGGTCTCTAACAAGAGTTTAATGTCCAGTTCTGAAGCAGCTGAGAGTGCAGCTCTGCCTGTGCAGGAGAGGATTTGATCTGAGCACTCCCAAAAAGAGGGGAGAATGCAGCATCTCTGCCTGTCCTGGGCGTGGGAATGAGGCTCTCCAGCAGCTCAAATAAATCATGAGCATCTCACTTCATAAACAAACATCAGCAGCCTGTTAAGTGCTGCTGGGAAACAAAACCAGGCACTTGGAGTCTGCAGCACTGACACCAGTGGCTTGTCCTGGAGCTTTGCTGTTTGTGCCCGAGGAGCAGGAGCCCCCTCAGCACCTGGGTGGGTTTGGATGTGTCTGAGGATGCTGAGAGTCTTGGCAAGGCTCTGATCAGGGACTAACTCCACTTTCAGGCTCCTGACAGAGTCTCTGACCTGTCCCCCAAAAATTTTGTTGTGTCTTTCTCTCCTTCCTAGTGGGAAGAAAAGCAGGTTGTGAGCTCCTCTTGCCCCCGAGAGCACGACTAGGTGCTGTCCTGAAGACCTGCAGAGCCAGGCAGGAAGGTGCACAGTGGAAGGACTTTTCTCCTGTAACTCTGCTGGGAGACACAGGGAATACAGATCCTGGGCCTGGAACCTGCAGGGACTTTGGCAGAGCAGCTTGCAGGAGGTGAGGACAAGCCTCCCACAAACCCTGCATGAGTGGAAGGTGTTATTCCTTGGCTGGCTTTGGCTCTCTGGTCACTGGAGCCCCACACTGCCTGCTCAGGGAGGGACTCTGGCCACAAGCCCCAGGCCAGTGGCCACAGCCACCCTTGCTCCCACATCCTGGCACCTCTGGGCACCTGTCACAGCCCCCATGTGCAGCCAGAGATGGAGCCCAGACACAGCCCATGAGCTTCTTCTATTCTTCCTCAGTCAGATTTTGCATTTATTCTTCCTTTAATTTGTAACAAAATGCAGCCAGGCAGGAAAATAGATTTAATTTTTTTTTTTTCCTAACTGTGCAGGAGGGCATAAAACAGTAGGGGAAGCACGGCAGGTTTTGCTTTTGTGCCCTGTCAGATAATTCAGGGTTATGGACAAGAAAAGGTGGAAACACTTGGAAAAAAATCATAGAGGCTGTGATTTCCAAATTCAGGGCCCAAGTGCCCAGTTCTGAACGTGGTCCCAGCTCCCAAAAACTCTCAGTGCCTGTCTCCTGCTGAGGCCCACGTGCACCTGGATCCCTTTGCCCCAAAGGGATGGCAGTGGGGTGGGAGCATGGATGGAAGGAAAAGCTTTGCCTAATTGATTTGTTTATCTGATGAACACAGCATCCCTCCCTGCCAAATTCAGCCGGGATTGAGAGCTGGCACTGAGAGCTGAGGCCAGGCACCCCTAAATGATCCCATTTTATCAGCCTGCCTTCCTCAGCAGCCCGGGCTGAAGGGTGTTGGCATCACCCAAGGGTGCAGAGGACAGGAGCAGCAGTTTGCCAAGCCAGCTCTCCCAGCCAGCACAGGACCTTCAAGCATCCCTGCACCAACCAGATGTACAAGGCAACGAGCTGCCAAAATTATCTGAATGTGCCCCCCTGTGATGATTGAAGTCCTTCCTGGGAAGTGTGAGGCTGAAGGTGAGCAGCTTATTAAATTAATAGTGCATTAAAGAACTCAGGGAAGGTGGAAGGGAGGGGAAAGGGAAAGAGAAGGTTTGTAACATCACAGAAATATCCTGGCTTACCTTCTGGCACCTTCAAGAGACTGGAAATGTGGGACTGGATCCAGCTGCCTTCTCTGGGGCAAAATTCCTTTGGCTTCTGTGGGAGGTTTTACTCAAATAAGGATTGCAGGATCAGACCTGTTATTGTCACTGCAATTAACATTTAGATCCACATCTAACATGAACTGTTACAGCCTGGTTAGGGAGAAATTTAATTTGCTCTAAACAGCTTGATGGGAGAGGAGCATGAAATGTCCTGGTTATGGTAATTTCGTGTGTTGGGAGTCTGCAAAGGTGGATTTGCAGCCCTGGCTCTGGTAACCCTGGGATCTGCTGCAGCCACGGGGCTGAGCCTGCTTTGGGATGGGGCTTTGGGGCCACATCCCCATCCCCTGTGCTGGTGACACACTCAAAGTCCCCAAGGGCACCCAGCAGTGAGGGGACAGGCAGGTGAGAGCCCAGCTCTGCCCCGAGCTGTGTTTGCCCTTATCAGACAGATGAGCTTTAGTTTGTCTATTAGGAAACTCATTTCTACCTTTGAGCTGTCAGTCTGTACACAGATATCCATGAAATCTGTGATTTTTGCACTCTTAGAGACTTTGAACCTGCTTTTTCTGACAACCCCCAACTTTCATTTATTTCCTCGCTTATTTCCTTTTTTCCCCCTTTTCTCCCAGGAGTTGGTGTAACTCACCCTTAAAAACTGACTTGCAGATGAAACTTGGCATTTAAGGTCCCAGCCTGGGAGCAAATGAAGTTACCAGTTATAAACACACACCAAAATCTGTTTGGACATGCTGAAATTACAGGAGCAGAGGATTAAAAGGATCCAAGACGCTTTATTTAGTTTTAACTTCTGCAGCTCCACCTGAGTGTCAGTTTGCAGCCTCTTGCCTGACACAAGCTGGGTCCTTTTTGGTGTTTTTGTTCTTCAGGTGGATTGCAATGGATGTGGAATTTTTATTCTAAAGCAGATGGGCTGCTGAAGAGGTTCCAAACTGGGATCCTGGGGTGTTGCCAGCTGTGTTCCCCACATCCCCATGTGGCTCTGCCCTGCAGGAAGGGCAGGGTCTTGTCTTCTACAACAGAGGAGTTGTAGGAGAAATCCAGGTTTTGGGGGCCTTTCCAGAGCCTTTCCTGCGTGGCTGGAGATCCCACAGTGACAGGCGGGAGATGGGGTGATAAGAGCACGCAGGGATACGGCGATGGCAGATAAGAGGCCTCACTTTTCCAGGAGGAGCTGCTCGCTCGCTAATAATTTCTGGCACGAGACGCTTTGCCAATTAAAGAATAAATCAGGGCAGATAAGGCTGGGGAGCGTTCCACGGATCCTGCCACACAGGGAGAACGCCTGGGACATCCCTGATTGTCCCAGCTACCTCTGGGCAGAGCTGGGCTTGGCACTGGGAGCTACCTGTGCCAGCAGCACGCCGCCAGCAGCTGTCCCTGGTGTCACCCCAGCCTCGCCGAGTGCCCAGCCTCGCTCCCCAGCGTGTGTGAGCAGCTGCAGCGTGGCCCCAGCCTGTTTGTTATGCATGTTACTGCCGTGGAAAGCCAGGGTCGATAGGATGTTTAATATGCTTCATGCATAGTGGAGTCGCTCTGGTCCATCAAGCCACTAATACACATTCTTACAGGGCTGAGTATCATTTATTAAACCTGGAGGCCTGCCTGGCAAGGGGGGCCGGGGCTCTGGGAAGCAGCCAGCGGTGCTGCTGGGGTGGTACGGGCGCTGCTCGGGAGGAGAGAGTTTGCAGAAGAGCCGCTCACACACACACACACACAGAGGCACAGAGAGTTATTTGTTGTGCCTCGCGGATGGGAAATGAAATAAATCGTGCTCTGAGCGCTGCCCGCCCTGTGACACAGCCCGGGGACGGGCAGCGGGCTCAGGGCTGGCTGCTCCGGGGCTGGGCACAGCTGGCATTGCTCAGCATCACTCGGGAACCCCTCGGCTCCCCCTCCCGAGCCTCACACTGCAGCGCTGCGCACCTCTTGGTTTTTCCCTCTTTTCTCTCTTTTTTCTCTTTCCTCACTTCTTTCCCCTTCCTGCTCTTTCCCATCTTTTTTTCCTCTCCTTTTCCTCGCTTCTTTCCCTTCTATTTCTGCTCTTTTTTCCTTCTCTTTCTCCTCTCCCCACTCTCCTCATATCCCCCCTTCCTCCCCATCTCTAATTTCCCCTTCTCCCACTTTTTTCCCCCTCTATTTTTTTCCTCCTTTCTTTTGTTTTATCCTTCACCCTCCCCTCTATTTTCCTCCCTTTCCCCCCATCACTTTAAGAAAAAACAAAAAAAACCCAAAAAAACAAAAAAAAACAACAACAAAAAAAAACAACAAAAAACCCAAACAAAACAAAACAAAACAAAAAAAACCCAAACCAAAAAACACACAACACAACCCCCCAAAAAATTTAAAAAAACCAACAAACAAAACCATCCAACACCACCAACCACCAGCGCAGCGCTCTCCGCGGGCCGGCGGGGCGGGCGCGGGGCGGCGCTGCTCGGCTCGGCTCGGCTCGGCTCGGCTCGGCTCGGCTCGGCTCGGCTCGGCTCGGCGCGGCGCGGCGCGGCACGGCTCGGCTCGGCTGCCCCTGCGCGGGCCCCGGCGCGGAGCCGGAGTTACATTGTTGGAGTTTGCCACAACTCCGCGGCCTCGGCTGCGCGGGGCCGCCGCTGCGGGGCCGCTGCGGGGCCGCAGCTTCCCCGCTGCCTCCTCCTCCTCTTCCTCCTCCTCCCTCCCTCCTCCTCCTCCTCCTCCCCGTGGGTGTTTTTTTTTTTCTCCCCTCCTCCCCTCTCCCCCCGCGCTGATTTCCCTCCCCTCCGCCCGCCCTGCCTGTGTGTTTTCGCCGCCGCGCTCGCCGAGCCCCTTGGCATGAGTTAAGCACCAGCCATGGACACCAAACACTTCCTGCCGCTGGGTGAGTTCTGTTCCGAGAGATTCTCCCTTCCGACCGCGGGGGGTGGGGGGGTGCTTCGGGACGATGAAATCAGCGCCTGTCCTGCCGCCTTCCCCCCTTCCCCCGGCTCCGCTGCCCCTTCCCGCGGCGCGCACCGCGGGGCTCGGCCGGGGGATGCGCTCGCCCCTTCCCCGGGGAGCGCCGCGGCCAGCGCGGGGCGGGCGGCCCGGCCCCGGCCCCTGCCCCCGGCCCCTGCCTTGGAGTTGGTAATTTTTTTTTCTTGTGCTTTGCTGTTGTTTATTTCGTGGCGCAGCCCCGGGGACGGCGGGCCCGGCCGGGGAGCCGAGCCGAGCCGGGCCGGGCCGGGCCGGGCCGGGCCGGGCCGGAGCGAGCCCCGCCGGGCCGGTCGGGCAGCGGCCCCAGCGGCGCTCGGAGCGGGGCAGCGGCACGGGCAGAGCCCCCTCCCCGCCCGGGGCCGGCTCTGCTCGGGGCTCGGCAGCGCTCAGTGCTTCCCCCTCTTGCCTTCCCCCTCCGTTTATTTTTTTCTTTAATTTTTGACTTTTCTCCTTTTTTTAAATTTTTTTTTCCCTCTCCCCGCGGCATCCGGGGCGCGCAGCCGGGCAGGGGGAGGCAGCGCCCGGCCCCTCCGCTCGCATCGCCGGCTCCCAGCCCCGCCGCTGTTGGGACCCTCCTGCCTTTTTGTTCTTTTTTTTTATCCACCCCTCCCTCTCCTCCTTTTCGCTGCGTTTTAAAACCTATTTCCAACCGGAGTTTGCCATCGTTTCGGTGACTGAGTCAAGTCCTGGCTTGTAAGGGCGAATGCCTCCCGCGTCTCGCTTCCAGGAGAAGTGATATTGCAGAGCTCGGTGCTCGGGGTGGGGGGAAGAAAAGTTTGAGCGGAGTGGCCTGGCGCCAAGTCCGGGCTCGGGGGAAGAGGGGCGAGTGCTGCCATCCCTGTGCCCGCTCGTCCCGGTGGCTCCCAGCCTCCTGCCGAGCGAGCCATGGCCAGCCACACCATCCCTTTGGCTTCTCTGGGCTTTAAATCTGTGCTCAGCCTGCCGCTGGTGTGTTTTGATTCTTTCTTCCTCCTGTGTTTTTTTTTTTTTTTTCTTTAATGTGTAGTTTTGGGTTTGTTTTTTTTTTTTTTTTTTTTTTTGCTTGTTTTGTTGACAAATTGCAATTTCGCTTGTTCCTTTCAAAGAGCAGAATAAATACAAACAACCGTCACAAGGTTTCCCGCGAGCCCAGCCCGCTGAGAGGCTTTCCAGGGCTGTGGTGGTCTGGGGGCTTTTGGCAGGGGGACCCTGGCCCTGTGGGCTGGCAGACCTGGTGGTGGCATCTCCGCGGCCCCAAAAATCCCAGTTTCACAGTGCCCCTTGTTGACTGGGCTGGGAGATGCTGCTGGGGCCAGAAGCATCTCACCTGCAGTGTGTGTCCCCGGTTCCAAATCAAACCAGCTCCTTTTGCTTGGGGCCAGTGCAGCTTTTGGGCTCATCCCAGCACAAGGTGCCTCTCTTGCCTCCCTGGAATGGTTTAACCTTAGGGGGATTCACATTTCCTTGGATGCTCTTGTGGAAGGCAATCCAAATCTCTGTTGATCCGGGCAGGCTCAGGCCTCTGTGTACATTAACTGTGTTTTCTGTCAGTCCTGAACTCTGCTGTTGTGCTGTAAATGCTAAAAAATACATTGTGTTATTAGCCAGGGTGGTTTGAGGGGGTGGGAGGGGGAGAGTCTGGGATTGCTGGCTCGGAAGGGTTTTCACGCTGGTGCAAGTGGGAAACAACTGATTAGAAATTTAGAAATGTGTGCATGGTGGGGCTGTGCCACGCACTCTGCAGCATCCCCAGGGAAAACAGGGCAGCCCCCCAGGACAGCCCTGCTGGGGGAGGTTAAAACTCTCATCCTTGTCTCAGGACAAAATCCATCTGGCTGTGGGAGCTGTTTGGGGTGTGTGCTCTGGGATCGTGCTGGAGGAGAGGCTCCCAAACTTTATGTGCTGGTCTTTGGTCACTGATTGTTGGGAAAAATCCCTTTGGTTGCTGCAGGTTTTGGAGGGGGAGATGTTGGTCCTGCTCTGGGCTGTGCAGGCAGGTTGTGTCTAAAAGCTTGTGAGCAGTTTGTGGGATTGAGGGAATGTGAGCTGAGACCTTCCCAGTGAAACCAGAGCAGAGCTGGATGGGCCATGGGGCCTCTTCAGAGGCAGGATGGTCCAAACCCCACCAGGTCCCAGCTTTGCAGGGTCCCAGGATGTTTCACCAACCCTATCTCATGTCATTTTTGGGAGCTGGTGCTGGAAATACCCAGGGGCGAAAACCAGCCCAGCTTGTGGGGTTTGTTTCCCTGCACACCAGTACAGGCCTGAGCTGGGGAGCAGCAGCAACACGGCCAAAATTCCACTCCATTACTGTGTCCCCATCAAAATCCCAGCTCAGTTTGGCCCAACAAGGCCAACCTGGTGCTTCCTGGCCAAGTCCTGCCCGTGGTTAGACTTAGATAACCCCGCTGATGTCATGGCTGGAAGTGTGGCCAGCACTGGGCACTTTTAATAGTAGTATCTCATTTTCCTGCTCCTCTGGAGAGCTGCTGGCAGATGCCAGCCAGAGGCTCCCCGTGAGGACAGCACGTCCCTGGGCATCTCCCAGGCTGGCTGCTGTCACCTGTCTGCCATCCCACTGCCAGGACAACCTGCAGCCTGGCACGGGGGGTGTGGGCACAGGTACCTCCACAGCCCTGGTGGGGCTCAAAACACCTCGGGGTCCAGCAGATGCTGCCTGGGAGCCATCTGGAGTTACAGCCCTGCCTTTGCTAGGCTTAGCTTGCTCAGGGCTGTCCAGGTTTTGCTCCTCTGTGTTGTGCCGGGTCTCCAGGAGGAGGAAAATGTAATAAAATCTGTGGTGTGGGGGATCACGTGTGGTGGGGAGCATGGGCTGAGGTCAGGCTTTCACAGGGCACTGATGTGCAAACCAAGGACTCGTTTCTTCAGGTGGCTGCTTGTTCTCTGCCTTTTACCATCCTCTTAGTGCTTTGCCTTCCCTTTTCCCATTCCCTGGGTGTCTCTGGGGAGGAAAACAGGAGTGGTGAGCTCGGGGAGCTCTCCCTCAGGGCTCAGCTTTGTGGGGGAAGAATCAATTAACGGGTGTCTGGGGCTGGCACTTCCCTCCAGAGGTTGTAACCTCTCTGTGTGTCCCTCTTCCCACCCTGCAGCCTGACCTGCAGCAGGTTGTAACCTCTCTGTGTGTCCCTCTTCCCACCCTGCAGCCTGACCTGCAGCAGGTTGTAACCTCTCTGTGTGTCCCTCTTCCCACCCTGCAGCCTGACCTGCAGCAGGTTGTAACCTCTCTGTGTGTCCCTCTTCCCACCCTGCAGCCGTGCCAGGTCCTGCTGCAGCTGCTCAGGATGTGGGGTGAGGACTGTCCGTGCCGTGCTCGGGGCTGGAGCAGCAACACTTCCGAGGAAAACAGCAAAACAACCCCCCTGCATGTCCAGCTGGGCCAGCCCAGGGCTGGGGCTGCTCTGTGAGCATCCCTCAGGCACTTTCATCCTGCATCCCCTGGGTGTGTGGCTGGGATGAGCCTGGGGAGCTCCTCAGTGCAAACCTCTGCATTGAGACCTCACCACGATGCTCAGTCCTGCTCTTGACACCCTCAAAAATCAACAGCTGATGTGATAATCTGCAGGGAGGAGGACTGAGGGATGTGGGAAGCATCTGAGCATCCCAGGGAGGAAGGAGGAATCCTCTGCCCCACATCTGGTTGGCTCCATGGGGCTGGAGCAGGGGGTGAAGTCTGGTTGTGTCCTGGTCTCTCTTGTGGGGCTCGACCTCTCCTCCTTGACACATGCAAAACAGGCTGGGAAGGAATTTTTGCCTTTTCCAGAATCGGGGTTGTGACAGTGAAATAAATCCTCGGAGCGTCCCTGAGTTTTTTTTCCACGTCGTCCTGCTGTGTTGGAGGGAGCGTTTGTGTTTCTCAAATTTAGGGTATTTTATTTATTTAAAAGAGAGCGGGGGAGAAAGCCACAGAATTTGAGTTATTCATTGCAAATATTATTATTGGCGTTTTGCTCCTGTTGAGGGGGAAAAAAAAAAACAACAAGGGGGGAGTCAAAACATTTCACTGGAAAATACACCCTGGCTTTGTCCCACCCACATCTTCAAGGCAAAAATAAATATTTATTAAGAAATGGGTTAAAAACCTTTTTGTTGAGTATTGTTTTCTGGGAGCAGGGGGTGGATTGCCATATGCCAGAGCCCTGCCACTGGGCTGAATTTTGGATTTTTTAGTTTTTTTTTTTTGCAGGATGGTTAAGGAAAGAAACAAACAGAGGAGCTGTGGGTGCTGCAGGGCTTTGGGGTGTGCCTGGGTCCTGCCTTGTCTGTGGGCTCTGTGTTCCTGTGAGCATCCTGGTGCCTTTTCCTGGGGATTGTGTGTGCTCAGAGTATTCCCCGAGGCTCCCGGCTGCCTGAAATCCCCAAATCATTCCTGCTATAAATAACCCAGCAGTGAGACAGCAAGAGCTTGGCAAGGGATTGACCAGGGCTGTGGTGATGCTGTGGGGACACTGAGGGGTCCCTGTGCCCCAGCTGGGCTCCTCACTGAGCCAAAACCTGGCATCCCTCAAACCCCTGCTGGCCAGGGGCTGCAGGGACCTTCCTTGCGAGCTGGGTAACTAATTGGGCTCTAATTAATCCTTCTCTGGCTCTGATCCCCAAGTTGGGGAGGGATCTCCTGTGGTAAGGGAAGGAACTGGGGCTCTCCTTGCTCTGACCTGTGGTGTGGAGAGGTCTGGATGTTTCAGAGGGGTGCTGGGGGATGTGGAAGGATGTGGGCACTCAGGAGGGATGCCCAGAAGTGTGTCAGGGATGATCAGAAGTGTGCAGGGATACTCAGAGGTGTCAGGGATGCTCAGAAGTGTGCAGGGATGCTCAGAGGTGTGCAGGGATGCTCAGAGGTGTCAGGGATGCTCAGGAGTGTGCAGGGATGCTCAGAGGTGTCAGGGATGCTCAGGAGTGTGCAGGGATGCTCAGGAGTGTGCAGGGATGCTCAGGAGTGTGCAGGGATGCTCAGGAGTGTGCAGGGATGCTCAGAGGTGTGCAGGGATGCTCAGAGGTGTCAGGGATGCTCAGAAGTGTGTCAGGGATGCTCAGGAGTGTGCAGGGATGCTCAGAAGTGTGCAGGGATGCTCAGAGGTGTGCAGGGATGCTCAGAGGTGTCAGGGATGCTCAGAAGTGTGTCAGGGATGCTCAGGAGTGTGCAGGGATGCTCAGGAGTGTGCAGGGATGCTCAGAGGTGTCAGG
This sequence comes from Passer domesticus, assembly GCF_036417665.1. NCBI lineage: Eukaryota > Metazoa > Chordata > Aves > Passeriformes > Passeridae > Passer > Passer domesticus. Next base: position 9,945,970 of record NC_087491.1, read on the forward strand.
GATGCTCAGGAGTGTGCAGGGATGCTCAGGAGTGTGCAGGGATGCTCAGAGGTGTCAGGGATGCTCAGGAGTGTGCAGGCATGCTCAGAGATGTCAGGGATGCTCAGAGGTGTCAGGGATGCTCAGGAGTGTCAGGGATGCTCAGGAGTGTCAGGGATGCTCAGAAGTGTGCAGGGATGTTCAGAAGTGTGCAGGGATGCTCAGAAGTGTGTCAGGGATGCTCAGAAGTGTGCAGGGATGCTCAGGAGTGTGCAGGGATGCTCAGAGGTGTCAGGGATGCTCAGAGGTGTCAGGGATGCTCAGGAGTGTGTCAGGGATGCTCAGAAGTGTGTCAGGGATGCTCAGAGGTGTCAGGGATGCTCAGGAGTGTGTCAGGGATGCTCAGAAGTGTGTCAGGGATGCTCAGAAGTGTGCAGGGATGCTCAGGAGTGTCAGGGATGCTCAGAAGTGTGTCAGGGATGCTCAGAAGTGTGTCAGGAATGCTCAGGAGTGTCAGGGATGCTCAGAAGTGTGTCAGGGATGCTCAGGAGTGTCAGGGATGCTCAGAAGTGTGCAGGGATGCTCAGGAGTGTCAGGGATGCTCAGAAGTGTGCAGGGATGCTCAGGAGTGTCAGGGATGCTCAGGAGTGTGCAGGGATGCTCAGAGGTGTCAGGGATGCTCAGAAGTGTGTCAGGGATGCTCAGGAGTGTGCAGGGATGCTCAGAAGTGTGCAGGGATGCTCAGAGGTGTCAGGGATGCTCAGAAGTGTGTCAGGGATGCTCAGAAGTGTGTCAGGGATGCTCAGAAGTGTCAGGGATGCTCAGAAGTGTCAGGGATGCTCAGAAGTGTGCAGGGATGCTCAGAAGTGTGCAGGCATGCTCAGAGGTGTCAGGGATGCTCAGAGGTGTCAGGGATGCTCAGCACTTGAGGGATGCTCAGTCTGCACGGGATCCATCCCAGCACTTCCCTAATTGCTCCCTAAAAGGCCCAGGTGGGCTCTTCCAAGGCAGTCGAGCTACAAAGCAATAGGGGAGGCAGCCTGGGTGGTTTTATTTTAATTGATTTTGTCAGGAGTTGCTGTATTTTATTACATTTAAAGACTAGACTCTGGAATAACTTTGAACGTTTGACACGCACACAAAAAGCAGCTTTCTGACATTTTCCTCTTTGCTTGTCTTTTATTTTATTTCTCCCCTCTCCTCCTCCTCAAAGGGAAGCGTGTGCCTGGAGGGAGGACAGAGGAGGAGGAGGGAGGAGCGGTTGTGTCTCTCCAAAGGCTGCTCCAACATCAAGGCAGCGCGAAGCAGATGAAATAATATTGCAAATAAGGATTTAAAAAACCCTACAGAAGGATCCCCACACATGCCAGCCAGCTCGAACTGCCAGAAGATTTTCAGACAGAAGCAATTTAGCCTAGGAAAATGCTCTATTGTTGAGATGGAAACTGGCTGTGAGAACTTGCCTTTTCTGACAAGGTTTGGCTTAGAAAAAGCAAAGCAAAGTCAAGGAAATCAACCTGAGTTTTTATTTAGAGGGGAGGGAGCTTTTCAAAATGGAGGGTGTTTTCTGAGATAAACAGGGAACAATTCCCTTGTGAGAAAGGGAAGAAAGGGCTCAAATTAAGCCCAAATGCAGCTCCTCTCCTTTGAAATTTTGTTTAACGTGGAGTTAAAAAATAATCCTGTTCAAACAGACCATTGGTAAGCTTGGGCTTTTTTCCCTCCCCTCTCTTTCCTTTTTCCCTTACTGTGATCCACAATAAAAGTTCCAAGGTTGCACCTCGGGGCTGTAATTCTGGTGGCAGCTGTGCCCGTGCCAGCTCCTGCCTCTGCACATCAGCAGGGGATGGATCTTGCCTCCAAAACTCCTCGTCTGCCCAGATGAGACAGATCCAGGGTGGGAAACTGAGGCACCAGGGAGTGTCGGAGGTGGGAACGGCGCCCGGAGCGAGGGCGTGGGGTGCTTGTGAAAGCTGGGCTGGGGTGGCAGCTCCACCGAGCTCCCCTGGGCTCTGCAGGGTCCAAAACCTCCAAACCCACTCCCCCCAAAGCTGCTTTTTGGCCCAGGAGCAAAGCAAAGCTCCCACGTGGGGTTTGTGGGCGAGCCAGGTGCTCCCAAAGCACAGGGCAAGGAAGAAACACCCTGAAGATTTTGGGGAATTAAGCAGCAGGGTGAGGGCTGGCATCTCCTGCTCCAGCAGGAGATAATCCCTCACTGTGGTCATTGCTCCTTCTTCCAAACCCTGGAGGATTTGATTTTTTTGGTCAAAGACTTGTATTTTGGGGCCGTTTTTGGGTGGTGTGTTTGGGTTTTGTCTGAGCCTTTCCCTGGATCCCATCAGCTGCAGGATGGCTGCAGAGCCAGGAGATAAAAGGAGCAATAGTGGTATTGGGGACCAATAAAATGGTAATGGCATTCCCAGCTGGTTGTTACTTTTCATGGGCTCCTCTTTTGTGGAGTTTTGGCTTTCTTCAGCTTTACAGACTTGGGAAAAAAAAGGGGGAAAAAATCCAGGGAGGGGGAGCTGAGGGAGCCTCCTGTGATTTACAGCCCCCTGAGCTCCTGGAGCAGATCCTTTGTGCTGCCAGGAGTGGGTTAGGGAGCGATGCCCCATCTCCTTTCAGCTGGCTGGGAAGGCAGAAACATTTTATTGTTGTTTTTCCATTTCTGGCTGACAAGTGAGTGCTGGAGGAGAGTTGTTTTCTTTGTTTTTTTTTTTTTTTTTTCCCTTTGCTGTGAACTCTGTGGGCTGCTGCGAGACAATTTTGTTGTGGGCAGCGCGTCTCCTACGTGCCCGTCCCGGAGTGGCAGTGAGGCAATGGCAGTGGTGAGGCAAGAGCGGAAGGAGAAGGGCAGGAGAGGAGAGCTTCCAGCCAAAATCCACTCTGAGACATGGAGATGGCAGGAGAGGGGGTGAACTTCAATCCAAAATCTACCCTGGGACATGGAGGTGGCAGGAGAAGGGGTGAACTTCCAGCTAAAATCCAGCCTGAGACATGGAGATGGTGGAAAGGGGGTGAGCTTCCAGCCAAAATCCAGCCCAAGGCATGGACATGACAGAAAAGGGGGTGAGCTTCCAGCTAAAATCCACCCTGGGACATGGAGATGGCAGGAGAGGGGGTGAGCTTCCAGCCAAAATCCACCTTGAGGCATGGCCATGGCAGGAGAGGGGGTGAACTTCAATCCAAAATCCAGCCTGAGACATGGAGGTGGCAAGGTTGGGATGGAGGAGCTGAGCGAGGGATGGTGAGTGGTGGCAGAGAAGAATTGGATCAGAGGGGCAGGAGCAGAGCCAGGGGCATCACACGGAGCTGGGGGAGCTGTTTGGCTGCTCCTGGGGGTGTCAAGGATGGGTGAGAGTGGTTTGCAGTGCTGCAGCTTCCCTGCCCTGCTCCCAAAGACCTGCGTGCAGGTGGGGGCTCTTGGAAAAGGGATATTGAAGAATCCTGTACTGGTCATCCTTCCAGACTCAGCTGGGCTTCCCTTCTGCCCCCAGCCCTTCTTTTTCTGCCCCATTTGTGGGAGATGAGTGATTTTATCAGGCCTGGGGAGCTGTGGCTCTGCCTGCTGTGGAGGAGCTGTGGTCTCTGATAGCGTGGAGCAGGTGCTGGGTCATGCTGGGGAAATCCAAGACCCCACACTGCATCCCATCAGTGTTGGGGCTCCTTCTGGTGACCCCTCAGCAGCCCTGTGGAGTGATATTTAATGGTTGAGCAGGAAAAAGGGGTACCAAGGAGGGTACCCACGGCCTTTGGGGGACCAGGTGACTTGAGTGAGTTGAAAGCCGCTGTCTCAGAGCTCTGCACCTGCGTGACCAACCCTCCCTGCTGACCTGCACTTGTTCAAGTGTGACTTTCAATTGATCATAAAAATCCAGCGTGATTCACAGCGTTCCTGCCCTGCAGCCTGCCGGGCTCTGTCTCTCAGCATTCACGTAGCGTGAGAGAGCAGATTGCCCTCCAGTTCATCCTGCTCAGCCTTAATGGGGAGCCGCTGCTCACTGGGGCTGCTCCCTCCACACACTCCTGGAATATATTAAAGACGGTGGCTTAGCGTTTTAATTTCATGTTTTTCCTCCTCAAATATATGAGGAAAACTCCTCTGCAAACCTCGGGGTGTGGGGAGAAGGGAGGGAGGTGCAGCTCCCCGCTCCATCCCGGCGCAGCCCCCGCGTGCGTGCGTGTGGCTCACAGACAGTGAAATTGCACCCTAGAGTTATAAAGCAATTGTCTAGCTCAGCAGCAGAATGAGCATGAAATGGTGCAGAAAGCAACTAAATAAAATTGGGTAAGGCAGATGCATGAAAATAATGACATCTCTATCCTGTAGTCAGGCGCGCTCGCTCTTCCTCGCTGATAAACTTTTATAACAGACTTTGCATTTATTTTCCCGGGAAACTCTCCTGCCGTGGAGATGTGTGTTGGTGTGGGGTGAGCCCCTGCACCCCCCTCTCCTGTTTTTTGGGGCTGTACATCCCTGCCCCTGTCCCCCCCTCCCTGTCTCCCTCTTCCTTGTTTTTGTTTTCAGAGCGGGATTTTTATGCTCAGTCAAACACCAAAGCGATAACCTTTGCGACTTCATTTCCTTTTTGGTGGCCGTGCCAGGCTGGGGGAGCCCTGTGAGCTGGTGGCTCTCAGGGTGGCCTCTCATGTCCCGTGCAAATGGAATGAAGAGATGCTTTCCTGCTTTGCTCTGGCTTTGGAGATTTCTCCTTTTCCCTGTAAAGCTCAGGTTGAGCAGGCTCAGGTTGTGTGGGGTTTGGGACACCACAGCAGGGGTGGAACACCAGGTTGGTGCACTGGCTCTGTCATTCCTTCTCCCTGGTGATGGCTGGTGACACCAGGGCCACCTGCTCCCACACCATTTATCCAGCTGGATGGATTGAAATGCTCCCAGTTTGGGCCTGGAGAATTGACTTCAGCTGTGATTCCTCCCCAACCTTTCCCCTGGGCTCGGAGCTGCTGTCCCTGCTCCCACAGCGCCTTGGCCTCAGCTTCCCCATCCACTCCCAGGAAGTTGATGCTTCCAACACAGCCCAAGTTTTGCTCGTTTTGTGCCAGGATCCCCGTGGAGAGTGGGAACAAGCAGCTCCTCTTCCCGCCCAAGAGGCCTTTAGGTGACATTAAGGCTGTGTCCCCGCTGTCCTCACGCCCTCCTGCCTCTCATGGCATCGCTGGGCACAGCTCCACGTGCTTGTGCTGCCAGGGATGCCCTTTGTGGACAGGGTGCTGCCTGCTCTGTAAATGCCTGGATGCTTTGGAGGGCTCAGGACCGAGCTGCTCATGGATTCCTTTCCTTGTCTGCAAGGAAAAACCAGCCCTGGGCTGTGCTGGAGCCTGGGGCTCGCCAGCCAGCGCCTCTGCTGCAGAATCTCCATCTCTGCCTTGGCTGTGCTGGGATGTGTCCCTGGGGTCCCAGATTAGCTGCTCCAGTGCCTGCCCATCACACGCAGCCCAGCGTGGCTCCCATGGGTGGGCTGGAGCTGCGTGCTGGCTGCTCAGCCCCGGAGCACAACAACAGCACAGGGCACGGCGCTTTCCCCTCCTCCTGCCAAAACGCAGCTCCTCTGGAGTGAGGCAGAGCAGGAGGTTTCCCTGCAGGGATTTTTCTGGCTCTGGGCAGCTGGATGCCAAAGCCCTGCCAGCTTTTTTGCTGGTGTGGTTCCGCAGCACCGGAGCGGCGAGGAGGAGGAGGAGGAGGGAAATGCAGGCGTGCAAAAATCAGTGTGAAAGCATAAATCAGGCCAAGAGTGAAAGGTTAAAGAAATCCAGAGGAAGCAGAGTGATGTGTGTGATAGAAAGGGGTTTCCTGTACCTAGAGAGGCCACCCAGGCTCCCTTCCTGCCGGGGCAAACCAAAACTTTCTGCACCCCTAAGCAGATTGTGGTTGGTGCTGGGGCACGCTGTGAGCCGTGCCAGCCTGGGTGTTAATGCCTTGTGCTTTACAGGCTGCCCTCCCCAGCCCCTGCCGTGGGATTTATTTATAGGATGCCCAGGCTGATCCTGGGAAGTGCTGCAGTCGGGAATAGGGCTCAGAGGGCAGGATGCAGTGACCCTAAATTTAGGGTGCTGCCCTAAATCCGCATTTCTCCGCTGCCAGCCTGGCTGGTTTTCTACACTGTGCTCCTCATCAGGGCCCGGACCTCAGAGGGGCTCCAGGAAGAGTTAAGGCTCCTGGGACAATTACCTGCAGGCCCCTGTTTAAGCACTTAGGAAGGCTTAGCTGATCCCAGCTGGAGATAGGCTGGCCCCAGGCCAGCGGGTACCTGTTGTGTGCAAATGTGGAGCCTTTGAGCAGCGGTTCAGAGCTGGGGCTTGCTGGGAGCAGGACCCCCAGAGGGCACTTTGGGGTGGCTGCTGCTGGCACCCCCAATTACACCCTGCTTGTAACGTTGGGAGGCGCAGATTTCGTTGGCTGAGGGGTTTTTGGCAGTGTTGGGAGCTGTGTTTTGGTAGCAGCGCTGCCGTGCCCTGCTGCTTTACCTTGGAGTGTCACCCTCCTCTCCGAGGGGGAAAACCTGCAATTCCCTCCTGGCAGGTTGCTCCCTCTTCGTGCCTCACCTGTGGGGCAGGTTTGTTCTGTGGAAATCAGAGGCCATCAGGCTCTGTTGGGCTCGGGCTCTCGCTTTTCCCACTGCATTTTCCTGCCTGGGGTGGCTGGGGGGTGCTGGGCGCCGCTCCCTGCGGGCACCCGGGCGCTCCTCCGGTTGTCCCGGTGTTGAGCCATGGGAGCTGAGGCTGGGCAGGCGAGGGAAACCACGTCTGGCCGGGTTTCACAGCCTCTAGGTGTGTGCAGGAAATGTTGCAGGGCAGGGATTTCTTGCAGCAGGCCCTGGGTGGCAGGTAACAAACAGCAAGGTGCCCATCTGGAGCCCACGCACACGAGGGGAGGCTCCTCCTCTCAAGGCGCCTTCCCAAAACCCTGGGGCAGCGCAGGGGACGTGGGGCTGCTCCAGGAATCCTCCAGGTCTCTTTCTTGGAGCAGTTGCACTTGCCCTCGGATGCTGGAAGGTGCAGCATCACACCCTGGGGGCACAGCTTGGTGGAGCTCAGCAGCACCCTGGGAATGGTGTCGGAGCCCCAAAGCTCTGTTCAGGGCTTTCCCAAGCAGGCAAACCTTAGGATACAGCCTGGGAAAGCAATGCCATGGAGGGTGAAGCTCATCCCTGAGAACAGAGAGATGCTTCAGTCCTGCCCAAAATCTGGAGACCCCAGACCAGCCCTTTGTAGGGAGGACAGGACACACCGGGGTGGAGGAGTGCTGGGTAGGAAGGGGTGAGCCTGGAGCTGGGTGTAGGGATGTGCCTGCAGGGTGGGAGCAGCCGGTCCTGCCAGTTCTCCCAGGCTCTGGGAAGTCCCTCGAGCTGCAGTCGAGGCCAGGATGAGGTCCCAGGTCCCTCTCTGCCACCTTGGCTGCTCAGTTTTAAGTCTTTGAGAGCACAGGCTCTGGGAAAACACCCGGAGAGCCTGGCCCTGGCTGGGAGTAAAAGCCAGCGATGCGTGGGAAGGGAAGGCAGAGCCACTGCACTCCTAATTCAAAGCACCTTTACAAGTGAATAAGGTAGAAGTGACTCTTCAAAAAAAAAATCCAAAAAAAACCCAACCGAAAAACAACCCCAATGCATTGAGCTGCCCTGTAATTATCAGTGTGGAAATCACAGGCACATGAGGACTTGCAGTGAAGGGTTGAATCCACAGCCTGGTGTCCAAAGTGCAGGAAAGAGCTCCCAGCACTGGTTCTGGGGGCCCCGTGGACCTTTGGGCAGAGGAGCTTTTGGCAGGGTGGGTTTTTGTGGAGCCTGTGGCAGGACCTGGAGCTCAGCGCTGATTTCATCAGGTGGCTTCAGGATTGCGTCAGCTTAACCAAGGGCTGAGATTGACCTGCAGTGATTTGCTGACTTTATTGTTAAGACAATGATGGGGCTGATGGGGAGGAGAGGGATTTTGGTGTTCTCTGCCTGGTGGGATGACTTGGAACAGCACTGGCAACAGTTCCCTAATTTTTCATTCCTTTTTGCTTGGAAGAGGTAAAATCCTGAATGTACCTTGAGGGTTCATTGAGGAGAAGGACTTTCCATCCCAGCTCTTGGCCCTGTCAGTAGCTGCAGAAGAAGAACATTATAAGGAGCTATTCATCATTGCAATTATTTTATTAAGAGAACACTGTGTGCTTGGGAGCTGGAAGAGATGGAGCTTTGGGATGTTTTCAGCATGATAAATACGGGTTGGTTACATCACCCAGCTTTTAAAAAATGGTGTGTGTCGTCCTGGTGAGAGAGGGTTTGCAGACAACCTTGGAGAGGAGAGCCAGGTGGCTGTCTGTTCCCAGCAGGGACAGCAGTGCCACTTGTCTCTGCCTCGCCCTCAGGAATGGGGAGAGAAATCTCTGGGTTCTTCTAGGTGGGAATTTGATCCTGTTGGGGGCTGGACGTGCTGGAATGGGCTCCTTGGGGGCAGGGACATCATTATTCCCACACGAGGTGGGATAGCACCGCACTGCTCTCAGAATGTTTCATGCAGCCTCTCACTGCCAAACCCCAAAATGCTGCTTTTGGGGCTGGTTTGCAGATTTCTGTCGTGTGCAGCTTTTTCGGGGGTCTCCCACCCTGGTGCCACCTCTCCCTGCTGTGCCAGGGCTGGTGGCTGGTCCCTCTCGGGCTGGCACCTCCGGGTGCGTTATCGCGGCCGTGCGCGGGGGTAAAGTCCACCATGGGAAAATGCCTGGTGGACTTTTAACTGGAGATCTCTGCAGAGCCCAGCTTAGGAAAGCTTTAACTGTTTCGTGGCAATCTCTGCTGGAAAGCAAAGAGAGAATGGAGCAGAGGACGGGCTGCCCAGCTGGGCTCAGCTCCCTGCAGCAAGGGCTCGCTGGTGGCCGTGCCAGGGTGGTCATGGGGACTGTGCCAGCTGCTCCTGGGGTCACCACTGCATGTCCCCACCCCTCCACTGGTTTTGCTGTCATGGCCTCAGCTCTTGGCTCAGCTGTGGTCTCCCAAAATGCTGCTTTGGGCACGTAGGGGCTGCTCTGGGGTCACTGGGCTGTGCTCCTCAGGACACGGGCAGTGTCCCTGCCCTGCTCTCACTGCTGCTGTGTGGCCTCAAAGGATGGACCCCGTGGATGGGGAGGGATGGGCATCACTCTGCAGCGTCCTCACCTTTGGGAAACTGCATCTGGAACTTGAAAGGGGCCTTGCCACTGCCATTTTTGCTGTCCCACACTCTGATTTTGCCTCCTGCTTTAGACACCTGAGTGCCTGGTGGGATTTATTTCAGCATCTTCATCCTTCTTCCATTTTCCCTTTCCCTTGCTTTTGTTTTGCTGCTTTTTTTCCCCCTCCAAGGTGAGTCTTGTTTGCTCTGGGTGGGTCTGTGAGCCCTGAGCAGGTCCCCAGTGCCAGCCCAGCTGGTGACAGCAGCACAACCAAGCAGCCACCTCTCTGTGTCATGGGGTGGTCGACCCATTCTCGGTGGGGCCAGGGCCAGGGCGTGCTCCCAAAGGGATTTATGGAGGGAAATTAATGCACTGCAGGATTTTTGTCCATGGAGAGCAGCTCAGCATGGGATGGCATCGCTGGCTGTCCCTGCAGGCTCAGCTCACTGGGGGAGTGGGGAAGCTCCCGTGTGCCACCAGCTGTGCCCTTCTCAGTGGAAGTGATTCCAGGGTGAGAAATTCCCACTGTGGAAGCCTTTATTACCGGGCAGAACTAGGTTTGTTTTGTTTATCATCCATTTACTTGGCTTTGGAGGCATGCCCGGAGTTCTCCAATTTTGTGTGTGTGTGTGGATGTGTGATTTATTAGGATTCAGGGCCGGGGGTTCTTTTTTTTCTGGTTTAATTTCACTTCCTCAAACTGACAGGCCGTTTGAACAAACTTCTTTTGGATAATTTCCTCTATAGTTTTAGAGGGCCTCCTAAAAATAAAAAGAGAAAACATTGCAACATGGTCGATAATTAAAAAAACACCCTGTCTGTGACCAGCCTGGGCCCTGATTTCGGGTACAGAGAGAGCTCAGAGGGTAGAAAAAACATGAATTCACTTTTTGGGTGCTTTTTGCAGCACTTTAGATGGCTGGCTTTGCTTGTTTCTCTGTGAGCCGTGATCCCAGGCACACTTGGGCATTGCTCCCCATCCTCATGCGAGCGCTCCATTAAAAGCGCCGTGCGTGCCTAAACCCCTGCCAGCTCCCAGCTTTGGTTTCCTCTCCTCGGCTAGATCTGTTCCACAGCAGTCAGGAAGAGGGAGGAGGGAGAGGGAATAAAAAAAAAATCCATTTAAGAGACGCTGGGAAATGTAATGGGAGCCTCCAGAGAGCAGGTAGGCGAGGGCACAGCACCTGTAGCTGGGTTTGCTGGCGGGTTCTGCCCCGGGTTTTTATGAGGATTTCGCAAGTGTGGGTTTCGAAATGGCTCACGGAGGGTTTGTGCTGGGTGTTCTCCGGGCCTGTGGTGCCAGGAGCTGCCAGGGAGCCCCGGTGGGGTCGGGGCAGAGCTGGGGGCACGCAGGGTCCCGGGGGGCTGCGCTGTGCCCGTGCCTGTCAGCACGGAGATTGAGACGAAGGAAAACTTCCTTTCCCACTGTCCCAGCTATAAAAGCACGAGAGAGAGAAATAGAGAGAGAGAGAGAAAGAAAGATTTCCCCCAGGGATCAGCAGTGATAAAAAGGCTCTCTTTTGAAAAGCAATGAGAGAAAAGAAGTGTGTCTAATCCTCACAGAGAAGAAAGGGAGAACATCCCTCTGCTGCGAGCGGGGCGGGGGCTGCAGGGACCCTGGTGTGGAGGCAGCAGCCCCGTGCTCCTGGGCAGGAGCAGAGAGGAATTTTATTTCCTGGGCTGCATTTGGGTGGGTTTGGGGGAGCTGACTGCAGTGGTGCAGGTGAGGGCAGGGGTGTGTGTGAGGGAGATGCTGCTGGCTCATCCCCACGTTGCTCAATCCCTGCAGAGGAGCTCTGCTGGCACCCTGCGTGGGAGAGACTTGCACAGGGTTTTCTTTCCCCTTTTCCCCTTGGCTCTGGGACTGGAAGAGGCTGCACAGGGGAGCTGCAGCCCCGAGCCAGGAGGGATGTGTGTCCCCAGGGCAGGTATCCCAGGGACTGCTGCAATCCTGGATCCCTTTTTCCAGGTGATGCAGCTGGCCTGACTGGCTGTAACAGCTTCTGCCTTTCCTTTCCTGGTCCAACCCTGTCACCATTTCTTCAGTGACAACTGCAGTGTCCAGGCTTGGCACAGGAGTTGCTTTGTCACCCTGTCAGTGGTGGGACAGTGGTGGCTTGGCTGCTGGTCCTGTGCTTGCCACGTCTGAGCCGAGGCCACCAGGGTGCTTTTATTGCTGTTGTGGTTGATGATTTATTTCCAGCTGCATCCGCCCCGTCTTGTGACTTGATTAAAAATTAAAGCAAACAGAGTGGTGTGGTGTGGCTGCTGTGAGCTCAGGGTCCCTTCCCCGAGCCCTGTGGGGTTCCCAGCCCGTGGATGGGACAGGGAAATCCAGGAATGGGAGGGACAAGGTGGATGGCAGTGGAAGGACCTGTCTGGCCAGGAGGGGATGGAGAGGTGGGTGCTGGGGTGGGAGCCATCAGTAGGATCAGGATCCTTTCACAGACCGTAGAGCTTGTGAATGTTTATTTGTATCTCCTTGAGCTGAATAATGGTAATCCCCGGCCAATAAAGTCCTCATTAGGCTGAAATTAATGAGTTTATGTTTCAAAATACAACAAGAACAACACTCAAACCCACAACCCTGCAGAGGGAACTCCATGAGGAAGGGTTGGGGAAGGATTTTGGAGACACCCATCAGCATTTTGCTGCTGGAGAGGCTTGTGCTGGCTGGTGGGTGAGCATGGAGCATCCTGTGTGCAGGAGCCACATGGCTTTAGAGACAACACCTACCACTTCTCAGTGTCACTGCTGCCTCTGGGCTCTTCTTGGTGGCAGCAGGAAACCAGGGCAGAGATTCTGAGGATCATCCCTGGATGTCACAGCCAAGGAGATTCTGCTCCAGCCTTTGGGGGGGCTTTGGCAGAGCCCACCGCCCTCTGCTTGTGTAGGGAGGGATCCAGTGACTCAGGAGCCCCTCGCAGAGAAAGGGCAGCAGGAAGTTAGCTCACGGCTCTTGTGAAAGACAGAAGCTGGCTCCATACCTATAATTAAAGCGGGTGTCAAGGAATGAGGTGCAAATTCCTCAGGGGGCATCTCACCGGGAGGGAGAGCAGCGCCTGCTGCCGACCCGAAAGTGGCAGCTCCTCCTGGTCAGGGGCTGGGGAGAGGCTGGTGCTGAGCCCCCGAGGACCAAATGTGAGCCCCCGGCTCCTCTCCTTCCCAGCAGTAAGGAATTGATGTGGATGGCAAGGCCATGTGTGCAGTCAGCACAAGGGAACACCTGCGTGCAGCTGAGGCAGTGTGCCTGCAGATCAGCAGGGTGGTGGATGTGCCCTGGGCAAAAATCCTCCTGGGAAACGTGTGGGACCTTACCAGGGCAGAGCTGGGCAGAGGGTGAGGTGGGTTTGGGGTGCAGTTTGGGAATTGCAAGGGAGCAGGGGCAGCTCCCTTGAAGGTGGTGGAGGCAGGGAAGGGATGGGATGGTCTGGGGGGAAGACCTGAGTCCTCACTGGGTTTGGAGGAATGCTTGGGGACCCATCCTGCTGGGTGCTGGCAGTGCTGCCCATGCCACCTCGTTCCCCTGTAGTGCCTGTGTTGTCCCCCAGCACGTCTGTGAGGGCAGGGAAACTGAGGCACGGGGCTAAGGCTGTGTGTTCCTGGCTCTTGCCCTGGTCCCTTCTTTTCCAGCCACTCCTCCCTGCAGTCCCTGGGCTGGTGCCAGGAGCACGCAGCATTCCAGGGGTCCCTCCATCCCCCTCCACACATCACCCCAGCTCCGTCCCCGTGGCTGTGGTGCCTTCCCAGCAAATGCCAAATCTGCTGAGCAGACGGAAAAACGAAAAAGAGGAAAAAAAAAAAAAACAACACCCTACCCAATAATATGAGGAAGAAATGTTGGTGTGTCCTGGGTGGATTAGTCGAGACTCCTTGCTGGATTCCTCCGAAGGGAGGTGCTGGTGCTGGAAGCTGGCCACCAGCCGGGCCTGCCGCATTTTTCCTGGATTCTCTTACCATTTGGGGACTGAACTTTAGTCTGAAAAAGATGTATTTTTAACTTGCTTCTGTCTGAGGGTTGTCTCGGCTTCGGGCTGCTTGGTTTTCTCCTGGCTGGCCGTGCACTGAGGTGGATGTGGTGGGAGGTGGGGGCTGGACCCTCCATCCCAGCTGGACCAGGAGGAGGAAGCGAGAGAAGGGAAGGTTTGTTCTGACGCCAAGAAAACCATTCCAGAAGGTTCCTCCTGCTTGGCCCAAGTGTGGAGCAACGGGAATGGTGTGTCAGGACAATGGCAGCAGCGATGGAGACATGGGCGAGCCAATCTGCCGTTGAGATCGCTGTGCAAAACAAGGATGAGTGTCTTGGGAAGGCCTCTAGCCCCAGCGTGCAGGGCTGATGGGCCAGACACCACTGCCTTGGAAACAGCCACTGAAGTGTGCAGCATTCCTGTCTCTGGGGGCTCCTTCCCCTCCCTCCCTCCCAGATGTGGAGCTGTCACAGGACACTGGCACTGCTGGCCTCTGCGTGCCACCCGGGCTGGCACTCGGCCACGGGCTGGGCTCAGCCTGGCAGGGTGATGAGGTTCTGCTGAGGTTCTGCTGAGGTTCTGCTCAGCCCAGGGCTGGGCTCAGCCTGCCAGGTGCTGAGGTTCTGCTGAGGTTCTGCTGAGGTTCTGCTGAGGTCCTCCTGAGGTCCTCCTGAGGTTCTGCTGAGGTTCTGCTGAGGTTCTGCTGAGGTTCTGCTGAGCCACGGGCTGGGCTCAGCCTGGCAGGATGATGAGGTTCTGCTGAGGTTCTGCTGAGGTTCTCTTGAAGTTATGCTGAGGTTCCACTCAGCCACTGGCTGGGCTCAGCCTGGCAGGATGCTGAGGTTCTGCTGAGGTTCTGCTGAGTCACGGGCTGGGCTTAGCCTGGCAGGGTGATGAGGTTCTGCTGAGGTTCTGCTGAGGTTCTGCTGAGGTTTTCCTGAGGTTCTCCTGAGGTTCTGCTGAGGCTCTGCTCAGCGCAGATCTCTGCAGGGCAGGGCTGAGGCACGGTGGGCCCGTTGTTTATTGTAGGGCTGCTGGCCACAGTGGCTCTGCAGGGTGTCACTCGCTTCCCCTGCTCGGGGACAGAGCCTGCCCAAGCCAGCAGGACAATCCGGGCTGTGTTTTCATAATTAAAACAAATAAAACAAACCCGTACGCGGCGTTATTTACAATACGGGCTCGGGAAGAGTCCAGCTGAATATTGTTTCCTCGCAGAGTTTTTCCCTTTGTGGCTCACACACGAGTTTGTTGTTGTTGGCTGCTCCCGAGGCCGCGGTCTCGCGTGCCGGGGCTGCTGCCGGCCCGCAGCGGGCAGCCTGGAGGGCTGGCATGGGGTGCCAGGGCTGGGCTCTGCCCGGCGTGGGCAGCCTGGAGAGCTGGTGTGGGGTGGCCAAGGCTGGGATCTGCCCAGTTTGGGCATCCTGGAGAGCTGGTGTGGGGTGGCCAAGGCTGGGATCTGCCCAGTTTGGGCAGCCTGGAGGGCTGGTATGGGGTGACCAGAGCTGGGATCTGTCTGTTGTGAGCATCCCTGGGAGCTGGCATGGGGTGGCCAGGGCTGAGCTCTGCCCAGCGTGGGCATCCCTGGGAGTTGGAGTGCCCAGGACTGGGCTCTGTCCATTGTGGGCATCCTTGGGAGTTGATGTGGAGTGGTCAAAGCTGGGCTCTGTCTATTGTGGGCATTGCTGGGAGCTGGTGTGGGGTGGCCAAGGCTGGGATCTGTCCGTTGTGGGCATCTTTGGGTGTTGATTGGGGTGGCCAAGGCTGGGCTTTGCCCATCATGGGAATCCCTGGGAGCTGGTATGGGGCGGCCAGGGCTGGGCTCTGTCCATTGTGGGCATCCCTGGGAGTTGGTGTGGGATGGTCAAAGCTGGGATCTGCCCAGCATGGGCAGCCTGGAGAGCTGGTGTGGGGTGGCCAAGGCTGGGATCTGTCCAGCATGGGCATCCCTGGGAGTCAGCAAAGGGTGGCCAGGGCTGGGCTTTGCCCATCATGAGCATCCCTGGGAGTTGGTGTGGGGTGGCCAAGGCTGGGCTCTGCCCCTCGTGGGCATCCCAGGGAGCAGGTGTGGGGTAGTGAGGCCTGGGCTCTGCCCACCTCGCTGGTGTGAGCCTTGCCCATCTGGGATTATCCCTGGAAAGCCAGCTGGGAAGGGTGGATGTGCACGGCACTGAGCATGGTGCTTTCCTGAAGGGCTTTTGCTGCTTGTGGGACTTGCTGCTGGCACAGCAGGGAGCTCTTTGGGGTGAAATCTTTGGGGTTTCCTGCAGAGGGGCAGCAGGTGATTTTCCAGCAGGGACCAGCATCACGTGCTGGTTGTTGTTGCCTGCAGCATCCCTGGGATACCTGCAGGGTCTGAGTCCTGGCAGTGCCACAGCCCTGGCAGGATGGACAGGGCTGGTGGGCTCTGGCTCCAGGCTCCCACCCAGGGCTTTGAGCCAGAGCTGTCCTGGGGGTGGAGAAGGGGACGTGGAAGGGGTGCAGCTGCAGCCCTCGGGTGTTGCACCCACCCAGCAGTGTTGGTGCAGCCTCAGGTGATGCTGGAAGGGCCATCCCTCACTGGGGAGGGGGATATGCCCACAGGGAGGGGACGTGGATGTACAATTGTCAAAGTTTCACCCTGCTGCTTTGGGGCAGGTACCAGCACGGCGAGGATGGGCAGGGAGGGCTGGGCTGCAGAGGAAGGTGAGCACCCCCCTCGTGCCAGGCTGCAGGCAGACACGTTCAGCGGGAAGCATATGGCAGGTAATCCAGAGCCAGATGGGAATTTGCTCCCGTCGCTCCTGCCCCCGCTGCAGCTCCTGCATGCACGGCCAGCCTGGTGGCCACATCCCTGCAGGGACGGCCCCAAAGCCACCCCTGGGAGGGTGGCACAGCTGGATGGCCTCGTGCAGCTGTGCAGGGACACCCCAAGGGGCTCTGGTGGTGCTGGGCACTGGGGCACCGAGCTGGCTGAGCACACCAGCCCCTGCCTAGCGGGGCAGGGCTTAAAGCTGGGCTTAGCAGGTCAAAATCTGGCTAATGAGTTAATGGCAATTAATTAACTGCAGGGCACTTTGCAGATATTAACTAATTGTTCTGCTGGGAGCGTGGTGTGTGCCATTACCCCACCTGACAGGCTGAGGTGTGGAGCAGCCTCACACCACGCTGGAGGTGAGTTAACCCCAGGGCTGTGACTCCAGCCAGGGGTAATTCTGCGTCTCTTGGTGTGGTGAGCAATCGCCAGGAGCTGCAGGCACGGCAGGATCAGATCCCACCATAGAACCCTCTCTGTTTTTCTGTGCACCCACAGACTTTGGAACCTGAGCATCTCTCTGAGCTCTGTCCCCGTGAGTGTTTTAGGGGGAGGCAGCTGAAGCCACGATGTTCCTGGTAAC
This sequence comes from Passer domesticus, assembly GCF_036417665.1. Classification (NCBI taxonomy): domain Eukaryota; kingdom Metazoa; phylum Chordata; class Aves; order Passeriformes; family Passeridae; genus Passer; species Passer domesticus. The sequence continues at coordinate 9,962,442 of NC_087491.1, forward strand.
CACCACCCACGCAGGCAGTCTTGTGTCTGCTGGCTCTTCCCTGTGCTCCCCAGGAGCTGCTGCAGCATCTGGGCATCCCCAGCACAGTGGAGGGTTTGCAGAGAGAGAGAGGAGCCCTCCAGGAGCTCAGGCTCCTCGCTGGGTGCAGGAGGTGCTTTGGTGCAGGTGCAGCTATTTTTAAATCCCTCTGGACAGAGCGGTTTGGCCCCCGTGCAATTTCTGTTTGTTTGTTTATTTACTTCTTTTGGCGGCTGAGGAGTTTGTAGAAATGACTCAAACGTCAATTTATTTTGTCAGCTTTTGGGGAAGGGATTAAATCTCAGAGCCCCATTGTGAGAACGGATCTAATTTTAGGCGTGTGATCTTAAAATAGAGGAAAGGAGAGGCAAAAAAAAGCAATAATTAGGCGTTTTACCCTGGGCCAAGGGAAAACAGGCTGTGAGGTGGCCCCAAGGAAGAGATGTGGCTGCCCACAGCCAAAGTCAACACTTTGGGAGGTGGCTGGAGCTGCTCCTGCCTGGCACTGGGAAAGGCACAGCAGAGAGGTGTGGGCACAAGGGGAGGATTAGACCCCTGGTCTGATGGCACCTGGAAAGGGCACAGTAGAGAGGTGTGGGCACAAGGGGAGGATTAGACCCCTGCTCTGCTGGCATGTGGGTATTTGGAGCTTGGCCAAGCTGGTGGGCGTGCATGGTGGCCATGGTTGCTCATCCCACCCTGGTGGCTCAGGGCTGGTCCAGCTCCTGATGGAGTTCCTGGCCAGGCAAGGTGGGTCTTGTCACCCTGTGCAGGAGGTGGCCCTGGCTGGTCTCAGCATCCTTCCTCATCAATATGACAAAGGCAGACTGGAGTGTCCCTGTGATGGGGGGACACAGAGGCCGGGTCTCGTTTCATGGCAGGACTCGTCATCCCGTGAGCAAATATTCTGGTGATATTAACATACTTGGGATTTTCTAACGAATCAAAGCTCTCCTAAGCAGTGCCAAGAACAATTCAACAGTCTCCAAAACCAGCTTTCCCTGAGGATTACTTGTTCCTTGTGCCAGAATGATTGATGAGAGCGGGTAGGTTCAGGTGACTCAGTCCTACGTGACCCGATGGTCTCATCCTGCAGCCCAACAGGGACTGTGCCATGGGATCCCTGCTCCCCTGCAGCCCCTGGAGGAGGCTCATCAGGACCTGACAGCTTGCAGGGCATCCTAAAAACATCCCATGAGCCTGTCAGCACTGTGTAATCTCCTTTCTCCCTCCTGTCCAGGAAATTTCTTGCGAGGGTGTTGACAAAGTCAGAGGATGCAGGGGCAGCTCGTGGTCAGCTCTCTCCCCGAGCACCCACCAAACCCTCCTGCCTCTGTCACAGCCTCTCCTCACCTCTGGCAGCCTGGCTGGCTTGGAGAGGATGGAAACCTGCTCCTAATGACAAAGCAGGAGTAATTCATGCTGTTACCTTGATAACAAAACCAGCGAACGCCGCGAGCTGCCTTTGAACTGCCAGCAGGAGCAAAAATGCAAGGCATGTGTTTAAGGGAAGCTTCAGTCCCTGGGTGTTTTTGGGAGGAAAAAAGCATACACAAGACTGTTTGCTTTTGCTTGAAACCTCTTTTGTGATGCCCCTCTCTTGGATGGCTCTGTGGCTTTGGACAGTTCAGGCCGTAGGTGGATGTTTGTGCTTGGAGATGTTTTTCCATATGCTCCTCATAGCTCTGCTGGCAGATTTTGCACATGGGCTGCAAGAGAGAGGTAGGCTGCTCTGATGTCATATGATAATGTGAAATTAGCTCCACTTTACATAAATTGAGACACTCAGGTGCTTCCAGGCCTGGGTAGGGTGTGCTGGGGGTTCCTGCCCTCCTTCCCCTCTGCTGGGAAGGGAGGCAGAGCCCTGGGCTGGCTGGCAGCAGGATCCTGCATCTCTGTGCACACAGGGCTCTGTTCTCCCCTAATCCACTGCCAGCTGAGGGTGAATTCCAACCCGTGGTGGAAATTTAGGTCAAAGGTGCTTTTAGTTCAGAGGAATATGATCAAATTAGGGCCTTTTGTGTTTGCATGTGTTGCTTTGGGGTTTTTTTTCTGAAGGGACTTGCGTAGGCAGGGCTGCAGGAAGGGCTTGGCACATAGATGGGCAGATCCTGACCATCTGTAAATCAGGACAGCGCTGCCTGTGCCTGTGGCAGGGCTGGAATTTCAGCTGGAAAGGTCACAATTGGTCCAGAGTTGGTCTTCAGCCAGGGATGTGTTTCTGGCCCTGCCTGGAAGGGAGAGGTGTGGGCACAGCTGGCAGAGCCCCTGAGCCTGTGGTGTTTCCCCAAGCCCACCCCCAGGGAGGGTTGGCTCAGGGCCTTCCCTGAGGCCTGGGAGGTGGAGGGATTAAAATGTTATCCCTTGGGAAAAGCAAAGTCACCGTGCTGGTTGTGAGCTGGGAGGTTCCACCAAAGCCCCTGCAGTCCTGGGAATGGATGAATCCCCTGCCATCCTTCATCCCATTGCCATTCTTCATCCCATTGTCATCCCTGCATCCCATTGTCATCCTGGACCCTATTGCCATCCTGCATCCCACTGTCATTGTTCATCCCATTGCTGCCCCTGCATCCCTTTCCCTTCCTGTGTCCCACTGCCATTCTGGCCCCCATTTCCCTCCTGCATCCCATATCCCTCCTGCATCCCACTGCCATCCTTCATCTCACTGCCATTCTGCATCTCTTTTCTTCATCCTATTGCCATCCTGATCCCCATTGCCCTCCAGATTCCCATTTCCCTCCTGGTTCCCATTTCCTTCCTGGTTCCCATTTCCCTCCTGCATCCCTCTGCCCTCCTGCATCCCTCTTCCCTTCTGGCTCCCATTTCCCTCCTGGTTCTCACTGCCTTCCTGATCCCCTCTTGCCTTCCTGGTTCCCTTTCCCTCCTGGTTCCCATTTCCCTCCTGATTCCCATTTCCCTCCTGTTCCCACTGATTTCCCTCCTGCATCCCTCTGCCCTCCTGCCCGATCTGTGCACTTCTCACTCGTGGTCAGGTGCAGGGGAAGAAGAGGCAGCTACGTGACGAGTTCTCACTGTAAATACCCTAAACCCCCAACTTCTCCGGTTGGTTTTTTATGCTTGGTTCTTTTCTGAAGAAATCCATGAGTTGGCATTGCTGTCTGAGGCACAGCAGCCTCCTAAAACCTGTTTGTTTTCATTCTGACATTACCACAAGGTCTAAAATAAGCGCTGCAATTTCCAGGCCCCTTCGCAATTAGCGATAGGCAGGAATGAACCATTCAGCCTTAAATTAATTGTGCTGGGGTGCGTTGGATTTTTTGTGGATTTTTTTCCTTTCTTTTTTTTTTTTTTTTTATTATTGATGCATAATATATGATGAGAAAAAGTGAAAAAATAATTAAAGTCTGAAGAGCGCTGCATGGATTCATTCATTATGAAATCTGGGTCAGCAGCCGGAGAAGGAAAACAAGGAAGGGGGGGCTGCTGGAGTGGAAAAACAGGACTTGAGAAGCGCTGCAGGCACGGCAGGAATGCGCGGAAGGCCCTTTGCAGGCAGCCTGGGAAATCCAAAGTTGCATCGTGGCTGCCCCCCGAGGAGGAGCTGCCTGCCGGGGAGGGGAGGGGGATGCTGGAGAGGGGATTCCCTCTCCTGGCTGCTCCTCAGCCTGGGCTGGGGGCAGGCGCTGCTCTGCTGAGCCAGCAAATCCTGCTGGGGATGGAAGCGCCCGGAGAGGCGGAAAGGGCTGAGTGGGGTTTGGGGTTTGAGTTCAGCAGTGTGATCCCAAAGGGCTGGGCTGGGGTTTGAGCAGTGTGATCCCAAAGGGCTGAGTGGGGTTTGGGGTTTGAGTTGAGCAGTGTGATCCCAAAGGGCTGGGCTGGGGTTTGGGGTTCAGCAGTGTGATCCCAAAGGGCTGAGCTGGGGTTTGGGGTTTGAGCAGTGTGATCCCAAAGGGCTGAGCTGGGGTTTGGGGTTCAGCAGTGTGATCCCAAAGGGCTGAGCTGGGGTTTGGGGTTCAGCAGTGTGATCCCAAAGGGCTGAGCTGGGGTTTGAGCAGTGTGATCCCAAAGGGCTGAGTGGGGTTTGGGGTTTGAGTTCAGCAGTGTGATCCCAAAGGGCTGGGCTGGGGTTTGGGGTTCAGCAGTGTGATCCCAAAGGGCTGAGTGGGGTTTGGGGTTCAGCAGTGTGATCCCAAAGGGCTGAGCTGGGGTTTGAGCAGTGTGATCCCAAAGGGCTGAGTGGGGTTTGGGGTTTGAGTTCAGCAGTGTGATCCCAAAGGGCTGAGCTGGGGTTTGGGGTTTGAGTTCAGCAGTGTGATCCCAAAGGGCTGAGCTGGGGTTTGGGGTTCAGCAGTGTGATCCCAAAGGGCTGAGCTGGGGTTTGGGGTTCAGCAGTGTGATCCCAAAGGGCTGAGCTGGGGTTTGGGGTTCAGCAGTGTGATCCCAAAGGGCTGAGCTGGGGTTTGAGCAGTGTGATCCCAAAGGGCTGGGCTGGGGTTTGGGGTTCAGCAGTGTGATCCCAAAGGGCTGAGCTGGCTCAGAGCATCCCTATGCCATGAACATCCCTATGCCATGAACATCCCTGTGCCATGACAATCCCTGTGCCACGAGATCCCTGTGCCATCATATCCCTGTGCCACCAGTATCCCTGAGCACACGGCTCAGATTTTGGGATTTCAGCCCTTGCCTAGGACGCAGCTAATTGAATTGCAAAGAGTGTGGTTGAAACTTGGAGTCTTCCCCGCTGGCAGGAAGCGCAGAGATTTCAAACCGTGCTTTTGTGCTGGTTTGGGAGAAAAAGACAGGATTTTTGGAATTTAATTGCAAGATGGAAATTCCCCTCCTTCCTCTTGCTCCTTTCACAGGAAATATGGCCCAAATTGATCAGACTTTGCAAACAATCAGCGTTCATCCTTGGGAAATATTCCATCACTGGAGCATTCATCCTTGGGAAATAATTCTCTGACCCAGTCACATTAAGTGCTCTTCTGAGCAAGCCCTCTCCATCCCAGTCCCCAGCAGGATGGATTCGTGATCCCAATAGGAGCTTTTGGGCTTTCTCTTCAAGCAAATATTAATTCAGGCAGTGTCAGGAGACCCTTCCTCTTGTTTTAGCCCACTGAACAGCCACAGGATCGACGTGCTGCTCCAGGGGAAGCCCTTTGGTCTGGCTTGTGCACGCACTGGGTTTTATCCCTTCTCCAAAGATCCCTTCCCTGCTCTCCCGCAGATCCGCCTGCATCATGTGGGAACCATAAATAAAAGGCTGTTGAATTTAGCTGCCTGTGTTGCAGCAGTGAGGATGATACAATCCTGCGTGCAGCACACACGGGATGGGTGTGAGGATGGATAGAAACGTGCATTGATCCCCCAGCTGCTGCCCTGCAGATGGATCTGCCTTTCCCTGCCAGGGAACTTCCTGAGGTAGATCCAGCTCCGTGCAGGGGCTGTGGTGGTGACACGAGGGGCACAAACAGAGCTGGTTGAACCCTGGGGGTCCCTCCAGGATCTGGATTGCTGGTGCTGCCTGTGGGTGTCCAGGAATGCACCCAGCCCTCCTTCCCTGGCATCTCCAGCTGTCACAGTTTCCCTCGAAGGATCTGATTTCCCTTCCATAAAGACCAGCCTGATTTAGTTCCAGGCTGTGCAGAAAGGGCTGCTTTGGGGTGGGGAGTAGAAGAAATGGTTAAACCGGAGATGCCGGGATGTTTTCCCACACGGTGAGCAGTGGGGGAACACAGAACTCGTGTTGAATCGGAGAGGAGTAATAACGCTCCTAATTTTCCTGTGTGATTTAATAAAAATGTAAATTGATTTTGGGTGGATGACTCACTCCGGAGGGTGGTGTCGATCAAGATTAATTGGTGGCTGTGTGGAACCAGTTGGGCTTTGTTCCCGCTGCTCAAAGGCAACTGGAATGGTTCCATGGTGGTGGTGTGGCAGTGGTCTGGCCCCTGGGGTCTCTCATCCCGTTTGGCCCCAGCATTTTGGGGCAGGGAGTGGTGGGTAAAGCCGTGGTGGCTTTATCCAGTGCTGCTGGATGTATCCTATTGGGATCCCAAGCCCTGGAAACTGTTGTGGTGCCAACAGAGAGGCAGATCTCTGCCCGGGACTCATTGTGGGGCAGGATTTGGCCCCATAGCAGGAGGGTATCCATCCTCCTGCTCCTTCCAGGGTGGGTGAAAACGTGCCAGGACACTGCACTCTGACCCCAGTCCAGCTCTGGACACTAATGGATTACAAATAACAATAATAAATGACAGGAGATGGGATAATCTACCTACTGTAATGTCGTATTACCGTGGCTGTTAGTTATAGATTAATGTATAATTGTATTACATTGGCTACATATGCATAAAGCTCGTGCTGCAGGGCCTTGGCCAGCCTTTAACTCTCTGTGGTTCGCAAAGAAACTTCAGGGCTTTGATCCCACACATCCCAAGAGCCCTGTGCCAAGGCATCTCCTGTGTTTTTGCAAGCCAGGAGCATCTGTGCTGCCTCTGTGTGCTGCTGGAGCACCAGCCCCATCTCCCCGGGATGCACTGCAGGGACACAGGGAATGCTGGCCACAAGGGATTTGTGCACTTTGCACCAGCAGGTGAGGCAAAAGTGGGAAATAAAGCCCCCTGCACGCCCATCACTTTGGCCTGACACCTGAGCAGCGCAAGGCAGGGCTGTGAGGGCTCCCCAGCAGATCCTTGGCGTGACCAAGACCCAGTTCTGTCGAGAGTAATGAAGTGCGAGCCCTTCCCTTCAGTTATTTTTAATGTGGTTCTGCTCAGGCTCGGCTAAATCCGGAGGAGCTGCCTCTTGTTTGCAGATCCTCCCTCTGTGCCACCGGATTGCTGGGCTCGGGGTGAATTACTCACTGCTCTGGGGCTGGGTGGACTCGGATCTGTTTGGTTTTGGGCTTGCCTGGCTCTGATGAGCACGGGTGCAGATGATTTTCTCGATGCTGTGACCAGAGTTGAGGGTTTGGGGACCCTCATGGTGCCTGTGCTGGGGCTGAAGTGTGGGGCAGGCAGGGAGGAGGGGGTTTCACCCTTCCAGGAGGGTTTTCCAGCCGAGGAGGATGCTCTGAGGGCTCTGTCCCTGCCCTGGCTTTTAGCAGCTCCAACCCCACTTGCTCTGCCATTCTTGGGGACATTGATGTGCTCTTCACTTGTCCCATCCTTTGCTGAGCAGCACCTGTGGGAGGAATGGGAGTGGGAATTCCTTCCCTGCTCCCCTTTCCATCCCAGCACAGCCCTCCCTGCTGTCCTGCCTTTAATTTTTGCTGCCTCTCTCCCTTCTCCTCCCAAGAGCGCGAGAAGCAGAGGCAGGAAACGTGGGCTGCTGCCAGATGGCTCGAAATGTAGCATCTGTAATACTTTATCAGAAGAAATTACGGCCCAATCACTCTCCCTGATTAAACAGCCTGGCCAGATCCTCCACGAGCCAGCTGGACAGCCTCACCCTCTCGCGACAGGAGGGGAAGGCACAGGAGCAGGGGACGTGGGGAGGATGGTGGCAGAGGGAGGCTTGGATGGGCAAGGGATTGGGCTGAACCCTCCAGCAGCAGGGTGGGTGTGTTGCCACCTCCCTGGGCTCATCCTGTGTGGTGGCAGCTCCTGCTCTTTGCTTCCCATGGGCATCCACGGGGTATGGAGGTGAGCAGCCCTCCCTCAGAGAGCGAGGGAGAAGTTGATGTTTCCCCTCTTGTTGGTTTTCCAAATCTTGGCGAAACAGCACAGCCATGCCGAGCCACCCTGTGGGCTGCTGATGTTTTGATTGTGGAAATTGTTGTGAACAGGCAGAGGGTGAGGGATGCTCCAAACCCTCGGGGCTGGCTGGAGCATCCCCCCAGTCCCTGCACCCCTCAGGCTGGGGATGATGTAGGAGTGCCTGGAAAAAGGGAGCGGGCAAGAAGGGAAACTGAGGCAGGGCAGAGGGTGCCTCTAGGACCTGGAAGGTCATCTGGAATGCTAGTGAGAGTTAGCTCCAGAGTTTAAGCCTCTGAGCAACCTGTCCTCTGGCTCACCCTGCCCTCGTGCTTGTTGTGAGCGTGGTGGCCAAAGCGCGCTGCTACCGCTTTCAATGGGCTTGGCTCTGCCATGACTTCACCCCGGCTGGCTGGCAAAACGCAGGCGTGGACTAATGCCACTAATTTCCACTAATGCTGGTGGAAAAATCTCCTGCTGGCGTGAGCAGGGGCTGCTTTCCCAGCCTGCTGCGTGCGGGTGGGGAGAGGGGGTTGCGCCGCCTCGCGAAGGAATTCACGTCCAGGCGCACGGAGCTGTTTTCTTCCCTGGCTTGCTTGAAGTGGTGACCAGATTTTTTTTCCTAAATGGAAAACAGGAGGAATCTGTGCTCTTAAGTGCGTGGAATTAGCTGTTGGACGTAGGGAGTTTGTGGATGAAAAAGGGGAGGAAGGTGTTGAGTGTCTGCGCATGAGAGTGGGAGATCCAGTGTCTGAGAGTGGGATGCTTTTGGCCTGAGCTGTCCTGCGTCCCCATCCCACATCCCTGTGCCTCCCCAGCAAGCCCACAGGGACCCAGGCAGTTCTGGAACCTGCCTCAGGCACAGATGTGCTTTTCCCTGTCATCCCTCTGCCCTTGGTGGGGGAGAAATGCTGGGCCCAGGAAAAAACAACAAAAAAAGCACATTTTCCACTCAACTGCAGTGGGATTTAACTGCAAGGATGCAGGTGGAGCAGGGCTTGGGGTCTCCCAATCTCCTGGGGCTTAGGAAGGCACAAAACCATGGGGTCCTGCATGAGGAGGATGGAGGAGCAGCTTCCCTGGATGCTGGAGCCTTCCTCCCTCGCCAGCCTCCCGGGGGCCTGGGCAGGAGGAGGGGAACTGTACACCTGGAGAAACATTATCCCTTCCCTTGCCCGTAAATATTTTACGAGCAGATTAAAAATTGAAGCCAAAATGAGCTCTGCCATCAGAAGAAACCGGCTCGGTTTCAAGTTCTGTTTAAGTATTTTTCTTTATAATGTAGCTGTGTCAATTAGAAAATGACATTGCTATTTAAAATGCTGTTCCGTAGCCCTCTTTAATTAAGGCAGCGATATAATACCAATCTGCTCTCATTAATGAATTTTTAACAATCAAAATGAGAGCTGAATGACGCAGGGTTGGATTTGCAGCGCGGGTGTTTTCTCTGACGGCGCAGTTAAAGGAGCAGCGGCTGGAGAGGGGGACAGGCTGCTCCTCCTCGGGCTGAGCAGCTGCAAAAGCACCTCAGCTGCTGCTTGGTGGCTTGGGAAGGGCTTCATCCCTCTGTTGGCCTTGAGGAATTGTCCTGGAGGGGGAAAATCCTTCTAAGGCTGGTGGGTAGCTTTGTAAGACCTGCACTGGGAAAAAGCAAAGATGCCCAAGTCCTGAGCAGAGACACAACTGGAAATAGAGATGGGAGTGGGGCTGTGAGCCCAGGACCACCTCAGGGTCACATCCTGCCTTGCTGCACCGTGTCCTCACTGCTCAGCCTCGCTGGGCATCCTTGGATCCCATCCCTGGCCCAGCTTTCCCCAGGGATCCCAAAATGTCTTTTACTGTGGCAGCAAAGTGTGTGATGCTGTTCTGGGGTGTGTGGCCTTCCCACCCCAAATAAATCCCTAGTTTCATTCCTTTTCCCCACAAAGTGTTTCTAATTTTGTTTGGACAAGGCAGGGTAGGTTAAAGATGCTCCTGCACCTCAGCTCATGCTAATTGTCTCCCACTGTTGGATCAGGAAGCCTTTTTTCCCCAGTGCTTATTCTCTGGAGTTGCTGGAGGAGCTCTCTCCCCTCTGCTTCTTCCTTCAAGGAGGCAAAACAAAACCAGGAATTTGTTTGAATAATAAAAAAATTAACCAGGCGTGAAAAGCTTAAGCGTAATCATTTCCGTGGCCTGCTTTGATTGGAGTTGATATGATTTGTTTGCTCTCTCATCCTTCCTCCCCGTTTCCTCTTCAGCACCCACTCCTTGCTCTGGCCTTTCCCTGACAATTTGGGTATTTTTGGAGCAGTGTGTGTGTGGAGCAGCATCCCTGGGATGCTGATGGAGCAGGGGAGCTGCAGGCTGGATCAATCCAATGCTCAAGCCCGGAGAATCTGGGCTGGGCTGGATGTGCAGCAGGGATTTCTGCAAATCCCATCCTTCTCCTGGTGTCCCCCTGCTTGCCTGGCAGATGGTGACACTCCAGGTGAGCCACACCTGCTTTGTAATTGTCACCAAAGTTCTGCTTTCAAATATTTTGTGTGGAGCTGGAGTGACCAGCCCGGAGGGGCTGGAGCTTCCCCCACCTCCCCTCCCCTGCCAGAGAGTTGAGCGAGTGGGTTGAGGTTTCCTGGCTGGGTTTTTGTTGCCATAGGGAAGAGAATTGAAGCCTGGAAACCATCCTGTGGGTGCAGGGAGGAAGTGTCAATGTCTAGGAAAACAAGGAGAAAATAGCAGCGGCAGCACCGCGCCGCCCGGGCCCAGCAGGAGCCGGGACAAACCCTCCTGGCAGATGGGAAAGGCCAACGGGGTCGTGCTTGGGGTCGTGCTTGTCCTTCCTGGCACTGCTGGCACTCAGGGATGCCAGCCAGCAAAGCCATGGCCCAGGAGCTCCAGCTCCGTTCCCTTCCTGCAGGGCTGGGAGAGCCCAGAATGGATTCACAGCGAAAAAGAAGGGAATATGGGATGATGTTCTCTGCTCTGATTCCAAGAGGAGGAGAGAGAGATGCAAGGGCGGCTCCGAGCTTTTGCCCAGGAATAGCCAGGGATCTGCTTGGAGCCTTGCATCCCATCCCACTGCTGATAATTTTGGAGCTGAATCATCTGCATTTCTGCTGCTCCCGAGACAGCGTCAGGAGTACGCATCCCCAGGGTGTCAGAGGCACATTTTTGTGGGTTGACAATGGATCTGATTAAGAAAAAAACCAACCCAAATGCCATCTAAAGCCGCCAGCCCTGAAGTCTGGACTCCTGTTGCTCATTTCCCATTCAGACACTCCTAGGGACGAGCGTGGCCCTGGCTGTACAGCAGGGCTGGGGGATGAGTAAAACCCATCTGCAAACGCTGAGGAAGAGGAGGTGGAGGGGTGGGAGGTGCACTTTGGAGTGCTTTGGCTTCAGCCTGGGCGTGGGGGTGGCCCTGGTGACACCGCAGCCATCGGGAGGCCAGAAAGGCTCCTGTGCTGCAGGGCAGGGAGCAGGTGGAGCTGCACTGCCAGCGCCCCTGGCCACCAGCTCAGGTGTGGGGTCACTGTGACCCCGAGCCAGCTCAGGGGGGTCAGCTGGCGGTCACAGGGCCTGTCCCCTGTGCTCCTGCACTGTCACAGCGAGGGCAGGTGTGCCCAGGTGGGGTATTCCCTGCTGTGGCTGTCCTGAGCATCCATCAGAGCTGTCCTGAGCATCCATCAGAACTGTTCCAGCATCCACCAGAGCTGTTCCAGTGTCCTTCAGAGCTGTTCCAGTGTCCATTAGAGCTGTTCCAGCATCCACCAGAGCTGTTGCAGTGTCCAACAGAGCTGTTCCAGCATCGACCAGAGCTGGTTAACGTGAGCTGTGCAGCACCCAGCCTTGAGGGTGCTGCCCTGCCCTGCTGAGCACCTGCCTGGGGCCGGGGCAGTGCAGGGGCAGCTTAACCCATCCTGCCCCAGCAGCAGGAGGAGAGGAGAGGCTGGGTGGAGCTGCTGATGCAGATTTCTCCGAGCAGAGAAATGCCTTTTGTCACCCAGCCTGGTGTCAGGCGTTGGCCACGGGGCGTCCTCTGTCACACTGGTACTGCCCAAGTGGCTCTGCTGTCTGTCACTGCAGGGATGGCAGCCTCTGAGCCTTCTGCTCCTGGAGGGGGAAAGGGAGGGAAGGTTAAGCCAGAGGACCCGTGAGATTGATTTTTAGGGGAACCTGCAGGGAAGCTCCCCCACCTTGCTGCAGTTCTTCGGCACAACCCGTCAGCTGCTGTCCCCAAAATGCCACTGCCACCACTGGGTGGGCAGAGAGGTGGGTGTTTGTCACCTGTTTGTGAGCCAGGCTGCCAGGTAATCTCCTGTGCCCAGGACGTGCCAGCTCATCGCTGGGATTGTCACCAGAGTTTCACTGGGGCGTGGGAACTTCCAGTGCCAGGCTTCTGGGTGGCTGGCACACTGGTGTGCCCCACACCAACTTGTTTGTCCTTTTGGCACTTTCCTACCTGAGAAGTCCCTTTATTCCTCCTCCCACTGGTTTTCTGTCCCTGCTGCTCTTGTGGCAGAGGCACCTGGGTGTCTGGGACGGATCTGGCTCAGCCCAGGGGACACTGCAGCTCCCCCTCCATCCTCTCACACCTGCTCTCTCCCAGCCAGCGAGTTTCATTAACGTACTAATTAGGGTTAAAGCACTAATTAGAGCGTCTGTGCCGTGTCCTTGGGAAGGCAGCTTGGCTCCTGGGTGCTAATGGAGCTGCTGTCACAACAAACACCAGGCACACGTGCTGCTCCTCACCCAGCCCAGCCAGCATCCCGGGATTCTCCTGCCCACACCATGGAACAGGAGCTGCTCCTGGCAGCATTCTCTGTCGCTGTGTCCCATGGCTAAGGCTGAGTTTAAAGGGTGCTTCTGAGTATATTTTCTATTATTTAATATATTTTAGTAGTAAATTTTCTGCTAAGTGGTGCTTTGGAAGGTCAGACACGCTTTGTGAAGTCTGGAGGAATTCAGTGTAGTTTGATCTCCCCGCAGAGGGCTGCAGTATTTTTAATACCTCTCCTGCCCAACCTTCCCCTTCAAAAATACCATTTTCCCCTGTAAAAATAGACTGGCGTGGCCAAACAGCCCCCAGATGACACTCAGAGCTCGCTTTGAGCTCAGAAGTCTTGCAGCTGGACAACAAAACCATTTCCCCCTGCTTCTTTGGACTCTTGAAAAACCTGGAGGTCTGGGGCTTGGTTTTAACCCCGTCATTCCCGTGCTGTTCTTCCCAGGGAAGCCAGGAGCCATCCCTGGGAAGCTGCGGGCGGGATTGCTGTTTGCCTGCACGGCACTTTCCGTGTCTGAGCAGCGTGTTCCTGTGTTGTCATGAAACAGAAGAACAGGATAATTAAATTGCCCTTTTCCCAGCAAAACGTTCCTGTCTCAGCTCGGCGGCGGGGCCGGGCTGTGGCTGGCTGCCAGGCACACATGCCTGCCTGCTGATGGGAGGTGTGAAAAGCACCAGGGAGGGCATGCAGTGCTGATTGCTGGCAGGGTTTGGGGAGATTTGTCACCCCCCTGGAAGCAGAGGCAGGGCTGGCAGGGAGGGATGCCACCCAGGAGGGGTCCTGGGTGCCCCCGCCGGTAATTCCCAGCCTCTAAGCTGGGGCTGCTGGGATAATGGAGATATTCTTGTCCTTAAGCCTCTCAAGGGTTGCAGGTCTTAAAAAGGGCTCCGGCTGTCGAGTCTGCTGGGCTCAGGCTGGGCATTAGCGGGGTGGGAGCAGTGGGGCAGCCAGGACAGGCTCAGCAGGTGATGCCTGGAGCTGGATCAGTGCGGCTTTGGCGGCTGCTGTCGGTGTTAGGGAGCATCCTTTGGGAGCAGCCAGGCCTGTCAGCTCATCCTGGCTCTCCTGCCATGCTGGTCCCTCTCTGAGCTGCTGCTGCTCCATCCCTAAATTGTTAAAAGCTCATGTCAAGGCAGAGTTCTGTGTTTCTGCTCTTAGCCAGCCTTCCTCGCCTGCTTTCCTCTCTCCTCTCCTCCTCCTCCTCCTCCACCCCGGATCCTGGGACCCGTCAGTGTTACTGCTTTGCCTTCAGCTATGACCCTCCAAGAGCTGGCTCTGCCCTGCCGTTGTCACCCCTTGGTGTCCCTCCCCTGGAATATTAACGCCACAAATCAGGAGTGACAGCCTGGGCTGGACACGCCGGCCGGGAGGAGGTGTCAGAGCAGAGGTGACACGCGGTGGCTTTGTCCTTCTCCTCAGGGCTGTGTTTTCCTTCCAGAGAGAGGAAAGCAGCTGAAGCCACCTTTAAAAGTGGAGAGCTGGAAGGGTAGAGCAGCAAGGCTGGGATTTTCATCCTGCTTGGATGCTCCTTCCCACCTCTGTGTCCATGGCTTTCCTCTCCTCCATCCAGCCATGTCCAGCTTGGCCACTGTGTTTTCTTCTTGGTGAGCTCCACGGGTGCTGGCAGCCCTGGAGCTGGGCTGGGAAGGAGCCATGCCCTGTGGAAATGTGTGCACCCCGCGTTTTGCCGTGTGAGGAGCTGGGGAATTTCCGTGTTTGGTGGATGCAGGGGACAGCAGATGTAAGGGGGATTACGGGCGGCTTTTTTGCACGCGTGTGTGCACACGTGCAGCCAGGCAGGCAGGCAGGGATGGGGGCTGTGTGGCACTCGTGAGCCTGGCACCCTCTCTGCACTGACAGGAGCGTGGGGGAGAGCACAGGAGACACTTGGGCACAGCTCTGGGGGCCTGCAGTGGTTGGGGACAGCACTGGGGACGTGGCTCTTGTCTCTGGGCTTGTTCTGCTGAGGGGGGACTGCAGCCACACAGGGGGAATGTGGGGGGAATGGGCAGTTGGGTTGTTGTCCGTGGTGGGGTCCCTCTGTGCCTCAGTTTCCCCCAGCAGTGAGTGGGGGAAATATGGACTGGGATGGCTGTGGCTGGCTGGAAGGTCACTTCCCATGCTGGGTACATCAGATCGTTCTGAATCACACCCCAGTGTGATTTGCTGTTTGCATCCTGGGTCACCCCATTGCTGCAAGAGCTTTGCAGGGACTCTGGCATTCCCTGGAGAGCAGCTGCCCACCAGCCTGTTTGGCTCTGGCAGTGGCAGTGACAGCAGGGCAGGGAGCAGTGGCACCAGCAGAGCCGTCACAGTGAACACTTTGCATCATGCCAGCCATGCATTCCCAAGGTTTTTATTTGAGCTGTGCCCCAGCAGCCCCCTGGGCTGGGTTTGGGCAGGGCCAGGGTGGCACGGGCAGGGCAGGGAGTGGGCACTGCTGCTGCAGGGCTGCCACCCTGACCTTCCCTCTCCACTGACCTTCATGCCCATCAGCATCAGCTCTGCTGCCTGTCCACGGCCGGGGATGCTGGCTGGGAGTGGGCAGCCATTGCCAGGGGGGTCTGGGGGCTCAGCAGAGCCCCAGGGAGGTGGGGGTGGATAATTCAAGGGCTTTGGCTCACTGACAGAGGTTAAGAGGGGAGCCATGGGATGTGTTTGGGGTGTCATTGATGGGGAGCTCTGCTGTGGTGCTGCTCCTGGGCCTCCCCTCAGCCCTGCCCAGCCACATTTGCAAGGGCAGGGTGGGAGCACAGCTGAGGAGCAGCCATTCCCCATGGGCTGTCCCCAGAGGAAATAAAGATGTAACTGGTGTGGAAATTCCGTGTGGGATCAGCATCCCCAGGGAAGCTGGGGAGGTGTGGGCACTGCTCAGCCTCGGGGTGGTGGGGTCAGGATCCATGTGGGTGTCAGTGCACAGGTGGGAAGGCCAGGAGGTGGTCCCTGTTCCCACACTGCTCCACAGGCTCTCCCCTCTGGCTCAGAGGGCTCCTGGGGGTGTTCTGGTGTGGCTGAAGCCCCTTCCTGGTCACCAAGGGGCTGTTCTGGGGGGGAATTGCCTTCTTTAACCTCTTCTGTCATGACTTTGTGCCACACTGGGGGACAGGCTGGGAGGAGCACTCAGAAATGTCTCCCTGGAGTCACAGGAGACCCCTCAGCTGTCACCCAGGGTCACTGGAGGACTTTTGGACCAGAGCTTTCCCTGCTGCCTGCGTGGAGGATCCCAGAGCATCCCTGGAGCTGACCTTGAGCCATCCCATTCCCACTGGTGCCCAGGGAATGCTGTCAGGAAATGGGTGACAAAACCACAACGCTGAAATCTCCCCAGTGCTGCACCCAAAGTTATCTCAAGCAACATCCCCTTTCTTTTTTGGAAACATTAAATACACCAAGCTGCAGGAGCAATGGACTGAGCTCCCCATCAGCTGGATTACAAATGAGAAGAACCATCACCCCAATTTCCATGGGCTGCCAGAGTGGAGATGTGGCTGAATTCATGAGTGCTTTGCTGCTGTGGTCCCTGTCCTTGCCCTGTGTCACCTGTGCCTGTGCCAGCCCCGTTCTGGCCCCTCATTCCAGCTGGTCTGAACCCAAGTGATGCTCCAAGAGACCCTCCTGGTTCCTGTGGTTCTCCTTTTGGGCCTGCTCCAAAGCCCCTCCATGTTCCTGGAAGCCATTCTGAGATTGCTCTCTGACAAAAGATTGATTTGAAAAAAGTGTTGAAATACCACAGGAAATGCTGTTTGTCCAAGACACCTTCCTCAGTCAGAAATGACAAAACCCCCTGATTTTGGATGAAAATTTGCTTGCCCTGGGCTTTATCTCTCTGAAGTTTCTTCCAGCCAGGATCTGGGCAGAGTTTGGGTGTGAAATGGGTGCTCCTGAAGGAGCTGCTGGGTGCCACTGGTGTGGAGTGCCTGGAGAGGGAGCCCTGGTGGGACAGCAGTGGGTGGGTGCCCATCTCTGCCCGGTGTGTGACAGGGGCTGGTCCCTGCAGGTGTCTGGTGGCAGGGTTTGCTCACAGGGTTGTGTCACCTTCATCACTGCTGGGGAGGAAGAGGAGGTCACAAAGTGAGCCAGGCAGGGCTTAGCAGCACCCACTGCTCTCCTGGCTGCCTGGCAAGGGGGCTGAGGCTCTTGGAGAAGAGGAAAAAATAATAATCTTCAAGCCAAGAAGCTGGGAGCTGCTGGGAGTGCATTTATCACGGGGAAGAAAAAGGCTCTGTTCCCTCTCTGCGCAGCGGCTGTTTATCACACTCACAAGGGATGGAGAAAATGTTCCATTTGTTGGGTACAGCCGGCAACCCACACAGCGTATAAATTAAGGGCTTTTACATGCAGAGTTCCCGAAATAAAACACACACACACACACACACACAACAGAGAGAGGAGTTTTGTGCCGGCCCCGGCGCGCTGCCTCTCCCCGGCCGTCCCCGCGCCCCAGCCCCGGCTGGCTCCCGTTCAGGAATTCCACATTATCTCTGAGCGTTTCCAGCTTCCTCAGCAGGGAACAGCTCTGCTTCTGTCTTCCTGCAGCCACATCTGGAAAGTGTTAGGCCGGGGTGTCAGCTGGCATGTGCTCCCCCCTTGCCGGGCACGGCGCGCTGGCTCCGACACCCTGCCCGCTCCGTGCCCCGCCTGCCTGGCTGCTGCGTGCCCTGACGCTGCACTCAGGCTTCAAACTGCCTGCCCCACAGGGCTGAGGGGATGGGTTTCCTCTGCCTCCCCTTTTTTTGGAGAGTTTTGAGGGAGTTTTTGTAGCTGCTGTGAGGAGAGAGGGCTCCAGGGATCTCCAAGGGTTGACCTCTGCAGGGACGCTCTGCTGTGGTCAGAGGTGCTCTGCTGTGGTCTGGGATACTTTCCTGAGATCAGGGGTGCTCTGCTGTAGTCAGGGGTCCTTTTCTGAGATCAGGAATGCTTTCCTGAGATCAGGAGTGCTCTGCTGTGGTCAGGGATCCTTTTCTGAGATCAGGAATGCTTTCCTGAGATCAGGGGTGCTCTGCTGTGGTCAGGGATGCTTTCCTGTGATCAGGGATGCTCTGCTGTGGTTGGATGCTTTCCTGTGGTCAGGAATGCTCTGCTGTGGTCAAGGATCCTTCCCTGAGATCAGGAATGCTTTCCTGAGACCAGGGATACTTTCCTGTGGTCAGGAATGCTTTCCTGAGATCAGGGATGCTCTGCTATGGTCAGGGATGCTTTCCTGTGGTCAGGGATGCTCTCCTGTCATTGAGGATGCTTTCCTGTGGTCAGGGATGCTCTGCTGTAGTCAGGGATGCTCTGCTGTGGTCAGGGATGCTCTCCTGTCATCGGGGATGCTTTCCTGTGGTCCCCAGCTCTGCTGGGGTCCTCCTGTGCTCCCTGTGCAGACCCTTCTCTTGGCACCCTTTTGGAAAGCTCGCTGCCTGCTCGGGGGAGTTTTCATCTCCTGGATTTCTGGACTGGCACCCTGAGCTGCAGCTCTGCAGGGATGTGGTGCTGCATCTGCTGGAGGCTCGAGGGTGGAGTTTGTGGGAGGTGAAACCTCTGTGATTCCCCAGTGCTCTGGGAGGTGTCTGGGGAGGTTCTCACTGTGCTCTGCTTGCTTGTGGTGCCTGTGGGCTCATCCCACTGGGATTTCTTCATTCCTTAGGGAGTATAAAGGGGAGTAAAGATATTTGGCTGCCAGCATCTCAGGCCCCCAGGAGAAATCCCCACGTGGTGTGGGCACATGGAGATGCCCAGCTGGATGATCTTCAGGTCTTTTCCCACCTCAGTGTCTCTGATTGCAGCAGGCCAGTTGAAAATGGAAGAGCTGCTTGTGACATCCCAGTGTTTAGAGTTCCCTTTGTGGTCCTTGGGGGATGTTGGTTGCTTGCTGCAGGTGGGGGTGACACTGGAAAGGGCTTTGCAGGTGTGATGGGTGACACTGCACAGAGAGAAAAAGCTTTGCAGAATGCAGGTGGTTCAGGGACTGATGTGCCCTTCAGAGCACAGGACATGGACAGCTGATGGCTTGTTTTCCAGATGGGATAATGACAATGACCTGGAAGCAGTGCCTTAATGACCTAATGGCCGGCGTGTGCAGTGCTCAGGAGGGTCTTTGGCAGGGAGGGATGTGGGAATGCTTAGATGTGCCCTAACCAGAGAGAGCTCCCCTTCTCCCTGGCTTTTTCCCCCTTTTTTTTTTTTTTTTTCTCCCTTGCTTTAAACCTGGCAGCCCTGATGGGATTTTAAAATTAAAGCTTAAAAAAACCCAAAAAAAACAGTCCAGAAAAAGAAAACAGGCCTTGGTTTTATAGACCCTGCAGATGCATCCGGCACCAAACTGATCCCAGATGCAGCTCCACTGTCAATAGTGTTACACGAGGGATCAATCCCCTTCATTGTTTTATGTGGCCTCTACAGCATCATCAGCTAATTAAAGCTAATGGGTCCCAGAGCAGCACTGACAGCATCTGATCCTATCAGCCTGCACAGCCTTTCTCTTGAAGGGCCACTCCAGAGCCAGATCCTGCACTCCAGACCCTGGCAAAAGCCTCTATTGACTCGGAGGATCAGGCTGCAGATCAATGGGAACTGTTGTTAAACAAACACCGCGGGATTAATGTCAGCTCCGCAGGGGGAGGAGGTCGATGGCTGCTAATTCCAGCGGGGTGGGAGGGAGCGAGGGGACGCGGTGACAGCGCTGACAGGGCGTGCAGGGGGACAGGCCAGCCTGTGAAAATGCTCCCCGTGTCTGTGGCAGCGTCTGAGCGTTTCCCAATCTCGGGTTTATCGTCGCCCTGGGCAGGAGGCTGTGCTGGACAGGAGCCCTGTGGTGTCCCCAAGGGCATCAGAGGTTCCCAGATCCCTTGGCTTTGTGCGTCAAGGGCGGCGTGGTGGCCTTGGGCTGTCCCCAGAGAGGACAGGGACCCTTGTGTCCCTTCTACACGCTGTCCTTGGCATAAGCATCTCCCCCGTTGTGGTGGACCACTAAATCTCAGGCTCCTGTTTTCCCTTCTCTTGTGGCTCCTGCTGTCCCTTGGCTGGGGATCAGGGATGCCCAGGATGTGGCTTGGGAAGGTTTCCATTTCCACATCGAGCCACCCTGTGCTGCAGGCGGATTCTTGGGACTCTCTCCTCTTTTTTCCTCATTTTTCTCCCATTCCTCTGTTGCTCAGAAAGTCTTTACCCCACTTCTGCAGCAGCAGAGCTGGGGAGGGTCAGTCCTGCAGGAGTGTCCCCTGCCTTTGGACTTCGTGTTCCTTCACTCTGCCTGTGATTTTGCCAGGAGGAAAAGCCCAAGGAACCCTCCTTCCCACCACCACCTTTCCATCCACCATCCCCTGCATCCACTCTTGCTGTTATCCCAAGCATTCCTGCTGGGCTTAGTGGAAGGCTGGAGCAGCTCCTTGGATGCTGGGCTCAAAGCAGGAGGCAGGAACGCTCCCGGAGCTGCTCCCAGCTGACATCTGGGAGCTCGGCACAGCTCCGGTGTCAGCACAGCTGAGAGCACAGGAGGTGGGGAGCCCCAGACACCTGCAGCTCGCTTAATAAATATTTATTTGGAGGTGACAAACACTCTCCTGGATGGAGCCAAGTGAGCAGAAGGAGGATTGCAGGGGAGCCACGGGGTGTGCTTTTTTTGGGGGTTTACCATGGGGATGTCGAAAGGAGCAGCTGACAAACCAAAGGATGTTGAAATCCACATTCATTTCCCTGACGCGGCTGCCTGACGTCAGGGCAGGCAGGAAACGTCCCCCTTGGCAAGAGAGGGCTTGGCACAAGGAGCCCTCATCCCGTGGGGACAGTGGGAGTGTGGCTGGGGGCTGGTAAGATGTGACGGGAAGGATCAGGAGCCAAGAGGATGCCAGGTCAGAGTCTGGTATAAATAATGAAAGGGCTGAAGTTTAATTGTTCTCTTCAGAAGGAGAAATGAAGGGAAGGCAGCAGCCAGGGTGGTGGTGCTGTCACCTCGCTGTGACTTGGGGCTCTGGTGGGTGATTTCGGGGGGACTGGGTGGATGCCTCGGGCACTGACCTTGGGGAAATGGAAAAAGCTGCTTCTGGTCCATCTGTGTGTGGTCAGGGGAAGGGAAACTTCCTGTTCTGACACTTTGGACCATTCTCTTTATCTCAGACCATCTTCAGCAGTCCAGTTTGATCTCTGTGGGCATCAGGGCTGCCCTGTGCTGTCGGCAGCAAGGACAAGCCCATCTCCTGTAGCTGTGCCTCCATCCCTGCCCTGAAGCTGCTGCTCTGGGTTGCAGCCGTGCCCCTGCAGCTGCAGACGGTGCAGGAGGAGTTGTGCAGCCCGTGCTGGTGACTCACTGTCCTCTGGCGTCGCAGGAAGCGGCTGGTGCCACGCGTGGGCAGCAGGGCAGTGCCCTGCCACATCCTGCAGCAGCTCAGCTCCGTGCCAGGCTGGAGCAGGAGCCCAGGATACGGCAGGACGTGGGTGTTGAACCCCTTGGTGCCTGGCAAGGCACGTGCTGCCAGCCTGTGGTCTGGGCTGTGGCACACGGGGGTGCTGCTCCTGGGGGGAACACAACCACCGAGGGGTTTTGGTCTCGGTTTTGTTTGTGCCAGGTTTTGTTTTGGGGCTCCACACTTAGCAGGTCTGCAGGCACCAGCCTTGTCAAGCTGAGGGTTTGAGGATGCTGAAGGTCCTGGGTGCTCTTGTGCATCCTTGCACCCTGTGCTGACATGGAGTGGGGAACCTCCACTGCCCCCACTGCCCCTTGCTCATCCTGCCCTGTGGAAATGGGCTCAGCAAAGCCAAACCTCAGGAAAGGCTGGAGGAGGCTTTTTCCCTGCCAGGAGGCAGGGTGTGAACAGAGAGGCTCCTGAGCTGCTCCGCTGTCCCCTGCCCTGTGTGGGATGTGGGGTGGCAGTGGCAGAGCTGGCAGCGATGGAGCAGCAGGGACCTGGGAGATTAATAATGGAAGCGCTGGCATCCGTTTGAGATTAGCGAGAGAAAGCTCAGTGCCCATCTCGCCCAGCATGTAACTTTAATGCCGAGATAATGAGCAATGATATTTATTTGTAAGAGATCTGGAGATATCGCTGCCCAGGGAGCAGCCAGGAGCTGTCAGAGCCCTCTCCAGCCCCGCCGTGGCTGTTCCCAGCTGTAACCCAAGCCCTCCCCTCCTCCCGGCTCACTTTTCACGCTCCAGCTCCGTTCACCAGCAGGACACGTGGGCTGGTGGGGAGCCCTGGCTAAGATTTGCTGAAGCTGCTCGTGATTTGGGCTCTTGAGGAGATGTTGGTCTTGCCAGGGGATTTAGGAGCAGCCCCTGGTGCCTGCAGGTTAAGCTGCCAGGACAGGGTTTAAACCCGTTTCAGAGGCTGTTCCCCACACTGTCCCTTGGAGCATGGGGATGTGCCCAAGGAGGATGTGGGATGATCTCTCCTCAGCTCAGCTGGAGAGGGGAGGGTGGTGTGGAGAGCCTGTGAGCAGGTGCTTTCCTCCACCGAGCCCCTGAGATTTTGGGGCTGTTTTGGGGAGTTTGGGAGCAGACTCCCCCTTGCCTCCTGGCTGGGTCCATGGGGATGTTCGGGGCAGTGAGATGAGCTCTGGAGAAGCAGCTGTGTCTTGTGGGTATTTGGGCTCCCTCAGACATCCCCCAGGTTGGGAATGGGGCTGTTCCTGCCTCCCTATCCCAGCGTGGGTTGGTCTGGGAGGGCTGAAGGATGCCCAGCGTGGTGTTGTGTAACTGGCCAGCAGACAGCTTAGGCTGCCTCTGGCAGGTGGGTGTCCCTTCCTTATTAAGCCATCCCCGGGGTAATTAGTGGGTTAAAGCCTGATGAGATAATGCTCCATTATTTTTGTGCTGTTGGGGGATTAGGAGCAGCGGGGATTTCTCAGGGCTTTGTCTCCTCTCGGGTCCTGGGCCGGCCACACAAGAGCAGCTGGGCATTCCTGGCACCCCCATTCCCGGGGTGCAGAGCCTGGCACGGGGGGCTGCTGGTGCACAGGTTGTGCTGGGAGGGATCTCCTGCGACTGCTGGACCAGCCCCATCCATCACGGCGCTCCAGCGGAGCGAGGAGGTGACACTTCCAAATAAACAGGGAGAGGTGGGTGGTGCGCCAACCCGGGGCATCCCGGGGGGATTCTCCCGTGATTTATGGCCGGGACAAGGTGGGGCTCTGGGCTCAGCCTCTGGAAGCTGATGCTGTCACCCTGCCGTGGGGGCTGCAAGGACAAACATGCCCCGTGACACGAGTGGCTCCCCCAGGAGCCCGGCCAGGGACAGCATCAGGATGCTGATGGAGCTGGCCTTCAGCCCTCTGAGAGTCACAGGGATGCTCTGGTGAAGAGCTGGGTGGCTGAAAGCAGGCATGGAGTGAAATGTGTTTGATGAAACAGGGCCTGGCTCGGCAGGGCTCCCCTCCTTGTGGCACAGCCAGCCCCGGAGCCGCAGGGATGGAGCTGGCACTGGAGCAGGGAAGCAGGCAGGCTGGACGCGGGCCAGGCTGTGCACTTGATCCAAACACAGCTGGAGCTGATCTGATGAAGTGAGAGGTTAAGAAGAGAGCATCTGTTATCTAAAGGGGACACACAGAGGGAAACTGTAAGCTCTTTATTCCCCCCCACCCCACCCCCTCTGTTCAGTGCATCATCTCGGACTTTATTTCTTTGATTTATTAAGGAAGCCTGCGCTTCCGGGGCTGTAATTAAGTGCCACTGTGTGAGCTTTTGATAGTGCGTGAATGATATAATGGCTCGCACGGCTGCCGTCTGCTCGAGTGCTTCAGGACCGAGATAACACGGGCAGGGATCCCCTCTGCCCGTCAGGGAGCAGGGCTGAGCCACTGCGGGGTGACAGAGGAGGCAGGGAAGGATGGGAGCCACCAGGGTGGGAGCAGGGTGCAGGAGGGCATCCCTGACCTGGCTGGAAGGAGTTCACATCCCCCTGTGAAAGTCCATCAGAGCATCCTCACAGCTGCTGGAGGCTAAACCGGGAGCTGCCCTTCCCACTTGTCCTTGTTCCCTCTTAGAGGTGGAGAGGGCACCACAGAGCCTCAGCCAGCTCCTGATTGCTCCACGGTGCCATCCCAGGGCTGTTTTTAGGGAACAGTTGGTGTCAGCATCCTCAGCATCCTGCAGGTTTCCCTCTGCTGCCGGAGGAGTTTGCTGGCAGAGCCTTGGTGTGGAGCCAGGGGCTGGGGAGTTTTGGCCAGGAGCAGTTCTGCCAGCCTCTGGAAAAGGGCCAGGCAGACACAGCTGGAGGTGTCACGAGGGTTTCACTGGAGCTGTGTCACCCTGTCACCCTCCTGTCCCTACAAGGGGTCTCTTTGCACAAGGTGAGGCTCCCAGGCAGGGTGGCATTTCCAGGCAGGCACGCAGCATTACCGTGATGCCAAGGGAAGGGTCTGTTCACATTCCTGCCTGGCACAATGGGCTCTGATCATGGTGTCCCTGTCCCTGTCGGTGTCCCAGGCCATGCTGGGACCTGGCAGTCTCTGCTGATGTCCCTGGCTTTCCCCCAGGGCCCAGTTCTATTCCCAGGATGGCTGCTGAGCCTCCTTCTGTGCCCAGCAGCACTGCCCCTCAGCCATGCCTGGGGTTTAGGCAGATAGAAATTTCTTTTTCCTGTAAGGAACATTTTTGATACATAAGCAGGATTATTTCTGTGGCTTGGCCTGCGGCCACAGGAGGAGCAAGCTCGGGGCCTGGAGAAGATTTTGGCTCCTGACTGAGGTGGGGAGGAAGAGGAGGAGGAGGAAAGGATCAAAAAGCCCAACCCTACGTGTAAATAAACTTAAAAATAAAAAAGTGGCAGAGATTATTTGCTGCTTAATGAACTAAAATGTCCAACCTCCCACCGAGAAGCGACATTGTTTATAAACTACAGAAAGGGCTTTATTTTAATGGGCAGTAAATCCCATTCATCCCCAGCCCTGGCAGTGCGGAGCGTGCGGGATGAATAGGCTCTTGCTCCAAGGGGTGTTTTTTCCCCCTTTTCCCATATTTGCTATTTTCCTCTTTTTTTCCTCTCTCCTAATCCCCACCACCGTGCTGATAACGGGGTTATCTGGCCAGGAAGAGAGGAGGAATCCGTCCCTGTGCCTCGGCATGTCACATCCGCTGCTGTGTTTATTCATTTAAAAACGCTCCCCCCTCCCCGTTCTGTCCCTGGGTGGCAGCTGGAGAGTGGCCCGAGATAATCACAGCCTTATTTTTTATTTATTCCTCTTAAATAAAGCCTCCTGTAGCCTGCAGGCAGATTCTGTCCAGTTGCCCCCATCCTGTGTTGTACTTTGCAAACGGGGAGTGGTGGTGCTTGGAGCAGAGCCCTGCTCCTACAGCTGATCCCACTGAGGATCCCTTCCACGGGGAAAACGGGGGTTTTGGTGTGGGGACAGCCCCACTGAATGTGGCAGTGGGGCAGGAAGGACCTCAGGCAGCAGCCAAGCAGTTGTAGGCAGGAAATGCAGATCAATATTCTGTCCTGGGCAGAGCATTGTGGAAAATAAATACATGGTGGAAGCATTCGTGGAAATGAGAGCATCTGAGATGGGGATGAGGTTTGGGTTAAAAAATGATGGCAGTTATTTCCCCAGGTTTGGAGTTGCTCAGGCTGTGCAGAACAAGTGGCTGTCAGTGGGAAGCAGGTTGATAAATGTGGATTGGGGCATCTTGAGCCACTGGGGGTTGATAAATGTGGATTGGGGCATCTCAAGCCACTGGGAAAAGTTGGGAGCTGGTACCCACCACAGGAGATGGAGCAAGGTCAGGTCAGGTGGGAATTTCAGACATGCCTGGCTTGCCCAGCACCTCAAAAAACTCCTGGCACCTCAAATAACTCATAGAGTGATGTACTCCTAAGGCAAGAAAGAAAATAGTAACTTATCTATTCCTGCTTGAGTTTAATATCCATAATCTGCCATTAATCAAACCAGGGCTGTAAGATCCTTACTGAGGCCTAATCAGTGCATAATGGATTATCTACAGGAACTAATAAAAGGTAATTATCTATGCTTTGCAAGTTCCAATTACTGTACTTATATGATCAATTAATTCTTGTAACAGTTTCCCAGGTGCAATTTGTGTGACAACACGAGGCTGAGTGCAGGCAGAGGCTCAGTGCCTGCCTGGCTGCAGGATGCCAGCAGGGATGCCAGCAGGGATGGCTTGAAGCTGAAGGAGAAGAGATTTAGAGGAGATGTTAGGAAGGAATTCTTTGCTCAGAGGATGGGCACAGGTTGCCCAGAGAAGCTGTGACTGCCCTGGAAGTGTCCAAGGCCAGGTTGGACAGGGCTTGGAGCACCCTGGGATAGTGGAAGGTTGCCCAGAGAAGCTGTGACTGCCCTGGCAGTGTCTAAGGCCAGGCTGGACAGGGCTTGGAGCAGCCTGGGATAGTGGAAGGTGTTCCCTGCCCATGGAGGAGGTGGGACTGGATGAACTTTAAGCTCTCTCCCAAGCCAAACCAGATCCTGTGCTGTGGAGGGCAGCAGATGCTGGTGGCAGGGATGTCACCCTGCCAGCACAGCCACCCTGCCCTGGGAAAAGCCAGCTCCGTGCAGGGATCTGAGGGACAGCGAGCCCACCCCGTGGTGGGCTTTCAGCCATGCAGGGTGGTCCTGGCCCAGCCAAAGCCCCTCTGGCCTGGGTTGTTCCCTCCCTGGAGCAGGAGCCCGGCGCGGGGTCAGCGGCCGCTCGGCCCCGTCGGTCACTGCACGGCCCAGGGGACATTGCCCCGAGCTCAGCGTCACCTCGGGGACCCCCAGTGCTCCCTTCCCATGCCCCCAGCACGGCCAGAGAGGCAGCTGGCTCCACTCATCTCCTGCTGCCTGTCCTCGGGTCCCTTGCAGAGTCATCGGAGGGTCTTAGAGGAGGAGGAAATATTCCAGCAATGTCTGTGCAGTGTTAGGGACGGCTTAAAGTGACAATAAATTTGAGGCACTTTACGTGTCCACCCCGAGCCCAGCATTGTTGTGGGTAATTTGAAGCAGATTGAGGCACATGGCAGATCTGAGGGTTCTTGCAGAGCCAGGATGGAGGAGGAGAGGTGCTGGGGAATGAAGGAAAACACCATTCCTGTGCTGCTGGGTGGAGCCAAACCCTCCCAGGCTGACCCTGGACACCTCCTCGCAGTGGTGGCTGACTCATGACTCAGCCTCTGCTTCTTCCTTCTCTTTTTTGGGGAGTTTTTAATGTTCTGGAGCTCAGAAATCCAGTGTCACCTTTTGGTGTCCAACAGGGTCAGGATGTGTTTTGGGTTCGCTTGGATTTGGGGTCCCAGAGCCAAGTCCTGCCCCTGGGGTGGCCTTGCTGGGACATGGGATGTGTCACCTCATCCCTGTCCAATCCCTATCCTATTCAACCAAACCCTTCTTGGGAACCCAGGCTGAGGGTGTTTGGGAAGGTGTTGGATGGGCTTAATGAAATTCTCTCAAGATTTGTTCCAAATCTTTCTGTTTGGTTTGATTTCAGCCTTTGCAGAATTTCACATCACTCCAAAGGAGCAGAAACCAGAAATTGTTTCAATACAAAACTTGTTTTTTTTTTTTTTACAAAAACAGCTGTTGACATGGGATCTTTGAGAATTTCCATTGTTACTTCCCCCTAACATAAAATTATTTCATGTGTGGAACTCCTTTTTCTGGGAACAGTCCTGGTTTCATTGACATTTTCAGTTAACGTGGAAAAAACCCAAACCCACAAAAAGGAAAAAAAAATAGGAAAAAACAATCCCCCAAAGCCTTTCTACTTAAAAAAAGAATCTCTCCTCCCAGCTCTCCCAGTGCCCAGGATACAACCACTGCTTTGTTCCCAGCATGGCTGATGTGCCCAGCTTGCTCCAAGCTGTTCTGCTGGATGGGGCTGGAGGGGAAGGGATGTTTCCTCCTCTCTGCTCTCACACGAGCTCTGGACACGATGGTTTTGGGGGGAGGATGTCTCCATGGTGGCCAGAATTTGCTGTCTTGGTGTGACTTGGGGGTTTTGGGCATTTCTGAGTCACGGGATGGGGATGCAGGCAGGTGTGGCTTTGTGTCTCCATCCCCTCGGGGAGCCCACTGGGCACTGGAATACAGAGCTGAGGGCACAGACCTCAGTGCCAGTGCAGCCCCCTCCTCTCCCCTTGGCTGCAGGGCTGTCCCCAGCTCCGTGCTGGTGTTCTGCACCGATCCTTCCCCTCTGCTGGCTCCTGGCCCCATCCACTGCTTCCTTTGGTTTGGTTTTCCAAGCCTTGGACCTGCCCAGTGGGGAGGGAACGCTCTCCGTGCTGCTGGAGATGCTCCCACACACAGCCCTCAGCCCCAGCCTCTTCCACAGCTGCTCTATTCCCCTTTCTTTCTTTTGTTTCATTCCTCTTTTATTTTTTTTCTCCCTTTCCCCAAGCAAGCCACCACAAGCTCCTTCAGACATTCCCCTGCAAACTATTCTCCCACTCCCATTGCCCCATCCCAATTCTGCTCCTGCTTTCCTGTCTTGGCTGGGTGTCTGGGTTGTAGGGGCTGAGTCTGGGCATGCCAAATCCCCTTCAGTCCCATTTCATTCCTTTGATTCCAGCCTTTAGCCTCCCCTGTGCAGACGTGACTCCCTGCCCATGGATGTGGTGCTGGCAGTGGGGTGGGGTGGGTTTGGAGCTCAGCGCCCACCCTCTGGCTGATTTACACCTTTCTGGGACAGCTCATCTTGCACTGAGCTCCAAAATCAGCTTGACAGCGAGGTCACGGGCTCGGGCAGGTGATGCTGGCCGGGGGGCTCAGGCTCCTGGTGCAGGTGCTGGGCTCAGCTGTGGCTTCCTGAGAGGAGGGCAGGGATGCCATGCCCCCAAATTCCCTGCTGGGTAGCTGGTCACAGCTGGGTGCACGAATTCCTTACCTCAGATTGCACTAATCACAGCTCTTGCTTGATGAAATCCCCACCAGCTCCCTCTGACAGGGCTGTGAAGTGTGGTTTCACAGGGATTGTGGTTTCTGGGGAGAGCTGCTGGCTCTGGCAGGTGTGGAGTGTGACCAGTGCAGATCTCACTGGGAAATGCCACCCTGGGTGACAGGGAATCACTTCTGAGGAGCTGCTTGGCACTGGGAAAGGCCAACAACTGTTTGTCAGGATTAGGAAGCGTGTGGCTTGGCAAAGCCTGGCTTAGCAAGGGCCGATGCAGATAGACACGTGTTCCAGGCCAGATTTGTGTTTGTTTGCTTGCTTTGTTTTAATTTGAAACTGAACCCTCTTCCCTGTGGTTAGATCCTCCCAGCTAGGCAAGTTTTAGCACAGGGAAGTTGCTCAAGGAAGGGAAAGGATGCTGGATGAGGCGTGAAGTGAGAGCAACCGCTGTTACCACAAACGCTTCCCAGCCTCTGGGAACAAAACCATCACTTCCCAACCTCTGGGAGTAAAACCATCACTTCCCAACTTCTGGGAACAAAACCATCACTTCCCAACCTCTGGGAACAAAACCATCAGGGGCTTTTTGCTCCATCCTCTCCATTCATCCCCTTTTCCAGTGCATTATTTCCTAAGCTAACATTGCTGCTTTTATTATTCCTGCTCATTGTTTAAATGGCACCAGAGGTGTGCACAGTGTTTTTCAAACGCTGGGGAAGAAAAGGATCTTTCTCACAGGGGGGATTGTGCTAATTTAGGTGATTGTGGTAGAAATAATTAAGGCTGAGAGGGGCAGGGAGCACCACAGAGTGGTGTCAGGGCAGAGGGGTGGCCTGGAGCGAGGTCCTTGTGCCATCTTTCACCTGGGAATAGGAATTCTGAGCTTTGGGAATGTGGGTGATGGGAGAAGCATCACCTTCCTCAGACACAGCTCTGGTACCAAGGGCTTCCAAAAGGAGAGGGAAAAACAATCCCAGGCTTGTGGCACCTGGTAATGCACTGACCCAATTGTGCACTGCTGTGTAAGGGGAGAGAAATTCCTTCCTGACCCTTGGGCTCGTCAGCCCATGCCCTGAAGCATGAGATTTGATTTTCTTTATCTGGCTTTCCATAATTGCAGATGCTGTGGTCGGTGCTCCCTGTGTCCCACCCCTCAGAAGCAACATCTGCTGCCTTTAACTCAATGGACCTTCTCCTCTGGGACTCCCATCCCGAGGCTTTGCTGGGAAGTGCCTGGAAGGAGGGAAGGATTGCTGGTTCCTTCAGCATTCCCAGTGCTGGTGGCTCAGCTGGGGAGGGCAGGTGTCCCCATGGCCACGGATAAAGTCCTGAATATTTGGGATTTCTGTGGGTGCCCTGCCAGAGCCCGTCCCAAAAGAGTTAAAGCCTCTCTCCCCTTCCAGCCTGGGGAAGTGGAATTAGTCACAGCCCTCAGGAGAAGAGCTGGCCAGGTTATAAAAATGACAAACGAGCAGAAATCAATAATGAAGTTAGTGTTTTCTGGGAATGCCAGGCACAAAAGGAAGAATACATCAGCGCGGGTGGCGGTGCTGGGATGGGCTCTTGGATTGTCCCTTTCTCCTCCCCATCATCTTTGAGTCTCCCTGGCACCTTCCACAGTGGGGTGGCTCTGCACACCAGCACCTCCCTGGGATTTTTGGTTCCTCTTGGAGCAGATCTGGTGTGATTCCAGCTCCCTCTGGGTGCTCCTTCAGCACGAGGCAGCTCTGGGATATGGGAAATTGGGGATTCCAAACGGTGCCCCCAGGGAAGTTGAGTTTCAGGATACAG
The DNA here is from genome assembly GCF_036417665.1 of Passer domesticus. Classification (NCBI taxonomy): domain Eukaryota; kingdom Metazoa; phylum Chordata; class Aves; order Passeriformes; family Passeridae; genus Passer; species Passer domesticus. Next base: position 9,992,477 of record NC_087491.1, read on the forward strand.
GGCTGTGTTCGCACAGCAGAGAGGGAGCATTGGAGGCCACGTTTCCTTTTCCAAAGGGACTTGGGCATGTCTGGAAAGGAAACGGCTGCCTAATTAGATGGCTTGAAAATCTTTACCACTGCTCATTACAAATACATTCATCATCCCCTATTGAAAGAACCACGCTGCAAAAATGAAATTATTGTGATTATTATTATTTATAGTGTAGATATGAATGAGCTGAATCCCGTCCTGGCCTGGGCTGGGTTCAGAAAGTGACCCAACCTCCCAGTGCTGCTTCTTGGCCCTGGTGTCACCTGGGTTCTGTGCAGCCATGAACCTAATTTGGGATGTCTTGGGAATTTGCAGCAGTGCATTAAGGTGGGCAGCTTTAAAATGTGTAAGAGAGGGGAAAAATCTGGCCCGGGGGTGTAAATAAGAGATGGGAGTGAGGGGGGTGATACCTGGCAGAGGTCAGTGCAGGGAGGGAGTGGGGAAGGCTGGGGTGACAAGAGACTGAGCTGTTCCAGGGGAGCAGGAGGTGTCTGCACAGCATTCCAGGCTTGGTAGCTTTCCCAGGGTGTTAACACATTTCTCTAATTAATACAAACTTCCTTAATCAGCCTGGGATTCTGGTTGACCTGGCTGGGTGTCTGCTCCCTCCTCTGGGATGTGGTTTCTCTTGGAAGCAGTGCTCTGTGCCTGGAGCTCTGTCACAGCCATGGAGAGCCCCAGGGATGGGTGGCAAAATGCAGATCTTGATCCATTGTGGCCTGGGTGACACCCAGAGCCTGAGGAGCTGTTGGAGAGCAAGGGGTTAATGGAGGCTGAGGGGGATGGATGCCTGGGGAGATCTCCAAGGAAATTGGTGATCTGGGATACTCACACTGCTCATTTTCAAGGCGTTGTCTCCAGCACCACTTCCCAGATGGAATTAGTGGGGCCACTTGGACAAAGTGGGCTCAAAGCAGAAGCTCTGATTCCAAGCACCCCAAGAACTCCTCAAACTTAAAAAATCCCAGAGCAAACCAATCCCACCCCCTCCCTGCCTGGATGGAGTGAGGCAACACTGGGGAGCGAAGGATTCCCACCCCCTCTTCGCCATCAGCTGGGCAGGGAAAAAGTGAGCAGTGTCCTGCTGGGATGAGATGGCCCTCAGGAGTGCCATGCTGGCATCTCTTGGTCCCACAGGGAGCTGCCAGCACCTGCCTGAGGCACAGTTCCATGTGCCATGGCACGTCCAGGCTCTTCCACAACCACGGATCCGCGGAGCCGCGCCGGTGCGCGGCAACCTCCCCATGTTGGGTCCCTGCCAGTGCCGAGAGCTCTGCCCTGTGCTGGTGGCACTGGTCCAGCCCCCGGGCTGATGAGGTGGCTCCCAGTCCTGGTTAATCATTTGCCAGGGAGCGCTGCCGGGGTGTATCCAAATTCCTCTCTCCTATGGACACGCTGCGGTGCGCTCGGCTGTCGCGCTCTCGCCCCGAGCTGCTGCACCGAATGTTTTGCAACAGAAAACCCCAAACCACATGAAAGCAGCCGAGTTTCATGTTTCAGTGTAACCCCAAATTCAGGTTTGCCAGGAGTTTCAGTAGTTTTAGAACCTTTCCCACGAACCTGCAGTGAGAGCTGTCGTTGAGCCCGGTTTTGGTGCAGACCCAGGTGCGACCCGGGTGGCGTTTGAGGTCTGTGCAAATGTGAAATCCCAAGGGTTTTGAGAAGAAGGAAGGAGTGAACCCAAACACACATCAGGGCAGTGCTTGCAGAGAGCCCTGCGCACATCTGGGGCCAAGCTGTCATTCCTTGGGGACCCAGAACCGTGGCACCCATATTCTCTACTCTGTGGGTTGTTCTTGGGGATGCTCTGAACCAGCTTGGCAGCATCACCCCCAAACCAGCTTCTAGAATTTGATAAGTGGTGGTGCTCTGAGCATCCTGGCTCTGGGGAGTGACCCGAGGACCTTGTGGCAGCTTATTCTGGTGTCTGCCACCTCTGGGGCTGCTTTTGGTGTGGCAGTGGGTTTACTTTAGGAAAAAAACAGTGAAAGCCAGCAATGCTCCAAAAAACAAGCGCCGGGGTGGGGACGGGGCTCCCTGTGAACCACGCCTGGCACACACCCAGCCCTGCCTCTGGATTCTGTGTGTTATTGGATCCGCCCGCGGATCGCTTTTTCGGCAGCGCCGGCTTTCCTTTCTCCAGCAATTTCCTGAAATAACGTTAGGGAAATGTGAAAATCTTGAACTTTTGAACCTCCCCGGAGGACGGCAGGAGGAGGGGACGCCCGCCTCCTCCCTGACGTTTATTTTGGCTACAGGGCCTGGGGATGGGGAGGAGGGGGCTCTGCAGGCCGCAGAGGAGCCGGAGCAGCGCTGCCCCTTATTAATTAATGACTTTCTCATCGGTGGGTCACGGAGGCGAGGAAGGCAGAGGAAGTTTTCTTTTGCTGGCAGATGCCGGGGAGAAGGGGAGTGCCTGGGCTGGGTGGTGAGGGCAGGGGGTGACACTCAGGGTGATGGATGGGGCCGCGGGATTTTCACCAGGCTCCGGACACGGGCAGAGAGGAGCAGAGGAGGGAAGGGGGATAGGCTGTGCCTGGGAAGTACTTTTCCCTCTGATGAACTTCAGAGGAGTATAAATCACTGCCAGGCTGCAGCTGCGGAGCATGTGACGCTGGCAAATTAATGGGCCTTCGGAAAAGCGGCCATCGCATTCCCCTCCGGCCTCTTAAAGGCACCGCCGGCCCTGGCAGGGCTGGGAATGGGGAACTGGGGGGCCAGGGCTGGGCTGGGGGAGCCTCATGGTCCTGCTGGCCCCTGAGCGAGCTGGGTGGGCCCATGGAGATGATCCGGTGTGAGGGCCCTGTGGTGCTCTCCGTGGTGTGCTCAATCCGTGGTGGAACTCAATCTGTGGTGGAGCTCAATCCTTGGTGGAGCTCAGTCTGTGGTGGAGCTCAATCCGTGGTGGAACTCAATCTGTGGTGGAGCTCGGTGTGTGGTGGAGCTCAATCCATGGTGGAACTCAATCTGTGGTGGAGCTCAGTTCATGGTGGAGCTCAGTCTGTGGTGGAGCTCAATCTGAGGTGGAGCTCAGTTCATGGTGGAGCTCAGTCTGTGGTGGAGCTCAATCCATGGTGGAGCTCGATCCATGGTGGAGCTCAATCCATGGTGGAACTCAGTCCATACTGGAGCTCGATCCATGGTGGAGCTCAGTCTGTGGTGGAGCTCAGTCCATGAGGGAGCTCAATCCATGGTGGAACTCAGTCCATACTGGAGCTCGATCCATGGTGGAGCTCAGTCTGTGGTGGAGCTCAATCTGAGGTGGAGCTCAGTTCATGGTGGAGTTCAATCTGTGGTGGAGCTCAATCTGTGGTAGAGCTCAATTCATGGTGGAGCTCAATCCATGGTGGAACTCAGTCTCTGGTGGAACTCAGTCCATGCTGGAATTCAGTCCATGGTGGAACTCAATCCGTGGTGGGCTCCTGCTGTGGACAAACAGGGCCAAGGTGCTCCTGGGACTGTGATTTTTGGGTACCTGGTGGGGTTTGGTGTAGAGGTGCCTCTGCTCTGCTCTCACCTACTCGGGTTTTCTGTACCAGAATGAAGGAGGGAGACAGATCGAGGGCACCAAAACCTTGTGGCTGGAGTGTTGAATTTGCATCAGAGATGGCTGAGGCTTTGCCTGGGGGCAGCAGGGTGCTCTGGCAGGGGACCTTGGAGCATCTTTATCTTGGTGGCACCAAGAGGCCACCACATGCCAGGGCTGGGCATTCCCAGACATCCCATGCAAACAGCTGGAGACTCTCCAGCTCATCCAGGGTCTCCAGGACCACCACCCAAGCCCATCACAGCACCTTGCTCCTCTTCCTCTCTCTTTAAAGCAGTGGTGGAAGAAGGGGAGAATCCAGTGCTGCAGCTCCTGCCCAGAGCTGCTGGAATGTGGGAGGGGGAGGGAGCCGAGCCACCAGCCCAACAGTTTAAAATTACTAAATACTTCCCTAATATAATTAGGTTTCCATGCAAGCAATTGCCTTAATTGCCAGAGGGATGTGGGGCTGTGCGGGGAGAGCCAGGCTGGGCTGGGCTGTGCTGCTGCTTTGGTCGGTGTCTCATGTTCTGCTCCAGCTGGAACAAGGGATTTGTGGGGGGAAAACATTCCCAGGGATGCCCCAGTAAGGATTTGGCTGGGCTAAAAATAAATAAAAGTGAATATGGTGGGTCTGGAAGCAAGGGGTGGTGAGCAGGACCAGTGTCATCCCCCTTGGATGGGTTTGCTGGAAGATGAGCTCAGATTCTACCAGGACATGCTGCAGTTTAAATTCCTGTTTATTTTTTAAGTGCTGTTGGAGCAGGGAAAGTTATGCAGGCAAAAAAAAAACCCAAAACCCAACCAAAGCAGAGCCCACTCTGTGATTTACGTGGTAAAGGAGATAAGTGGGGATTTAAGGAGAAGGGAATATATAATTGAGACGAACGTGTAACATGAGCAGGGATCCAAACAGAGAGATTGTAATCAGAAGTGTGAGGAGAAGCTGGGGTTTATTAATGAAACGTCTCATCCATTTGTCAGCTGAAGAGGAGCAGCCTTTCCCAGCAGCTGGAGGTGGAGGGGGTGGATGTGGGGATTCTCTCAGTGTTCCCAGTGCAGGGATCGAGGCTGCCATCTTCCTGCATGGTGCTCAGCCTGGGAGTCCAGGCAGGGTTGGAGGGAAAAAGGAGCTCTGTGGTTTCTGGGAAGCTGGATGTTGTTGTTTTCCTGGCTGGAATCTGCCCTAGAGCTCAGGAGCTGGGGGAGCTGCTCGGCGGGGCTGAGAGCCACCCGAGGAAGGGCTTGCTGGAGCCTTCGTCAAAGTCCCTCATCTTCCTCATGCTCTCCTGATCCCAGTGTTTGCAGTGCCCCTCCCCTGAGTGATGCAATGCCCAGGCACATTGGGAAGTGCTGCTGACCCCGTCCCACAGCCCTGCTGGCCCCCAGAGCTGGGACAAACCCCTCTGTCCTAGCCTGGAGGCTGCAGCCTGGTGCAGACACATCTAACCCAGCTTTGGAGGAGAGCATGGAGCACCCTGCTCCAGGGTCCTTGGTGCCACATTCCCAGGAGCTGTGCCTGGAATTCCCATGGTTTGCCCTTGCTGTGTGGTGTGGGTTCTGCTCCGTGGTGTGTGGTTTGTGCCATCGGGATCACCAAGGGTCTGCTGTGTGGGTGACACCAGGAGAGGTGACACCAAAGCCTGGTGAGGTCACCCTAGTTCATACCCCACTCAGTCCCTTTTATCCCTGCCCAGCATTGCCTTTGGGGCTCTCCATGCATTGGGGTTGGACAGTGGGGTTGGACAATGGGGTTGGACAATGGGGGTGGACAGTGGGGTTGGACAGTGGGGTTGGACAATGGGGGTTGGACAATGGGGTTGGACAGTGGGGTTGGACAATGGGGGTGGACAGTGGGGTTGGATAGTGGGGTTGTACAATGGGATTGGACAGTGGGGTTGGACAGTGGGGTTGGACAAAGGGATTGGACAGTGGGGTTGGACAGTGGGGTTGGACAAAGGGATTGGACAGTGGGGTTGGACAGTGGGGTTGGACAATGGGGTTGGACAGTGGGGTTGGACAAAGGGATTGGACAGTGGGGTTGGACAGTGGGGTTGGACAGTGGGGTTGGACAATGGGGTTGGACAATGGGGTGGACAGTGGGGTTGGACAAAGGGATTGGACAGTGGGGTTGGACAGTGGGGTTGGACAATGGGGTTGGACAGTGGGGTTGGACAGTGGGGTTGGACAATGGGGGTGGACAGTGGGGTTGGATAGTGGGGTTGTACAATGGGATTGGACAGTGGGGTTGGACAGTGGGGTTGGACAATGGGGTTGGACAGTGGGGTTGGACAATGCTTGTGGTGCCTGAGGGGTTAACCCAGAGCCGTGCTCAGCTCTCTGTACATGAAGAGAACATTTTTGTGAGGGGTCCTTCCCCTTCCCAGGCCCTGGCAGTTATCTGTGGGCTGCCAGAACGCCTGGAACGCCGAGCCCCGCTGGACATTGACCCGTCGGTGCCGAGCTCAATTAGCTGAGGCTATCTGATTGGACTTGGCGCAGCCTAATTAGCTTTGGACTCCAACCAGAAACTTAAACCCAAAGGCAGCTTGCAGGCAGCCCATCCCTTGCTGCTGCCTGCCTGAGGGAGGGGAAAGCTTTCCCAAGCCTCCTCTCTGGCCTGGGAAGGGGGAACAACCCACCCAGCCTGCCTGCCCATCCCTCCGGCCACACAGCTGGAGGTGAGGGGCTTAAACCTGTTAAATGTGTTACTGATCCCCAGCAGGTCACAAAAAACCAGAGGCAGCTTCTTTCTCTTGGAAAAAAGCACATGGCATCCAGTTTCTAGAGGGAACTTGCTTTTTTGGAAGGGGATCTGACTGTGCCTTCACTGTCCTGTCGCATACCTTCCTGTGTAGCACCCAGTTCTCAGGCTCCTTCTTCCCCCTGGACCTGCAGCTGCAGGTCACAAAGTGGGTGGTTTGTCCCTGAGGGAACTGGCTCACTCCAGAGGGTTCTCCAGTCATTGCTGGAGATGTGGAGGAGGAGCTGAGGTGGGAAGGGATGGCAGTTTTGGGACCCTTGGTTCCTTTCCCTGTCTGTGTTCTATCTCTGTGACCATTAAAGCTGCTGGGAAGGAACCTTCAGGGATCTGTTGACCAACTTTCCACCAGGCATGCTTCTGAGAGGTGGGCATTTCTCCAAGGAGACTTGGAAAACAGCCTTCCCAGGGGCTGCCCTTGCCCAGTTCCCAGCAGTGAAACCCTCTGGAGGGTTGGCTCATCCCACTTGGATGCTCATGAGATGTCTCCTGACCAGATGACACCTCCGTGCCCATGCCAGGCTTGCTGGGTCTCAGCTGAGAGATGGAAAAGTCCAGTGGCCTTGCCATCCTCCAGCTCGCCCTAAGGAAAACCACCACAACTGATTGATTTTCTGGAAAACCAGTAAGCAGTGTTGGCTTTGCTGGTCGGTGGCACACAGCTTTGGTGTCTTGGGCTGCCAGCTGCACACTGGTGGTGAGCACCAGCCCAGGCCCCGCTGGATCAATTAAAGCCCATTATGCCAAGTGAATGACTGTAATTATCTCAAATCTGGATTAATGTGCACGCACAGCACCGTAATATAATCCGCCTGCCTGGTGCTTTGTGGGCTGCTGTTCCTGAGAGCCAGGCAGAGGCAGGAGACAAAATTCATGGCTGTCTTCCTCCTCCTCCTGCTGCTGGCTCAGACCTGAGCATGGAGCTGGCCCACCCTGTAGGATCTCTAGAAGCCCCCAGGGCTGATGGTGCTGAGCTCAGGTGGGAGCAGAAGGCGATGGGGAGGTGCTGTCCTTCCTGCCAGTCCCCAAAATCTGCAGAGCAGGGGTGGATGCAGCACATCCTGCACCTCCAGAACTCATTAACAAATGAGCATCACATTTTAGCCCATGGATCTCAGAGCTGGGAGAGCTGCTGGGCTGCTCTGCTCTTGGCCTTGAGGATTTGGCTCATCCCAGATCTGCTGGGAAGCTGAGGCTGGGGAGCTCCTGTTTCCCAGAGCACTCAGCACCCTTTTGGCTGCTTCTTGCCCTGCCTGCTTTGCAGAGGGATGTTCTGGGGCTCAGGGGAGCAGGTTCCACAGGGGTGGAGAGCTTGGCTGCAGGTCTGAGCCCCATCTGCTCTTCACACCCCTCCTCCCTGGAGCCCAGCGTGGGGATGTCCCCAAGTGCTGGGGACAGTGGTGGGATGGACTGGGGCAGTGCATGCACATGCTACGTGTGTGACTCCTTATTGGGATGTCCTGGGGGATCTCCAGGGTGAGTGGGAAGCTTCTCCTCTTTCTGCTGGAATGAGCTTAAAGCTCTCGTCTTGCTGGATCCTGCTTGGATTTTCATAGCTCAGAGCCCAGCACCCCCTCAAGGGCAATCAGATCACTTCCAATTTGCCCATAAGCTCATAAAACTGCAATTGAATGTAATTAAAAGGCCATAATGAGCTCCAGCAACCTGCGGGACCACTGTGCTTGAGCTCTCCCCGTGCTCCTTTCGGGGCCTGGGATGGAGCCAGCGAGGCTGCCAAGGTCAGCGGCTGCAGGGAGGATGAGGAGCTCCCTGGGCAGACTTTGGGAAGTGCCTGGGTGCCACCATCACCACGTCCCCACCGTGGTGATACCCCTCAGGAAAGAATCCCTGGGAGCAGGCCTCTGTTTTTTTGTGGAGCTGAGGGAGCTCTGCTGGCATAATTTCCTGCTAGTTTGGCTTCGCTGGTGCAGTTTGGGAGCTGGAAAAGGGCCAGCAGGTCCAGTCACCTCTCCATGGCCCACTCCAGGCTGTGCTTGGGGAAGGGGGACAGGGGACAACTGCAGCAGTGGTGGCTGAGCCCTTGTCCCTTGGCAGTGGGGTCCCCCAAACCTCCCTTTTAGGGTGTGTGAGGACACCCAAGGAGTTGGAGAGATGTAACCCCAAGCAGGGTTTGCCTGGGAATCCCCAACTCTGCCAGATTTGGGGCAGACGGATGGGTTGGGGGGTGTCAGTCCCCTGGGCTGGGGGCATCAATCCCCTGGGTTGGGGGCATCAATCCCTGGGTTGGGGGGCATTAATCCCCTGGGTTGGGGGCATCAATCCCCTGGGTTGGGGGCATCAATCCCTGGGTTGGGGGGCATTAATCCCCTGGGTTGGGGGCATCAATCCCCTGGGTTGGGGGCATCAATCCCTGGGTTGGGGGGCATTAATCCCCTGGGTTGGGGGCATCAATCCCCTGGGTTGGAGGCATCAATCCCCTGGGTTGGGGGCATCAATCCCTGGGTTGGGGGGCATTAATCCCCTGGGTTGGGGGCATCAATCCCCTGGGTTGGGGGCATCAATCCCTGGGTTGGGGGGCATTAATCCCCTGGGTTGGGGGCATCAATCCCCTGGGTTGGGGGCATCAATCCCCTGGGTTTGGGGCATCAATCCCCTGGGTTGGGGGCATCAATCCCCTGAGTTGAGGGTATCAATCCCCTGGGTTGCGGGGCATCCATCCCTGGGGTTGGGGGGCATCAACCCCCTGGGTTTGGAGCATCAATCCCCAGGGTTGGGGGGCATCAATCCCCGGGGTTGGGGGCATCAATCCCTGGGTTGGGGGGCATTAATCCCCTGGGTTGGGGGCATCAATCCCCTGGGTTCGGGGGCATCAATCCCTGGGGTTGGGGGCATCAATCCCCTGGGTTTGGAGCATCAATCCCCAGGGTTGGGGGGCATCAATCCCCGGGGTTGGGGGCATCAATCCCACACCCTAAAAGCACCAGGAGCGGCCAGCCCTGCTCTGAGCTACTTCTGCAGCGGGCTGTGAAGAGCTGCCACGTCGAGCCCTTCATCAGGCACCCCTGGCAGCCCAGGGGCCCTGGCAGCAGCACTACAGTGCCCCTATTATGGGCTGGCCCTGCAGCGGGTTCCCAGCCAGTAAATTAGGGGCACTGTGAGTGCAGAACAGAGAGCATTGTGAGAGCGGGGCCAGCGCCGGCCCTTGAGGGATGAAATAGGAGCCTGTAATTTCTCAGCGCTGTTGTGACATCTTTGCACAAGCGTGTGATTGAGTCACATTTGCTTTATCAGCAGAATCCTTGTTTGCCTGGGTGCGCCCTCCCCCCCTCCAGCCAGCGCTGCCAGGGTGGGGGAGAGCTGCCCTGGGCTTCCCTGCTCTCCCCATACGTCCTGCTCCTCTCCCTGCCTGATTTTCCCTTCTCTGCCTGCCCCCGGAGGCTGCCCTGTCTCCTTGGGACATGGGATGGGGTCCTCCATGTGGTGGGGAGATGGTTTGGGATGGGTCCGTGTGGTGTTTCCTCCAGTGACAGGCGGCTTCTGGAAAATTCCCCTTTCAATCATTCCCCCTTGGAGATGGGGTAGCCCCTGCAGGCTTCCAGCTCTGCCCCTGCTCCAGGAGCAGGGTGGGGTTTTGGCAAGCTCCTGAGAGGGTGGGATGGGGTTTTTGAAGGAGGAAATCCAAAAGAAGCCCCTGTGCTGGTGCTGAGCACACGTGGTGAGCCCTGGCATGGGCTGTGCCCCCTGCTCCACGGCAGCTCCGAAGCATCAGGAGCAGCTGTCCCATTTTTGTGTGGATCCTGTGGTGGGGGGCCTCCAGACCCCTGGGCACACAGGGTGATGGGCTGAGTTAGAGCTGAGTGTCTCCCCAAATTGGTGCTTTGGGCCAGATTCCAAAAAACTGGGTTTTTCTGCAGAGGAGAAAACAGGACAGACAGGAAGAGCAGGTGTTGGAGCTGCAGGGACAGAGGTGACCCAGCTGTGGGACAGGGATGTGCTGCCAGATTTGGGGTGGGTCCCACTTTGGGGAGCCCCTGTGGGGTGATTTTCCTCTTCCCCTTCTCCTTGTGGGAAGAGAGCAGAGCTTTCCTGAGGGCTGAGCAGGAATTCTGGCTGGGGAGGGAGAGTGCAGTGGAAAAGCTGCTCGTGGGTGCCGTGGGCTCACCCCAGGGTGAGAGCAGGTGAAATGCTGGCAGAGGCAGCACCGGTGCCTGGCAGCAGGCAGAGGGATGCTGTGGAATTCCTGCAGCCAAGGAGAAGCCCTGCTGCTGCACTTAGAGCCCAAAAAGCACCTCTGCTGCTGGCTGGGTTCAGCAGAGGTGCTGCGGGATGGTTTTGGGGACAGCCAGAGGTGAGAAGCTCTGTGGCTTTGAGGTTTTAGTTTGGTCAAAGTGAAACCTGCTGGGAGGAGGAGCCCACCCTGTGCAGATTGCAGCTGAAACTGAGTTTCTCACTGTCCTCGAGCAGCTTGAACTAGCACAGCATCACCTGGGGGAGATTCTGAGTCTGGCTGGGGAAACTCTCCCAAATCTCAGAGCGGGTTCCTGAAGAGAAACTGCATGTGGTGGTTTTGAAATGCCTGCCAAAGACAGATTTCTGTGTGCTGGCCCCATGTGCAGGGCTTGGGGCATCTCAGAGGGATGTTCTCAGGTTTGTCTTTGTACTCGAGTCCACAAATATAAAAAGAAAAAAACAATTGCAGTTCTTTTTGCTGAAATCAGAGCTACTCAACATGCTTGACCACGCTGCGTTCCCATGCTCCTACATCCCTTTGCCTGTAGCTGTGGAAGAGACACTCAGAAGGGATTTATGGCTAAAACACAGCTGCATCTTCTGCCAGCTTGGGATCCATTCCCAGGGATTCCCTGTGTGCTCAGAACCCAGGTGGTTGAGAGGATCAGCTGCCTGTCCTCACTGGCCAAAGCGCTTCAAACGCAGCTCAATTTGCTTGCATTTGCCACAGGGTGCTGCTTATTTCTTGGCTCCATGGATGAGTTTTTGGGATAGGAACCACGCTGCACCTCTCTGAGTGTGCCCAGGTCAGGCACTGCTGGTTCCATGGCTGCAGCCACCCTGGAAAGGGAGCAGGCAGCTCTTGCTCCATCCTCCCTCCAGTTCTCAGCTGTGCTGCTATAAACTGGGAGCAAACTTGAGTAAGTTTGTAGGCCAGGGGCTATTTAAATTCAGCCCCCAGCTGGTGATCAGGACAAAAGCGAGGACCTGACCTCTTGTGGTCGCAGCATTACCATGGCAATTTCCACATGGAAAGCACTGTCCTGCCTGGATCCTCTTGTTCTCCTGCTGTTTTCCACTCATCCCCTGGTTCCTGTGGGGCAGGTGAGAGCCCAGGAAAGGGAAACCTCCATCATTTGAGGTTTGGAAAGCACGTGAGATTCCCAACCTGCTCTTGAGGAATGAAGGCAAAAGGACACGGATTTGCACTGTCAGGTTCATTTTGGTGTAGAGTCACCAAAGAAGGAACGTGGAGCTCTGCCTTTAATGCTCCACGTGCATTTGGGGGTGAGGATTTGGAAGCTGGGCACCCCAAAGTGATGCTGGAGAGCACAGGAGGAGGAGGATGGTCCTGCTCCCCTCCCAGCATGGCCCCGCAGAGCTCTGACACCGAGGGCTGACTTAAGGAAGGGAGTGGCAGCCCAAATTTAGAATTTCCTCCTGTTTAATACCCAGGGTTGATTCGCTTTCTGATTAAGGAGGAAGAGGTGCTGAGGGGAAAAAAAAAAAAAGAAAAGCGGAAGCAGGAGGTTGTGAGTGGCGTTCCAAATCTCAGCTGGTGCCAGGGACAGGCTCTTGGGTTGGTCCTACAGTGACATCTCCTCAAACAACCCCCCCCTGACCTGCTGCAAACCCCTTGATCCCAATGGATTTTGTCCTAGGTGGGCAGCTCTCCTCAGCTGCAGAAAACCACAGTTCAGGGAATCTGTTTGTGCCTTGAAATATGGTTTTTTTTTTAACTTCCCCTCTCTCAGATCTGAGTGCTGAGCCACCGAGCTGCTGAGTAAACTGCCAGGATATGCCAGAAAAGGTTTTCCAGCAGAGCTAGGTCACTGTAGTTTTACTGGCAAAGCCTCTTAGGCATAAATGAAGATTATTCTGGTGAAAGCTTATGCTGGTACACTTTATTCCAGTACAAATGACCTATCCTGGGAAAAAAAGCGCCTTTGCACGTTGGAATTGTTCTGCTCTGGGACATTTTGTGGTCTAGAAAAATTAAAATCACAGCCCTTGGTGGTAGTGCTGGGTCAGCAGAAGCTGCTTCAGCTGCTGCAGACGTGCCCTGGCCAGGCAGTAGCACTTGGAGTGACACTGGGTGACAGAATGCCACAGGGAAGGGTGGCGAGGGCTGGTGGCATTCCGGGTGTTCCTGGAGGGTCTGACCTGCCCATCTGGGGTGCAGCCAGCCATGGATGTTGGCTGCTCCAAGCTGGAGCTTTGTGCTGAGTGCCAAGGGGGTGGAAAACAGCAGTGGAGCTACCCATGGGTGTTGGTACCAATATTTTATGAAGATTTTTCCCCTTTATTGAAAATTATCAATATTATTATTATTGTTATGCCAGAAGAGTTCTGTCTGAGGGAAGAGCAATGCAGTTGAGATGCTAGCCTGGATTTTGGAACTGCCAGGATCTGTTCCCAGCTTTGGCATCAGTTTTTGTCTGGTTTTGGGGCTGCTGCTGCAAACCTCTGTGAGGTGGGAATCCATCCCAAAGAGATCTTGGAAAGGCAGGGATCTGCTGAGGGAAAGGGATGAGCACCAGAAACACAAAACTCAGGCTCCCATGCTGGGTCTGGTGTCCAGGGGATGATTCCTGCTGTGGGAACACTCCTTGCAGCCATCCCCTGCACATGGATCATGTGGCCCTGCCCTAAATGTCATTTTCCTTGGGAGAAAAATTCCCATCCAAACTCTGTGGCTGGCAGGCTCGTAGTTTGGAGGAAGAAAAAGAGCTTCACTGCAAATTCTGCAGCTGCTGACGAGCTCTGGTTTCTGATCTCCCAACTGCCATGGGGCATCTTTGGGGAGAGACAGAGGTCCTTGTGCTGAAACAAAGGACACACACAGAAAATAGCTGCAGTTGAGGGGTGTGACAGAGGGGAAATGCTTTCAGAACTTTTTTTTTTTTTCTTTCTGTTTTTTTTCTTTAATTTAGAAACAGGCACAGAGTTTATTTTGGTCAAGAGATAGTCACACACAGCAGCTTTAAATGGCAGAAGTCCTCGAGGAGAAGGAACAGTCTCACAGTGCTTGAGCTGAAAATGCCTTTGGGGAAATGCCTCCTCTGTTTGCTGCAGTCCAAGTAGTGCTCATCAGTTTGGGAATTTATTTGTGTCTGTTAAGGATATTTCCTCAATCTAGGCTTTTTTCTTTCTTAAATCTATCTATTTTTGTAGCATTCTTTTTGCAGTCAAGGTCCTTTAGGACACTTGTGATGGGGAAGAGGGCAGACTCCTCATATCCCACTCTTGATGCCCATCTCTCCACCTCAAGTTCTGTTTCCCCCAAACTCCAGTTCCCTCCAGCCAGGGACTGGCAGTCCACTGAGCTGCCTCAAGTGGACTGTTGATTTTGCTAAGTTTAAAAAACCATATTTGCTTGCTGGATGTAAATGTTTGCCATTGCTGCCGCTCTCCCAGTGGGGTTTTGGAGCTGGGAGTGTTTGGATGAGGAGTGCAAACCTCCCAGTGCCCAAGAGCTTGGAACTTTTGATGCTCTGCAGAAGCCCTGGTGTGGTTCACATTTCCCAGTGTGTGGCCGTTTGGGTGTAAACACCCCAAAAGTGGCCGTGCCTCCATTCCATGCACCATTATCCCTCTTCTGGTTTTGCCTCCCAGTTCCTTACTGGGAATCACACCAGTATGGGAGCAGGGTGTGTGAGGGGAGCTGGTGTGGTGACATGGACGTGCAGGGAGCTCCCGAGGTGCCCAGGGGTTGGGATTTTGGGAGAAGGGCTGGCCCCACACGTGCTTGGCGTGGGCCAGTTGCCAGTGACCCTCCTGTGACCTCTCTGCCTGAAATATTCCCGACCTTTCCAAAGGAAGGACTGTGCTCTGCTGCCTTCCCTTTGCACAGCTCAGGGCCTGTTCCTCCTGCATCTGCTGCATCCTTGGAAGGTTTCCCTCCATCACCCCGTGGCTGTCTTTGGGGTTTTCCTGCTGGATGGCTCTGCTGCTCTCCCAGCCCTCTCCAAACCCCAAACCCAGAGAGCTGGGGAGTGCTGTGCTAAACCCTGCCCTGGAATCCTCCAGGAATTTCCTGGGCTTGCTGCGGTGCCTCCCTCACGTCACTCAGCCGCGGGTGACGCGGTGGCCGGCGCTTGGCTTGTGTCAACATCCTGTGAGAGCCCGGCCAGGCCAGCCCCAGGCACAGGGCTGCTCCCTGCCACGGCCTGGGGGTGCTTTTGGGGTCACAGACGGGGTTCTGGGGGTCCTGGGGCAGCAGGGGGGCAGTGGTGGGATTCTGGGGGCAGCAGGGGGAATCTGGGGGCAGCAGTGGTGTGCTGGAGACAGAATTGGGATTCTGGATGTACCAGTGGGGTTCTGGAGGCAGCAGTGGGGTTCTGGGGGCAGTGATGGGATTCAGGATGTACCAGTGGGGTTCTGGATGTACCAATGGGGTTCTGGATGTACCAATGGGGTTCTGGAGGCAGTGATGGGATTCTGGATGTACCAGTGGGGTTCTGGATGTACCAGTGGGGTTCTGGATGTACCAATGGGGTTCTGGAGGCAGTGATGGGATTCTGGATGTACCAATGGGGTTCTGGGGGCAGTGATGGGATTCTGGATGTACCAATGGGGTTCTGGGGGCAGTGATGGGATTCTGGATGTACCAGTGGGGTTCTGGATGTACCAGTGGGGTTCTGGATGTACCAATGGGGTTCTGGAGGCAGTGATAGGATTCTGGATGTACCAATGGGGTTCTGGGGGCAGTGATGGGATTCTGGATGTACCAATGGGATTCTGGATGTACCAGTGGGGTTCTGGGGGCAGCAGTGGGGTTCTGGGGGCAGTGATGGGATTCTGGATGTACCAGTGGGGTTCTGGATGTACCAGTGGGGTTCTGGAGGCAGCAGTGGGGTTCTGGGGGCAGTGATGGGATTCTGGATGTACCAATGGGGTTCTGGAGGCAGTGATGGGATTCTGGATGTACCAATGGGGTTCTGGGGGCAGTGATGGGATTCTGGATGTACCAATGGGGTTCTGGAGGCAGTGATGGGATTCTGGGGGCAGCAGGGGGATGGTGAGGGCAGTGATGGAACTCTGGATGTACCAGTGGGGTTCTGGAGGCAGTGATGGGACTGTGGGTGTGGTGGTGGGATTCTGGGGGCAGCAAAGGGACTCTGGGGGCAGCAGTGGGGTTCTGGAGGCATAAGTGGGATTCTGGATGTGGTGATGGAGCTCAGGAGGCAGCAAAAGGATTCTGGAGGCAGCAGTGGGATTCTGGTTGCATAAATGAGACTCTGGGTGCAGCAATGGGGTTCTGGGTCCAGCAGTGGGACTCTGAATGCAGTGATGGGGTTCTGGGTCCAGCAGTGGGACTCTGGATGCAGTGATGGGGTTCTGGGTGCAGCAGTGGGGTTCTGGGTGCAGCAATGGGGTTCTGGAAGCAGCAGGGGGATGCTGGTTCCACATCTTCGCGAGAGCAGCATCGCTGCCTTGCTGAACCTTCTCTTCCTCCTGCTGGGGTTTCCCCACCAGGATCTGGGATCTCCAGGGAAGGTTGCTGAGGCTGGGCTGCTGTGGGTTCAGTGTTTCCCACTGGGTGACATTCATGTGCTGATTGCTCCAAAATCCCGGCGACACAGCTGATCCTGATGGGTGCAGGAGACTGAAGACAGAATTAATTCACTTTGGGGTCTGCAGCCACAGGCAGGCCCACCATGAACACCCCAGTGGCCGTGCTGGTGTGTCCCCATCTCTGGATGTCCCTGTGTGAGCTGGGGGGTCCGGGTGGGTTTTGGGGGGAGCCCTGCCCGTGCTGTCCCCCTCCTTCCCCGCCGCCTTCCGCCCGCCCCTCCCTGGGGGCCGGAGCCAGCCCCTTCCTCGCTGGGGATTGTTTTGCAAGCAGCGTGACAGGATGAGGAGGAAATGTGCCAGGAATGGCTCCATGTCTCCTCTTGGGAGAGCTGGAGTCTATTTATAAGCCCCCCTTCCCGCCCCCCTGCTCTGCTCCCCCGGGACAGGCAGACACAGCCTGTCCTGCTGCCTGCAGAGCTGCTCCTGCTTCCCCTCCCTTCCACAATCACAGACACGTTCAGGTTGGAAAGGACCTCCAAAATCCTCAAATCCAGCCTCTGAACATGCAGCATTCCCCGTGGATGGACATGTGTGTGTGATGCACAGACTGAGCCACCTCCACCTTGTGTGGGTGCTGCTCTCACTGTTCCCCACGCACGGCCTGGCCCGGTGATAAATCCAAATTATCCTGGAGCAGGAGGGAATCAGCTGGAGCAGCCACGCTGAGCCCCTGGCAGAGCTTAGAGCTGTGCCAGGGAGGTGGAGGAGGGCACTGATGCCTGGTTGAGGTGGAAATGCTCTTAACAAGGTGGAAATGCTCTCAGCATTAATACCAGCATGGATCCCCCAGAAGAAGGTGGTTTGGAAAGACGGAGCTGCGCTGGGAATTTTGTGGGAGAAACAGTGGGGCTGCAGCTCAGGGCCGTGCCCCACACGCATGACTCAACCCCTTTCCTCTCCTCCTTCTCTTGCAGATTTCTCCAACCAGGTGAATTCCACGTCCCTGAACTCCCCCACCAGCCGGGGGCCCATGGCCACCCCGTCCCTGCACCCGTCCATCGGGCCGGGCATCGGCTCCTCGCTGGGCTCCCCGGGCCAGCTGCACTCGCCCATCAGCACCCTCAGCTCGCCCATCAACGGCATGGGCCCCCCCTTCTCCGTCATCAGCTCCCCCATGGGCCCACACTCGATGTCTGTCCCCTCCACGCCCAGCCTGGGGTTCGGCACCAGCAGCCCGCAGGTAAGGGGACGCTGCTGAGGGTCACTGCTGGCCTGGGCTGTCCCTGTCTCTGGGGGTTTCCTCGTGCAGACAGGCACCAAGGGGGGCCAAAAAGCACAAGGATAAGGGGGAAACTAAGCTGGAGGCGTCCTGCTCCTCTGGGGGGCTGCTCAGGGTGGGTTTGAGGGACCAACACAGCTGGCCATCAGCTGTTGTCCCCAGGATTGGGGTGGAAGGGGAGTAGTGACCACACCTGGGGGCTGGTGTGGCTGTGGCAGGAGCCAGAGCCACCCTAGGACTGTCTGGGATTCTTCTCCTTCCTGGCAAGCAGCACATCCCCTCCAGGGCTTGCCCACGTTCCCCACAGAATCTCGGGGTTGTTTTGGTTGGAGAAACCCTCTAAGATCATCCAAATCCACCACAAAGCCACGTCCCCAAGTGCCACACCCACACACCTTTAACACTTCCAGGGATGGTGACTGCACCACTTCCCTGACAGCCCTTTCAATGAAGAAATGACCCCAAACAGCCAACCTCAACCTCTGCTGGCACAACTCGAGGCCATTTCCCCTTATCCTGTCACTGGTACAAACCCAGGGCTCCTCTGCCTGCTCCCCCTTTCTCCTCACAGGGCGAGGAGTGGCCTTCAGTGGCTAAAGATTATGTAAAAACCCCACCAAGCAGGGTGAGATAAGCTCTTTTTAAAAATAGCCAGACTGGGGTGCTGGCCAGCCCCTGCCACCTGTTGCTGGCTGCTCGCACGGGATATGTTTAGTAAAAGGGCAGATTAAGGAATTGGCCACCACCTGCCACTGGCTGCAGGTTTATTTATTCCAGGCCCTCTCTGGGACTCAAGCACCTGCCAGCACCTTTATTTTTAAATATTGGCCTGATTTATTCCCAGGAATAACAGAGCTTTTTACTACGTGGGGCTGTTTTACTACATGACTGCTATCTCCAGCAGCTTCTCCAGGGTCCAGCATCCCTGTGCTGGTCAGGGAGGAATAAGATTTGCCTCTGGATGAGCTTCTCCCATGCAGGATTCAGCCTGTGACCCCCTCAGATGTGCAGGGACCTGCTTCCCACTGAGGGACAGCAGCAGGGTGGACACGTCCCTCCCACCCCAGGGCCAGGGGAAGAGGAACTGAAACTGTGCCTGGGAACGGGCAGCCAGAGCAAAATCAGCAGCACCAGCGCCAGAACGGTGGGGAAGGAGAGGGAAGGGGGATGTGAGGCAACCCTGGGGGGAGCCACAAGCTGGGGAGACGGCGGGGAAGGGGCGAGGGTGAGGTGCAGCTTGGGAGCGGCCAGCGGGGAACCGAAACAAAGCCGAGCTCCAGGGCAGAGGGGGAAGTGAGAGCGTGCTGGGGTGGTGCTGGGAGCGAGCTGGCTCCAGCCCTGGTGCCTCCAACCCTGGTGGCTCCAGCCTTGATGGCTCCTGCCCTTGTTGACTTCAACCCTGGTGGTTCCAACCGTTGTTGACTCCAACCCTGGTGGCTCCAGTCTTGATGGCTCCCGCCCTGATGACTCTAGTCCTTGTTGACTCCAACCCTGGTGGCTCCAGCCCTTCAAGGTTCCAGTCCTGATAGCTCCAGTCCTTGTGGCTCCAGCTCTTGGTGGCTCCAACCCTGATGGCTCCAGCCCTGGTGGCACCAATCCTGGTAGCCTCAGCCCTTCATGGCTCCAACCCTGATGGCTCCAGCTCTTCATGGCTCCAGTCCTTGTGGCTCCAGTCCTTGTGGCTCCAGCCCAGGTGGCTCCAGCCCAGGTGGCTCCAGCTCTGGTGGCTCAAGTCCTTGTGGCTCCAGCTCCTGGTGGTTCCAACCCTGATGGCTCCAGCCTTGGTGGCACCAGCCCTTGGTGGTTCCAGCCCTGATGGCTCCAGCTCTGGTGGCTCCAGCCCTCAGAGCACCCGTCCTTTGTTCAGGGACTTGTCTGAAGTGTTTTTCCTCAAGGTGACACTTGGGAGGGCCTCAGCCTAATGGCTCCTGCCATCTGCTCCCTGTCTGGCCACATTAGGTCCCTGTCCCTGTCCCTGCAGCGGCGCCTACCTGGGCTGGCAGAGTGCAGGGGGAGGATGAGGAGGGGGCACAGCGAGGCTGAAGCTCGGTGGGCAGCGCAGCCCCCCTGGCCCAGCCCAGCCCAGCACAGCACGGGGGTAATGAGGCGTGTGGCCCCCGTCGCCGGGCAGGGCTGGCACTGATGGAAGGTGGTTTGCATCAGATGGCAGATGCCACTTGCCATCAGGCCACGCCTCGTCGCCTCTGGAGAGGCAGCAGAGCAGAAGGGCACGCGCTGTACGAGGTCCCCGGGGTGGGGAGGGAGCTGCCAGGCTCCCAAAAAACGGGGGGCTCAGCCCACCCCATCTGGTTCTGCAGAGGGCAGCACCCTGCAGCCCTTGGGGGTTTGCAAACCTTGCAGGGTTTGCAAAGACAGCCCCAAAATCAAGAGCAGGGGATGCTGCTGCTGAGCTGGCCCAGGAATGAGGGCCAGACTGGGGGGCTAGACCCTGCAGCTCTGGGATTTAACACTCTGTTTCAATCCTTTTACCTAAAAATGATGGGAAAACAGGGAAAAGAGTGCAGGGTTTTCAGCAGGCGCTGCGAGGGGAGGACTTGCCATGCCTGTGCAGGGCTGTGTGGAGCAGCCCCAGGCATGGCTGGCAGCAGCTCGGGATGCCCGGGGGCCAGTGGGGAGAGATCAGACGTGGGATTAGATCGTCTGCCTTCGCACAATGCTCTTTGTAAGGGTGCCTGGGGGACCGGGGAAAGGCTGGGGTGTTTTTTGGGATGGCAGGAGCAGGAATAAAGCTCTGCTTGCCGGGAGAGCCGGGATTCAGGTGTGTGATGAGCTGGAGAGGGAGAGGAAGGAGCCGAGGGGTGCTGGTGTCACTGGGGGAGCAGAGCCCTGGTTCCTCCCCTGTCTGGGCTCGTTGCTGAGCTGGAGCCGTGCTGTCCCAGAGCAGAAGTGCTGTGCCAAGGCCAGGGGCTGCTGTCCCCTCCTCTGTCCTGCACGTGCTTGGGGCAGGCGCCAGGGCGCTGTGGGAACCCCGGGCTGGCTCTGCTGAGGTTGGGAGCCAGTGCTGGGAGAAGGAACTGCTGACTTTCCCCTCCCCAGCCCGGGGCTGACTCAGCTCTGAGCAGCTGATTTTCCATGCTGAGGAGGTTGGTGGGACCCCCGCCCTCCTGGCCAGGGCTTCCTCTGCCCATCATCCCCCCAGCGTTTTTGGGGGGCTGCTGGGGTGGGCTCTGTGTGCTGCTGGGGCTGGGGGAGGTGGTGGGGAAGGGTTTTATCTTCATCAGCAGCCGTGGCCTCTGGGCTGGCTCCCACAGCCAGGGATGCAGGGATCACCACCAGCTGCACCCAGGAGCTGGCTGCACTTCCCAAAAAGGGCTCTGGGAGGAATTCCTGGGGCAGGTCACCCTGACCTGGCCACCCCTGCTGCCAGGGGAGCACAGAGATCATGTGGGGCTCAAAAAGAGGTGCTCCTGCCTGGGACCTGCTCCTCCCTCCCTGTGTGCTCTGTCAAACAGCAGCTAAAGCCAGGAGTGCATCCCTGGGTGGCAGCAGCTCCCAGCTGCCTTTGATTCATCAGCTGGCACAGGCAGGGTGGCAGAGGGAGGCACATCCACCCCATTTCTCCAGGGTGGGTTTACCTGGCTCTGTTGTGTGGCTGCCAAATATTCCCCACCAGCCTGGAGGCTTGGAAGCCAGAGGAGCGGCTGTGCTGCTCTGATTGACAGATCACAAGCCCTGGGACTTCCCTGAATTAATTTGTGACAAGTGCAGTTGCTGGGGATCTCTGTTAGAGCAGAGAAAGGCACAAACTGAAGCACAGGCCTGTGAATCCGTGCTGGCTTTAGAGGGTGGCTGGGGTGGTGGCTCTGGGACAGTCCCTGGCAGGATGATTCCCTTGGGGACACCCCAGTGATCCCAGCCTGCTCTGCTGACCAAGAGCTGACCAAATCCAGGTCCCACATCACCTCCTGGGCAGGGTGAGCTTGTCCCTTTACTGAGATGGGTCAGTCCCACAGCTCTGTGCCTCAGTTTCCCTTTGCACACAGGGGTGTAACAGCCCAGTGGGGATTCAGCCCAGGTACCCTTCACTCCACAGCAGCACCATGGTGCCAGTTCCACCCAATTCTCTGCTTGCTGGAGCCCAAGGAAAGGAAGGAGAAACATTTGGGAGTTGCAGGGACATGTCCCACCCACTCCAGCTCTGGAATCCAGGCCCCGTTGCAGCTGGGATGTGTTTATTTGCCATGGAGCTTTCCTTTGGAGAGATAATGCTGAGGGGATATCTATAAATTGCAGAGCTAAACAAGAGTGTCCTGGCCTTCATCATCCATGGAGAGGCTCTCTCCCAGGAGCAGCTCTCCCACGAGCCACCCCTGCACATCTTCTTGCCTGTGTCCCGTGCTGGTGTGAAGCTGGGGTGGCTGCTGAGCCCTGGCTGTGGGGGCAGTGCAGGAGGAACTTGCTTCCCAGTTAAATCATGGAAAAACATCCTCCTTGGATGGGCAGGGTGCTTGGGAGGCTGGCCATGTCCTGCCCCTCGTGTCACCCTGCTGCCAGCTCAGAGCCACCCCAGCTCCTGTGCCAGCCCTATGAGTGCTGTGCCTTTGTGTGCCCAAATCCTCTTGGTTCAGCAGCTGGAAGCGTGTCCCCTGCTTGTCCTGTCCTGTGTGTGGCACAGCCCCATGTCCCCCTGTCCCCAGCCCCAGCTGAGCCCTGTGCTTGTCCCTCCACAGCTCAACTCGCCCATGAACTCCGTCACCAGCACAGAAGACATCAAGCCACCCCTGGGGCTCAATGGAGTCCTCAAAGTGCCAGCACATCCCTCAGGAACGATGGCCTCCTTCACCAAGCACATATGTGCCATCTGTGGGGACAGATCTTCGGGTGAGGCTGGCCCCTGCCCTGGCAGGGCTCGGGGCAGCGGGCTGGGGGTGTGGCAGAGAGCTGGGGAGTGCCAGCAGGAGCTCTCCTTTGGGACAGGACCTGCCTGTGCCTCACAGCAGGGGATGGAGAGCAGAGCCAGGAGACCCCAGGTCCCTGTTCTGCAGTGGGGTCCCATCCTCACCCTGCTGGTCCCACCCTCCCTCTGCCCGTCTTTGATCCACACTGGTGCTGTCACACGGTGCCACATGAAAAGATGCTCTTGACATGGAGTTTCTCCCCTCCTGGGAGATAAAGATGGGCTCATTCCCTTTATTCTGCTGCTCTTTTAAAAGCTGCCTACTCCAGAAGAGCTCTGGTTGCCTGCTTTGTGAGCCCTTGGGGACCCCTCCTGTGATCCGGGCTGGAAGTGGAGGGTGGGAACCCAGTGGAGGGTGGGAACACAGTTGTGTGTCTGCTGTGGGGGGTTCAGAGAGCTCACAGGGGTACAGGGGGACACCCTGTCCACTGCTGCACTGCCCTACCCCTGCTGTATGGCCCAGCAATGGCCTTTCCCTGGATGGAAGGCAGGATGTGACCCATGCATGGCATCCTGATTCTGTGGAAGCCAAAACTCAGCTGGGGGAGACCCTGGGTAGATCTGCTGTCAAAGAAAGGATCTGGAACCACCTTTAAACCTGAATTTTATCCCTCCCCCAGGTAAACATTACGGGGTTTACAGCTGTGAGGGCTGCAAAGGCTTCTTCAAGCGCACGGTGCGGAAGGACCTGACCTACACGTGCCGGGACAACAAGGACTGCCTGATCGACAAGCGCCAGCGCAACCGCTGCCAGTACTGCCGCTACCAGAAGTGTCTGGCCATGGGCATGAAGAGAGAAGGTAAGGCCAGGCCTGGCCAGGGGGCTGCAGGGAGCTTGGAGGGCACCCAGAGGCGGTGTTGGCGTTGCCGAGGGGTGTTGTTACTCCGGTGACGAAAATTTTGGTTGTGGTTTGGTTTTGCGCCTCAGCCAGAGCATCTCATGGTCTCCAGTCTCTGTTCATGGTGTCACTCCCTGTGGAGCATAACTGAGTGCCACAGCAGTGTGTAGGTGATGGGTAGGGACATTTTCCACTCCAGCCTGGCCTTGGACACTTTCAGGTTTCAGCTTCTCTGGGCATCTTGTGGTAGCACCTCAGCACCTAACCCAGCGCTGCATTTTTCTTCTCATTGGGAAGAAGAAAGCAGTTTGTTCTCTTTAAGATAGCTCTTCCTTAGTGGAATTTAAATTTAGGATCTAAACTTCGCTGGCAGTGCCTCTTTTAAATGATCTTTTTAAATGCTGACTGCGTCTGTTCTGATCGAGCTGGCGGAACAGGCTTTTAGCAGACATGACGTGAGAGTGACCCCAGTTCTGTGCTGCTTTCTCCCCTTACATCTTCAGAGCCACACTTGCCTCCCTGACAGGCTGATAAAGGCAGCCCTGCTCTGGCCCTGGCCCACAGCTCCAGCCTGGGAGCCTTTGAAGAGCACTTAGGCCTGTCTGGAGCCTTGAATAAACGGGGCACTGCTGGAGCTGCTCTGAGTGTTGGCCAAACCCTGCCACGCTCAGTTTATGGGGTTACCCCAGCACCAAAGTCACCAAGTGTGACAGCTGTCTGTGCTGGAGGTGTGGGGGGATTGCCAGGGCACCTCCTGGGCCCTGCTGAGTTAACCCTTGGGTGCTCAGAACAAATGTTCCTTCCCCAGCAGACCGTGGAATGGAGAGATGGAGGCGTTCAGGGCAGTGCAGGAGTGGGGGTGGCATTGCCCTTGGTGCAGAGCACTGGGCAGTACTGGATCCCACAGGAGATGTGCAGCAGGATGAGGAAAATCTGATCCAAAACCTGAGCCATGGACACTCAGATGACCAAAAAGAAGCCAAGAATTCTCCTGTGTGTTCAACAAGATAAATACAGAGCATCCCCTTCCCCTGGCACTGCATCCAGAGCCTTCCACTGACCCAGCTACCTTTCAGCCCCCCAGAACAAGGTGTGCAGGGCTGGGAAGGGCAGCAGGAATGCTGGAACTCTGCCTTCCTGTGAGCAGGAACCCGCTCCCTGCCTGCCCTTGGTGGTGATTGCATGGGCAGCGCCGCTAAAAATTACAGGTCCATTAATTAATTTCTAAATGGTGGTGGAAGTCCCCAGGGAGCACGTACAGTGTGAGGACTCTATTAATTCATCTTGATTAACATTATCACAATGAATAGCAAATGAATTCATAATGATCAGACAATTATTTAAAAGTGTGACAGATGGGATCTTGGTAACTCCAGGAGTGCGCTCAGGCAGTGCTGATGGATCTGGATGGGGAAGGGCAGGAACTGGTGATTTGACAGCAATCATTAGATGATTTAGGCATAATCCCCACGTAGGGAAAGCTGGAATAACTCCCCTGTCTCTTGTTATAAACCTAAAAATTCAGTGTCTCACAGAAATGTCTCAGTTGTCCTAAAGCTGAAAGTCAGAAGTTGGATCTTGCTGAGCTCTGGTTTTGAGCAGCCCTGGAGTTTCCCATGTGATATCCACCAGATTTGTCAAATAAAGGTCTCTTCCCATTGCACCCATCCCAGCTGACTGGAATTGTCCCACCTCTATTTTGGGGAAGAGTTTTGGGCTAAATCTGCATTGTCTAAGTACTCACAACATAGCTGGCTTTTTATCCTCTAGCATAAACCCTTGTATCTTTTAAGTAACAGAGCCAGGGTTATGGGCCTCATTTCCCTAAAAAACATCTTGTTCTGGAGACCTAATTTGTAGCTGTGTAAAAGCACAGCAGATTCCTGCTGGGAAGTGTCTCTCCTGCAGCCCAGAGGTGCTGGGATTTGGTGCAAGCACAGTAAAAGTGTCTAAAATCAGTGCTGGGGCTGAGTGGGAGGCAGGGCTGGGCTGGGGGGCAATGCTGGGTGATGCTGGGAGGAGGAGAGAGCCAAGGTTGTACTCCATTTAAAGAGGGTGAAAGGAAAAGGGTTATTGGGTGAGAATTTGGATTAGAGAAGCAAAATCAACCTGCTGGATGTTTGATCCCAGCAGCTGAGGGTCTCCAGGTGAACATACCAAGAGCAGACCCAGAGGGATGAGCCCTGTGCCCATCAGAAGCAGCAGCATACCCAGGGTGGCCCTGCTGGGGGACAGGGATCCTCCAGGGCTACAAACCTTGGCTTAAAGAGGAGGAAAGCCTGCAGGGGCAGAGGATTCCTCCTGCTGTGTGCATCCCTTCTGGCTGTTCCCTGCTAGGAACACGTCAGAGAGATCCCAGCCTTCACAGTGAATGAGCCCCATGCTCTCTGAGATACTGCAGCCATAATAAATAAGCAACTGGGAACATTTTTTTTCCCCTATGAATTTCTGCCAGCTGTGTAAGGCTTCGGTTTTTTGTACTCTGTCTCCCACTAAATACCGGATAGTCAACAAAATTAAGATTACCATCAGGCATCTTGACTAATGCAGGGATTATTATTGTGGGGGTGGCTGTTTGCATCCAGGAGCTGAACTCTCCCTGCTCAATCTGTTCCTCATCAGGGTCTGAGGTGTCTGTGCATCAGCAGCCTCGGGTTTCAGAGGGAAAAATTGGGAATCGCCTCGGAATCAGGGAGGGAGTGCTCTTGTGAAGAGTAAACACCGGGGGGGCTTGGAATGGGGGGATCCTGTGTGGCAGGGGGTGACAGAGAGGTGACAGAGAGGTGACAGGGAGGTGACAGGGTGGCGGGGGCGTGGTGAGCCGGGGCTGTCCCGGGTGAGGAGTGCTGGCAGCACTCGGGATCGCACAGGGAGCAGGAAATACCAGCGAGGAGCCTTTCCCATGCTCCCGTGGCTGCTCGCAGGGAGCAGGGGTGGGAACCGGCTCCCAGCGCCTTCCCCCGGACGTGAGGGGCTCCTGGGGGGAGCCAGGCTGGGCTGCAGGACCTGCTGGGCTCCCACGTGCCGGCTGCAGGCTGGGCTTCGGTGCCAGACGGGTGAAAAGCGGCTGTTGGGGCATCTCAGAGCCCATCTGGAGAGCAGAGAGCTCTTCCCCTGCAGCACCTGCAGCTCGGGCTGCGTGGCTGAGCCCAAAGTTGTTCCTAAATCCAGGTGCAGGTGCAGCTGCTGAGATCCAGAGCTGGGCTCGGAGCGTCCAGGACATCTGTCCAGCTGCACGCCTGCTCTGTGGCTTCAGGGCTTCATTAAACTTCACAGCCTGAGTTAATTCTCTCCCTTCCTGTGTTTGTGGGTTGGTTTTTCCCCCCTCTCACTTGCCAAGCTGAGGGGTTCAGCCTGGGAAAGGTTGGAATTGCAGCATCTCCCCAGCCTGGAGACCTTCCCGTGTCTCCAGGGAGCTGCTCAGTCACTTAGCCCAGAGGGACTGAAGATTCCCACATGGATTTGGGCCTGATCCCCTGCCATGGCTGTGCATCCCCCTGGAGTTTGGGCCATCCCAGCTCCTGGACCATCCCTCAGCAGCACGAGGAATCTGGGGACAAAGAGCAGGAATTCAGGTTTCCAACCCACTCTCCAAGCGAATGTGAAAGCAGGCAAGTGGCCACAGCCTAGTGAAGGGGCAGAGTTCAAGAGCACAGTTATTTTTAGGAGTAATTTTGGAATGGAAAATGTCTTCCAGCTTAATGAGCTTGTTTCTTATATCCTTTTAAAGTGCTGCTCTTTAAACCAGCTGGTTAAATGAGGCTGGGTTTGGGGTTTTTTTGTTTTTAAGGATGCTCTTAGGTTGAAAAAACGAGTTTGGCTTATGGTTTTCTCTCCTTTTGTTGCTGTTTGTTTATACTTCAGTGTCCAGAGAGTGAAGCGAGCTAGAGATTTTTTGCTGTTGTTTTCCAGAGCTGTTCCTCTTGTGAACTAACTGCATGCAAAGGTTTCAATCCACTTTTTAACACTCTGAAGTTACACTTTTTAATTATCACGGTGGTATTTTGCATCCCTTAAAAAAATTACAGCGTTCAGTTGAAAATGTTGGAGAGAAAAAAACCCCATTTATTTCATGTGTCGCAGCTTTTGAGGTTGTTTACAGTAGCAGAAAGCTGCACCTCTGAAAAAGAAAAAAAAAAGGTGACACACGAAAGCAAAGCAGAAGAAACACTGTCTGAATTTGTTTTCTCAGCTGTCTTGGCATTTTGGATATAAACAGGTACCTGGGGCATAAATGCTTCAAGATGCTGATGACACACAGCAAAGATGTGGCTTCATGAAAGGCAGCAGAGCCCAATAAATTCCAGTGAGAGACACGAAAATGCCCAATCACCCCCACCCAGCACCTCATAAATAACCAGCCACCCACCTGCAGGATGGGGGAAAACTAAAACTGAGCAGGTTTGGGGCTCTCTGGGCTGAGCTTTGGTGCCTTCCCCTGTGCTCTCCGTTCACAGAGAGCTGTTTTCCCTGAGAAAATCCCATTTTTGGGGCAGTGAATTATCCTTTCCCCATGAAAAGAGCAACCCCCACCCTGTTGCTCCTGGAGGGGTGGATTTCCATCCCAAAAAGCTCTGTGTTGACACTAGGTGAGTGTCACTGCTGTAGCCTCCAGTGCTAAAAAACAAATCTGTGCTGCTCCTGCCCTCTCAGAAACACCATTGGAAAATCCTCTCCCTGCCTCCTCTGACATTCCTTTGGTGCAGTGCACAGGAGCGTGGCCACCCACAGGGGCTGCTTTGGGCACCAGATCTGGGTTGGGTGGCACTTTGCAGTGGACTCAAAGCTGCTTTTTTAGCCATCAGATGCTGCCCCATGAGCAAAGCCAAGGTGTCCAGTGTGCTGTGGGCACCTGCAGAGGATGGATCTGGCATTTTGGCACAGCAGCCCTCGGGCTTGGATGGCTGAGGCTCATCTGCAGTCCACAGGACGAGACATTTTGGATTTTAAAGACACCAGAGGTCACCAAGGAGTGGCTTGGACACATGGGGCTCCTTGTCTTGCTGTACCACGACCTGGGGAAGTGCAGATGGGCTGGAGAAGCTCAAGATGAAACATGACAGCAGCTGGCCTGAGGCAAGTACAGACCAAATCAGGCAGAATAACAGGAGAGGCTCTTCATCAGGTGCCATGGAAAACACAGGCTTCTGTCCTTGGCTGGGCTCAGACATAGCTGGAGGAGGTGGGGCTGCCTGTCCGAGCTCCCTGACTGCATCTTTTTTTCTCCTCAAGTGGATTGCAAGGTTGAAATGATTCCCTTATGTTTACAAAACCAGCCTGGGAAAGCTCTTAGCCATCTGAGGCTCCTTGAAGAGAAATGAAATCATTGGCACAGCCATCAGCAGGGGGGAGAGGGCTGGGGAGATCAGCTCTGGAGACACGGGGTGGCCACAGCTGGGGAGAGCTCTGCCTTGCACGAGGGGCTTTTCTGGGATGCAGCAAGCCCCAAATTCCTTCCTCAGCTCCTGTGTTTGAGGTGGATAGACCCACTCTGTTCATCCAGAGCTCTGCCACCCTCAGGACCAGGAAAAGCAGTGTTATTGGGAAGCTGAGAAAAACAAGGTTATTCCCGTTTTGGTGTCACCAGACAAGCTGCCATGCAGCTCCACCTTGGTGTTTCTCTTCTTAAAAACATAAATAAAAACCAAACCCACAAAGAAACGCAGTTCCCAGACCAGATCCATTTGAAAAAATGTGGTTTTGTCATCTCCACTGTGGTTTGTTTGACTGATCCCCAGCAGAGTGGGGATGGACTCCAGGGATGAGGTCCTAGGTCTGCATGGTGAGGGATCTGCTCACTGCTGGAGATTTTCCCAGATTTCATGGGTAAAAAACCACTTGTCCTTCTTTCTTTCCCTCTCTCCTGTGTGTAGTTTTTTTCCTACATCTCAAGGAACACAGTCCCCATTTTCTCCTGGGATGGTGGTGTGTCCCTCAGCTCCTCTCCTAAGAAGGAGCAACAGCTTCTCAGGTCCTCAGGAGCTCCAGGGAAATGCTGGTGGCAGAAAATCTGGACATTTTCCACTGGGCTTGTGCCTGTGGATGGATGGATGGATGGATGGATGGATGGATGGATGGATGGATGGATGATGGATGGATGGATGGATGGATGGATGGATGATGGATGATGGATGGATGGATGGATGATGGATGGATGGATGGATGGATGGATGGATGATGGATGGATGGATGGATGGATGATGGATGTATGGATGGATGGATGGATGATGGATGGATGATGGATGTATGGATGGATGGATGGATGATGGATGGATGATGGATGGATGGATGGATGGATGGATGATGGATGGATGGATGGATGGATGGATGATGGATGATGGATGGATGGATGATGGGTGGATGGATGGATGGATGATGGATGGATGATGGATGGATGGATGGATGGATGATGGATGGATGGATGGATGGATGGATGGATGATGGATGATGGATGGATGGATGATGGATGGATGGATGGATGGATGGATGGATGGATGGATGGATGGATGATGGATGGATGGATGATGGATGGATGGATGGATGGATGATGGATGGATGATGGAGGGATGGATGATGGATGGATGGATGATGGATGATGGATGGATGGATGGATGGATGGATGATGGATGGATGGATGGATGGATGCATGGATGGATGATGGATGGATGGATGATGGATGGATGGATGGATGGATGGATGGATGGATGGATGGATGATGGATGGATGGATGGATGGATGATGGATGGAAGGACAGGGGTGATGGCAAAGTGATTCCACACTTGTCCTGCCGTTGGAGGAGGCTGCCTGGGCTCGGCAGCAGGGTGTGGCAGAGCAGATGACGCTCCCTGCTCAGGGCTGGGTTTATCTTGGCTGCTGGGTGGGCCTGTGCCATCTGCTGTGCCCGGGGTGTCACTGCTGCAGTGGGGCTGTGCGTGGGGCTGAGCTGGGATGAGTCAGCTGTCCCCTGACCAGCTCTGCAGGAGCTGCAGCACTGATTTTCTGTGCAGCAGCTCCGAGCTCGGATCAGTGAAAGAACTCCTTAGGTGTCTGATCTCTGCCCATCTGTCTCTGAATTGTTTGTATCAGCTGGGTTCAGCCTGGTCTCAGTCGAGGTGCCCTGTAAGATCCTCTCCCACAAGCCCTGAATTTTGTCTGACTCCTCAGGCCAGGAATGTGGCGCTGATGAGGTTGAGATCTGCAGATTGAAGCCTTTAAGCAGCCCCTGTTTGCCCAGCCCTGTGCAATGTTTTGCCACAAATCCCGTGTCCAGCACGAGGATGTGTTTTTGGGGTTAACACCATGCTGGAGCGACCCCAGTGATCCCAACTCTGCACCTTCATCCTTGAGAGCTGCTGCAAATCTCCATCAGCACTGTGGCATTTAAGTCTTTTTATAGGATCCCATTTGTGGAGGGTTTGCCTTTCTCTCAGGCTTTCGTGTTATTTAGTAGGTGTTTCATCTCCTCTAATGTGCCCAGAGGAATCTTGGTGCATCTGTGCTGCTGAAGGAGGCTTGGCATTAAGCAAAAACTTCCCTCTTCTGATGCTTGGAGAAGCAGGAGTAGGGTTGAAGGGGAGAAATTAAAGCAGGGATTTATAATGGCTTGAAAATGAAGAAGAATCCATTCCAGATGGACAAAAGCCACGAGACAAATCTGAGTTTACCTGGCTCTGGCAGCCCAGCAGAAAACATTGGTGGGCCTGGGGAGCCTCTGCAGCCCAGAGAAGTTTGCAGAGAGGAACCTCTTGCCTTTTTGCATAACAGCTTTCACATGGCAGAGCCTGAGCTCTGTTGACATGCAGCAAACTGCAACGCTGAAGGAAGGAGGGGGAGCACTGGGAATCGGCCCCAGGAGCTGGGTTAATGGCATCAACAGGCAGAGAGGGCTCCTTTAGCCTGTGTTTCAATTTCCTGGGGATTTTATTTTATTTTATTTTATTTTATTTTATTTTATTTTATTTTATTTTATTTTATTTTATTTTATTTTATTTTATTTTATTTTAATTTTCCTGGAGTTTCATACTGCAGGGTTTGGTTTTGCACTTGGCCTAGAGCTGGTCCCACTGATGGTCTGAAAAGCCTCATTGTGTTTCCCCCAAACAACTCCTGTGCCCCTGCTGCTCTGCCTAAACATCCCATAACCTGCTTCAGCTGCAGCAGGGAGGGAGTGCTGGGGTAATTGTCAATAAATAGCAGGGTTTTGACGTTACTGGAGTGCCTCAGCAAAGAGCTGGGTGAGTTCAGAGAGTTGTGTCTCATGGCAGAGGTGCTTGGGCTGTTCCCAAGCAGAGTGGGCTCACATGTGCTGTGGGGAACAGTGGTGTGTGGGATTTAGGGTCTGTGAGAAGGTGATGGAGAAGGAGAGAGTTCCCACTGCAGCTGCACAAAGCTGCCTTCCAGGTGTAGGAAAAGCCTGTGCAGGTTTCCAAGGGAGGTCATTAATAATAATAATAATGATGTTATTAGCATCTAGTAAGTGTTTCTCATCTCTGAGCTGCTCAGATGTAATTCATCAGCATGTGACAGGCTGCTGGCAAGATCATTCCCACCCCACAGGATTCGGGACAGGTCTCTCCTGTCTGTCTGGAGCCAAAGGCAGGATGGAGGTTTGCATGGAGCTCCTGTCCCATGGGAGCTGCAGAGGGGCAAGGCATGGCCTCCAGGGAAATTCAGCACTGCCAGCCTCAGAGGTGGCTGGATTTGGGATTTCTGCTTTAAACTGATCTAATTTTTCTTTAGGATTCCCTGA
Source organism: Passer domesticus (assembly GCF_036417665.1). Taxonomy (NCBI): domain Eukaryota; kingdom Metazoa; phylum Chordata; class Aves; order Passeriformes; family Passeridae; genus Passer; species Passer domesticus. Next base: position 10,024,290 of record NC_087491.1, read on the forward strand.
TTCTGTCCCTTCACCCACCCCTTTCCTCTCTCGAAGTGACTCAAAGTGTGGCTTCCTTTGTGGTGCTTTCCATCATTTGTCTTTGACCTTTTTAATTCCAGAACCTCTCCCTCTGCAGAGAAGGGGCTTTCCCTGTCCAAGCAGGATCATCCCTGACACAGAGCTGATTTCCCAGGCTGGGGCTGCTCGCTGCCCCCCCAAAACCTCACATTCCCTGGGATATCCCACTCTGGACACACTGGGAACAGACACCACAGAGGGGGGTGATCCTGCAGGATGCTTTGGGGTTTCATGGCCACCTGCAGGGCCTGGGGGTGACTCTGTGAGAAATGCTACTCAATTTCCAAAAATTTAAAAGGTTTATCAAAAAATACAACAGAAGACTGAATAGATAAAATATTACAGCACCGGGAGCAGAGGATTTTTCCCACCATGTGCTCATCCACACAATGGGGGTTTTGCATTTTAACCCTTTAGCTCCTCCAAAATTCTGTCCATTGACTCCTTCTTCACTGTCCAGTAGTGGAGTTGAATTCCTTAAATCTTTTTTGGAGGTCAGCTGTTGCCACAGTAATAACCCAACTCTCCCAATGTCCCAAACCCAGGACACCCCCTGATAACAAGACAAGGGGGGTAAAACATAACTATAAATCTACAAAATTTCTCTTAACATATGTGCATAATATTTGCCTTTTAATTGTGAGAGTCAGCCATCACATTGTGGAGATGACAGTCTGCTCAGAGAGAGAGAAAGCCAGATAAGCTTTCCCATGAATTGCTCTGGGAAGTTTTAGGGAGGCAGAGAGAAAGAATGGTGAACAATCTGCAGGTGGTGTTTGTAGCAAGTTGTTTTCCTCATAAGATGTTTACCAAAGGGTGTCTTCTTAATTAAGCAATCATGTGAAATGCGTGGATGAAATGACCAGTCAGGTCCACCTGTATGAGACCAGTATATAAAAGAGGGGGTTCCAATAATGTGGGGGCTTCTAGCCTCTGAGCCTTCTGCCCTGGAGTCTGTGTCACTTGTCCCCTCCTGACTCAGTGGTGACAATCACGTTACTCTGACAGAACCAGAGCTCACAGTCTCAAGCTGCAGCAAGGGAAGTGCAGGTTGGGTATCAGGAAAAAGTTTTTCACACAAAGAGTGATGAAGTTCTGGAATTGTGTGCCTGGGGAGGTGGTTTTTTTTGCTCTCTACAGCTTCCTGAAGGGAGGTTGTACACAGGTGGGGTTGGTCTCTTCCACCGGGCAGCACTGAGAGAACCAGAGGACACAGTCTCAGCTATGTCAGGGAAGGTATAGGCTGGATATTAGGAAAAAAATTCTCACCAAAAGAATGATAAAATACTGGAATGCTGTTCCCAAGGAGGTGGTGGAATCACCATCTCTGGATGTGTTTAAAAAAAGGCTGGACGTGGCACTTGGTGCTATTCTAGTTGAGGTGTTGGGGCTGGGTTGGACTTGATGATCTTGGAGGTCTCTTCCAACCTCATTATTCTGTGACTCTGTGGTGGAGTCTCCATCCCTGGGTGTGTTTAACAAAGCCTGGATGTGGCACTGGGTGCCAGGGCTGAGTTGGGGTGTTGGGGCTGGGTTGGACTCGATGACCTTGGAGGTCTCTCCCAGCACTGTGATTGTGTGATCCTCCTGTCACAGTCTGACACTGGCACTGTCCCTCTGTGTCCCTCAGCCGTGCAGGAGGAGAGGCAGCGGGGCAAGGACCGCAACGAGAACGAGGTGGAGTCCACGAGCAGCGCCAACGAGGACATGCCTGTGGAGAAGATCCTGGAGGCCGAGCTCGCCGTGGAGCCAAAGACAGAGACCTACATCGAGGCAAACATGGGCCTGACCCCCAGCTCGGTGAGCACCTCTGCCCAGCCCCTCTCTGGGCCATCAGAGACAGCTGGGGCACACAGGGATTGTCCTCTGTGGTAAAAAAAAGTGCAGTTCTTGGCTCTGCTGTGAGCCAGCTCAGCCCCTGGAGAGCAGAGCCAGCAGCCACCAGCGTTTGGTGTCTTCTGTCCCACAGCCACAGGGGAGTGAGAGGTGCTGTGGGGAGTGATTTAAAGAGAAGGTTTTATTGTAAATAACAGCTCTCAAGTGCTGAAAGGCAGGAAGGCACTCTGCTCTGAAGAGCTCAGAGTCCAATTGAGGCAATAAACCTGTGTGGCTGAAGTGCAGAGAGATAAGAGCTGGAGAATGAGGGTGTGACTCCTCAGGTGCAGAATTATTCAGCTGCTTGGCTCTGAGAGGGGAAAACCTGGAGAAATTTGCCTAGGAGTTGGCTTTCAAGTTCTTTTCCCAGTTAGAAACCTGCATTATAACTGGGCCTGCTTGGAGCAATCTGGGCTGTACCAGCTGCTGTGTGCCCAAGAGAGGGATGAGAGGAAATGGGACAGGAGCAGCCTGGGCTGGTGGAAGGTGTCCCTGCCCGTGGTAAGGGGTTGGGATGAGATGTTCTTGAGGTCCCTTCCAAGCCAAACCAGTCTGGGATTCTATGGAGAGTGAGGGGAAGTGTTTTGGGTCCTTTCCTATGAAGTTCCCTTATCAAAAGGGAGAAATCTCCCTGCAAAGCAGCAGCCTCCTAATGAGAGAGCCAAAGCCTCCTCTGAAATTCCATTTCCAGGACAGACCCTCTGCAGCCCAGGCAGTGTTAGGGACAGTCCCCACTCCTCCATAGCCCCTTTTCCTGGAAAAGCAGTGGGAATAGAGGAATTCCTGTGAAAAACAGCAACTGAGGCTGCAGTGGGGAGCATCTCCTGGTGGCCTCCGAGTCCTTTGAGGGACTCAGAGGTTGAACTCTGCCAGCAGTTGGGCTGGCTGAGCCAAGAGAGCAGGCTCGTGCACTGGAATACCCCTGTGCAGTTCCTGCTGAGTGGCTGTGAGGCTGAGCTGATGAAATGCAGCTATTGTCAGCAAGTGCAAGGGCTCTGCAGTGTTTATTTTCTGTTACAACAATGCTTTTATCTCTCTCTTTATATGAGGCTTGGAGGGTTTGAGTCAGAAATCCCTTCCTATGGCAGGGAGTTGGAAATAGAGCATCTTTAGAGTCCCTTCCAGCAGAATTCTGTGAGGGGTCTGGGAGTCAGGACAACTTTAATTGGCTTTTTGGGATGCTCTTTTTGCAAAGACAGCTTTTCCTAGCATTCCTTAGGTGGCTCTTGGATATCCAAGGCTTTGTGGTAGGGACAGAGCCAATCCCTCAGTGAAACTCTCCAGGATCAGGTACAGGATCAGGTACAAACCCTCACCTGCATTTTGGAGGAGGATCCCATCCCCACGAGGCTGTAAAAATCTTTTTTTGGAGGAGTTAGTGAGGGGCTCAGAGAGGCTCTGACTGCCCACAGGATCAAAAATCCTTCAGGGGAGCTGGAACCAGCCTGGTGCTGACTTGAAAACAAACCCCAGAGAGGGAGCTGAAATAAATGGCTTCGTCTGGCACCGAGTCTCCTCAAATTGAAAGCCGGTTCCTGCATAATTCAACAGGCATTACTGTGAACAAGGATGTGTGTTGCATCTAAATAGAAGCAGGAGGCTTGTTGAAATGCCCATTATTGTCAAGCACGAGGTGACATTTGTAGCAGGTTTAGCAGATGGATGAGATCAGCAGCTCCCGGTGACGAGGCCACCACGGGATGAGGAGAGGGAAGACAGAGGAGCTGCTGCCTTTCCCCAGAGCCCAGGTGATGGAAAGGCAGACAAATCGAGGCCCTGATAAACACAGGGAGAGCACCGAGCTGCTTGCTGTGTGCCTCGTGTGTTGGGTGCTGTGATTTGTGCCTCTGCGCTCGGGCTGGTGACCTGCAGGGACATTTCCAGGCTGGGATGGGGGTGGCAGGGTGATTTAGGGATTGGCACCCACATAGAATGGGTTAGAAGGGACCTTAAAATCATCTTAAAGGCACTTCCCACTATCCCAGGTTGCTCCAAGCTCCATCCAGCCTGGCCTTGAGCTCTTCCAGGGATGG